>NC_134105.1:52891363-53194393 GCF_040939455.1 Microcebus murinus | reverse complement strand
ATAAGGTCATGATTGGAAGTTCAGATAAGTTGTCATAAGAGGGTTGGATGTCTGGCCAAGAAGCAAGATTGTGACTTCTTCATGGGGCTGCCTTAAACTGTTGTCTGGGTTGTTCACTGCACAAGAGTACCTGGCCAAGGAGGTAAATGTGAGGCTCAAATCTGTTCAAAAATTCATGCATCCTGGGTTAAGATTGCCTCTGCAGAAAGAAGGGACACTTATTTCAATGCTATCGAGCCCACAAGGCTAGGTCCACATGGAGGAGGGCTTTTTTTTTTTTTTTTTTTAAACTTAAAGACACAATGTGGCTAAAAGCAGCTCTGCTTCTCAAAGCCCCTTCAGCCACAACTGCTCTGTGGCTGGCAGAGTCTGGCACATAGTAGGAGTGTAATAAATGCCAGAAGAATGAAGGAATAAAACTGTGTTCTCTGCAGTATATGCCAGCAAGCTACATGAGCCAGTTTTTTTAATCAAAAAAGTACAGTTGATCATATTTGCCAGGAAACACTCAGTGGGACACGTTCCCTCTAGTGGGCTTCTTTCTCCTCAGTTCATTTCCTAAGGGGCAGCTAATGACCAGTACTTGGGGTGCTGCTGACGCTGTTTACTGTTAGCTGAACACCAGCCTACTTGGTGTCACTTAATACATGTTGAGGTAGCCTGCACACCTCATGTAGTGTGCCTGGTGCAGGGAATGGAGTAATAGTAACTCCTGGGAATGTGGAGAGGGATTTGTGTTATTTATTGACCAGCTGTGGACCCTTTCCTTGGGGACAAGGTACAAGCGACAGTGGCTGCAGGAGTCTTTGGAACTTTTACCTATGAGCGGTTGCTGCTTCTGAAAAAGACTTTTCTAGTTTAGGCTAAGAAGTGGGAAGCCTTGTTGCCAAAGCTACCAAAAAGTAAGGAAGAGAGTTTATCAGTGTCTCCCTTAGTGCCAATGGGCACTTTTTGCATGCTTTCTGTTTTAAGTTGCTCCTTTAGAAAGTAGACTATCAGAATTAACTCCTCCTTTTGGCTGCTCTCTTGGGAGGCATTTGTACAGCAGGTAGGATCAGCTGTGTTTAGTGGCTCTAACTGCTAAGGCAGTGAGTGGTTCTGAGTATAAAGGTGCTAGTTCATGCTTTGGACTTTGGCCTGTGGTAATTTATGGAGAGACTACACCTTATGAAAAAAGCTAACAGGTGCAGAAATGTGATTGTCTTTTGCATTTAATATAGTTACATTCAGCCTTCTTCAGACAAACTCAGATTCCCAAAGCAGAAATAGCATAAAATGACAATTCCTAACAAGAATTCCCTACAGAATGTCTTTAAGTAGCAAACTCACCTGTTGCATTTACGGAATAATTTGATTTTATAAAATTCCAGGAGCCTCAACTTTTCAGGGATATTTCTCTGTTGAATGAAGCAGAATATTCTAGCACATGATTTGCCATCTTTTTTTAAACATAATATTTGATGAGCAGCATGCTTCAGTCATTACTGTCTAAATCCAGAGAGTAAATAAATGCCCCTGGCATGCTGCCTGGGAGGCAATCCTGGTGTTTCTATCTTTGCCTCTCATTCACTCTACAGTTCTCTGACTTCCTTCTGGCTGTAGTAAATATCAGGGCACTCAGAGCCACCCATGCCCAGCAGGTGACATAAAACCGAGCAGAAATCAACCTCTTCATGCTCACTGCGCTTACCTCCTAAACTCTGGACTGAGATTTCTCTGACTTACTGATTTTCATGTGAGAACTTACCTTCCTAAACCCAGGTTTTCCAGACCCCTTCTTCTGAGCTGGTTGAACTCCACCTTAGCTTTGTTTCTTCCAAGCTGTTATTGTCGTATTCTTCACACTTCTAGAAAAATAGCTTATACAACCTCTTCATTTTTAAAAAATATGAAATATATTTAAATGGTCTCCAAAAAAACCTCACAGCCATACAAAAAGGTAAACACTGAAAAAATCTTGCTCCCAGCTTGTCCCCATTCAAGTCTTTCCCACATTCTCTACAAGTAGCAATTTGCAAAAACAAGCAAATAAGAATATGTGATATTTTTATTCTTTCCCCTTCTTTCATAAAAGTTGGTATATTATTAATATATATACTCTTCTGTGCCTTGCTATTTTAAATTAGCAGCGTGTCCTGGAGATATCAGACATTTATCTGTCTCTGTGTCTGTCTGTCTCTGTCTCTCTCTCATTCTCTCTTTCCAACAACATAATAATTTTCTATCGTGGATGTGCCATGGTTTATTTGACCAGTCCCCTACTGTGGGACATTTGGGCTATTTCCAGTCTTTTGCTTTTACAACCAGTGCTGTGATAAAGGTGTAAGTAGTAAGTCGTTTGCCTTTGTGAGGGTGTGCCTAAACGTTGATTCCCAGAGGCGGGACTGCTGAATCACAGAGCTCTGTGGTACCCCTGTGGAAGAAGGGTCGACTCATTTTGCTCTCTCATTGGCAATGCGTTGGATAGGCTGGTCGCTGACAGGCCCACCAGTAAGAAGAGTGTAAGTTCTTTTTATTTTTGCTAATCTGGTTGTTAAGACATGGTGATTTAAAATAGTTTAAATTCCTCTGATTATGAGTGAGGTGGGTGGAGGTTTGGGGCTGTTTGTGCATCTTTTCCTGCATGTTGTGTAGGCCGGTAGACTCTCCTGTGGGCATTATTGACCTTTCTCCTTGCATACATCTCTGTCAGAATCTCTTAAATACAGACTTAAGAATGTGATGGCTTTTTTGGGCCTAAGGGAATAGTGGGCTGCCAAATTGTCAGTGCAAAATCAAGAGAAGTGGAAAGTAGGGTTTTATGCCAGTTGCTAATGTCTGAATTATAAATAGTTTCGGCTAATGGTATTATTAAACTGGGGCTTCTCCAAAACCATGATGAAGATGATCTTCTAGTCTAGAATTTCTCCCTCTCAAACAAAAACAAGAGAGAGAGAGAGAGATGGAGAATATGTAAGTTTCAATGGCATTTCCTGCAAAGTCTTTTAAGAAATCTAGGATTTTCCGTTTACCTGTATCTCCTGAAAGAAGGTTATATATGCCGCATTTTTTGTTTGTTTGGTTGTTTACTCCTGAATCGGGTTCCTGTTCTCCCTTTGATTTCACCATCAGAGAGCTGTCTATTCTATTGCCAAGGAGAAAGAGAAGATAAAAGTACAAACACGATGTAAGAAGAAAGGCCAGGGCTCAGGATTCTACAAAGGGTGTGGGCTGGTTGTTGCACAGAAACATCTTTCTTTTTGAGGTGCTCTTGGGATACTGTTTGAATATAAAGTTAATTTTCATCTTTTTAAAACTGAATTCCCTCAAAAGAGAGGGAAATTATGGTTGGTGAAAAAATGGCTGTGGTTTTGTTTGTTTTTAGAAATTCGTAAGAGGCAAGCCTGTATAAGGTTGGCCTACATCTCCATTAAAAAAAAAAAAAATCAACTACCACAAAAAACCATCTTTGTCAGAGTTCCCACACTAGCAGCGAGTGACCCATGAAAGATCCCAAAGAGAGGATCTTATCTTCCAGGCCCAGTTCTCGGTTTCTTTTCAGCTCCTGAGTATGTATTACAGGTTCTGACTTTTGTGATGGTTGGTTTAAAGCTCCCTGGATGCTTTGTTTTCCTTCTAGCCCTTATCTCAATCTATTGCGATAGTATTGATCTCCCTCACTGTGGTGTCAGCTCCATAAGGACAGGATATTGGTCTGTTATTCTGTCCCCAGTACCTAAAAGGGTAACCTAGCACCTTTGGGCGCTAGATCAATAGTGGATGAATGAATGCTTCCAGACCCACCTGGGTCTTTGTGGTCAGCTGCATTAGGGATCCTGTGTCACACAGGCCTGGGAGAGGTCATGTTAGCTGTTCCTTGCCCTTTTGGCAGGATACTCAACCCCTTTCCAGCTCTGGCAGCATGCATGGTGGTTTAGAGCTTGAATTTACAGTCTGAATCTCTTGGGCAAATCACCTGATGTCTGAGAATTCTCTGTTGCCCATTAGCAAAACAGAAATAATAACACCGTATTTCAGCAAATCTAAGATGCCATCCATTATGAGATGCGCCATTATTCTATACTTGTGCCACTAAGAAAGGAAAAAAAATGCTGACTATTAAATTATAACCCACATCAACTGTAAGAGTGTATTAGTTTTCTGTGGCTCCTGTAACAAATCACCACAAGTTGAGCAGCTTAACACAACACAGATGTATTATCTAACAGTTCTGTAAGTCAAAAAACAGGATGGGCTTGGCTGGTTTCTCTTCTCTGGGTTTTATGAGGCCGAAATCGAGGTGTTGGCCAGCTGGGCTCTTATTGGGTGGCTCTGGGAAGAATCCATGTCCAGGCTCATTGAGAGTGTCAGTGGAGTCAAGTTCCTTGCAATTCTAGGACTAAGGACCTATTTCTTTGCTGTCTGTCAGCAGAAGGCCACCCTCAGCTCTCAAGAGACCTTGCTCTGGTCCTTACCCATGAGCCCTACATCTCAGAGCCAGAAACTGCATGGCAAATCCTTCCCATGCTTGGAATCTCTCTGATGTCCCTTCTGCTCCATCTCTCTGTCTCCAGCCAGAGAAAATTCTCTGCTTTTAAGGATTCATTTGATTAGGTTGATTAGGGCTGGGCTAATGGGATACTCCTGGGCTATGGGATACTCCTCCTATATTAAGGTCTGTAACCTTAATTGCATAATGCAAAGTCCTTTTTGCCATATAATGTAACATTCACACATCAGGGTGGGGAACCTGCGGCCTTGGGGCTACATGTGGCCTTCCAGAACCCAAGCACGGCCCCTTAACAGAATCCAAATTTTACAGAATAAATTCTCTTAATAAAGGGATTTGTTCTGTGAAGTTTGGATTCAGTCAAAAGGCTGTGGCAAGGATCCAGAAGGATCCAGAAGGCCACATGTGGCCCCAAGGCCACAGGTTCTCCACCCAAACCAGGGGCATGAAGAGTTATACCAATATCAGGGCTGTTAAAATGTGAACAAGATATGCTGCTTAGAATTGATGGAATACTACCCTGGGCTTAGGCATAAAGGAACTACTGATGTATATAAAGCACTTGAGGGGGGAGGGTGTTAATAGCAAGTGCCCAGGTGTTAACTGTCGTTATAATTATAATCGACATTATGATCATAGTGGTCACATAATACCCATCACCTTTAATCTCAGTTGACATTACTTGTACAGTTAAATGCATTGATCAAACCCTTACTGAGGGAGGATAGTGTCCCGGCAGTAAATTTGATGATAATAATGATGACTGTTACCTTTGAGTGCCAACTGTGTACCAGCCTGTGCTAGGAACTTTGCATACATTTTCTCACTCCTTGTCATAGCCTTCTGAGGTAGGGAATACTGGCTCCATTTGCAGGTGAGGAAGCAGGTTCAGGGAGGTAGTGGTAGTGGCATTCTGCTTTGGGTCCAGATATGTCAGACTCTGATGTCCGGGCTCTTTTCATGACGCCATGTTGCCTGTCCACAGCCCTGATAGGACAGCGTGAAGAGTACAGCAGGAGAGGCAGCACCAAGTGGGCCGGAGGAGTGGCCTTCTGGGAGGGGAAGGGACACAGGGGAGGAGACATTGCCCTGTGTTGTCTCTCTCCTGTGCTCAGATGTTTCTTTCCTATTAGAAGTTTAGCTCATTGTGGACAAAGGCCCCATCTCTTCATCTTTTTTATTTTTTAACAAGACGATTGTTTTTCATTCAACAAATATTTATCAATTGTTTGCCCTATGGGGATATAGCTGTGAACAAGATACACAAAGTTCCTGAGTCAAAACCACATGAGCAAGGTCAGTTCAGGTAGAGTGAGTACTGCGAAGTCAGCAAAGCAGAGGACTGAGATGGGGAGAGATGGGTTGGGGATGGGGCTGGGAAAGGCCACTCTGTGGAGGTATCATTTGAGCTGAGAGCCACATGAGAAGGAGGCAGCCAGGTGAAATCTGGGAGAAGAGCATTCTAGGTAGAGGGAACAGCCAGTGCAAGGGCCTTGAGCTCGGAACAAGCTTAGGTGTTTGAGTGCGAATAGAAGGCCCTTGTGGTAGCATAAAGAACAAAGAGTGAGTGCATGGTAGGAGCTGAGTTTGGAGAAGTAGGCAGGGCCGATCACATAGGCCCTTGGAGGCCATTGTAAAGAGTCTGGATTTACTGAAAGTGCAAACAAGACTTCATAGAGAAATCTGCTTTTTGTTCACAAATAAGCTGTAGAGGGCAGGGAGTGTGGTACCCTGGATATGCCCTGTGTGTTATCTTCAAAGGGAGGAAAGTTTGGGATTGGGGAGCTTCCGCTTTTTAAACGACTGTAAGTATAACCAGGGCAAAGGGAGAGGAGAAAGGAGAAGAAGAGAGGTTTAGCAGAACTGGGGTAAAAATAGTAACTGCCCAAATTCAATAAACTAAGATCACAGTCTGCAGAAGTTTCCCAAAACACACTTGTAGATTGTCTTTCCTTGGGCTCTCCAAGTGCAGGTAGACATTGTTGAAAACTGATCTCATCATCTTCCCCTTAAAACCTGCTTTTCTTCCTCCCTTCTTTAAGTCAGTTTAGGATATTGCCATCCACCTAGGTTGCCAAGCTCTGAACCCTTGAGTCATCCGGAGCTTGTCCCTCATCTATGCTTCTCCCAGCTCAGACACCCTGCGCCCAGCCAAAGCCTGTGGCATCCACTCCCTGAACAGCCCCCGTGTCTGCAGCCCCCCTCCCCACACCACAGCACCTCCTGCCTGGGTTATTGTCCTGGCTTCTGACTGATGTCTACTCTCCACATTGCCAACAGCATGATTTCTCTAAAAATTTGATCTCAAGGGGTCACTTCCTGACTGAAAGCTGTCTGTGGGTTCCCCAAAGGCATCATAGTCTGATAGTTAAAGTTCACACTGCCCAGGTTCAAGGCCTGACTGTGCTTCTTTCCAGCTCTGGAATCTTGGAAATATTTTTAACTGCTCTGTGTCTCTAAAATGGGGTGGCAGTAGCACCCCCTCACAGACAGATTGTGAAATGCAATGAGTTAATAGGTGTGAAGCATTCCGAACAGTGCGCAGCACGTAGGAATCCTCAGTGAACGCTATTATCTCGCTTTCTCTTGTGGCAGGATTCGAGCTCCACTTTCCTGCAGCTCCACAAAGCAGCCCCTGCCCTGCCCCCAGAGGGCTGCAAAGTGTGGCCTGCAGACAGACCTCTTTGCTAACAGTCTGCAACTATTAATAGATAAGTACAGACATCGAGAGTACACATTTAGTATTTTTGTAGCAATTTGACCGTCATGTTACATTTGTGGAATCTAATAAAGAACTGGACTTGCATTTTGTTCTTCAATTTTTAGCAGTTCATTTTTGCTGCATTTTGTAAAAGTATTGGCCCGTGATGAACTAGAAATTTAAAAAGCTGGTCTTTCCCTATGAATAATTCGAGAAGCATTTCTGTGTTCCCACACACCCTCTGTGATTCACATAGGCCAAGTTACTCAAACTCACTGTGTAGTCTTAAATCTCCCTGCATTTCTTCATTCTGTTTCCTGTGCCTAGAGTTTATTACACATTTATTAAGCACCTGTAACAAGTTACAGAACTCTGGGGACAAAAGGATGCATAAGGAACTGCCTCTACTTCTGAGAAAGTTTCTCTCAAACTACTAGGTGAATTCCTGTTTTTGTCTCTTGAAACCTTGCATAATTTCATTCTTTTTTCATCCATCAAGAAAACATTTATGAAACACCAACTGTTTAGTAGACACTTACCGTAGACACATAAAGAATGACAATATGATGGGAGTGTTAAATGGCAGTGTGAAGAGACCAGTGTGGAGGTACAGAGGAGGGGCGTGCCTGGCATGGGTGGGTCAGGCATGGTGTCAGTTAAGGTAGAGATAGCGTATGGAAAGATTATGATCCAGGTCTTAGGGTCAAGCCCACAGCCAAAGTCCTGCTCTGCCACTCACTAGCCATGTGACTTTGCGTGCCTCTCTGAACTTTAGATTCCTCATCTATAAAATGGAGATAGGAGTACCTACCTACCTACCTACCCGCAAGGTGGTTGTGAGGCTCACTCGAGATTGTATACGGAAAGTGCTTAGAAGACCTGACATAGAAAGCTCCATCCATATTTACCTGATATCACTTTTGCTGTCACCTTCTTGCTCTCTTTTCTCCCCCCACCTCTGGACATACTTAAATTTCCCCTTGCCTGGGTTTCCAGCAGGATGCTATTCAACCAGCACACTAATTATTACATTGAATTATGCAGTTTTACCTTCCACATATCTGTCTCCCCTCCAGAATGTACTATTCCCTCGAATCCAGTGGCATTTTTTTCATCTTTATATTGCCAGGGACCGGCACTGTCCCACAGTTAGAAGACTCCATAAATGTCTAGGGAATTTGTATGGTATTAAAATAATCGAATTTGGAGCACTTCGTACTTTTCAAAAAGCTTTGTGAAGAGTCTAGTCAAACGTTAATTTCCACTTTACAGAAGGGCACACACTTTCTGGAAAGCTTCTAGCATTTGCCCAAGGTCATGGCACTAACAAATGGCAAAAGTCGAATTAGACCCCCACACTTCTTGTTTTCCTGTTTTTGTGCTGCCTGGTCAAATCTAGCAAGCTGGGGGCATCTGGGTGCTGGCCTGCCTAGACCAGAAGGCAGGGCTGAGTAAGCAGGAGCCCGGCCTGGAGGGAGGCCAGGGACACACCCTCTCCCTACCCTTCTCACTCACTGCTGCCCCACAGGTATTTATGGGTCACACCCTGAGCAGCCAGTGAGGGCTCACCTGGAAACCTGCGGTGGAGGTGAGGACAGAGGCCAGAGCCTGCCCCAGCTGGAGGAGGAGGCTGCAGGAGGATGGGAGGTGGGAGGACCTTCTCCTAAGAGTAATTTGTAACTAGACAAGAGGGCCGAGTGAGTCGGGGAGGAGGAGCAAATGAAGTCAGGGGCTTAGAAAGTCCTGGAAGCTCTTGCAAGGACAGCCAAGGAGCACTGAATCTGTTTCTTAAGACTTCTTTCCTACCTCCTCCTCTTGGTACATTTTCCTTCCCACCCTCTCTGAAAGGGGTGCCCTTTACACTCTGCCCAGGAATCTATTCTGTGCTCTAATCACCTGAGATTGGGTTGAAGGTGGGGCAGAGGGATGAATTCACACTAAGGACTTGACCTTGAACTCTCTTGACTTGAGAAAAGCCTAAAATTTATGGCAGCAAACATTATCTTATCTTTTTCTTTCTTTCTTTCTTTAGAAGAAAAGAGAAAGAATTCTCCAGGAGAATAGGATCTAGCAGCCTCCCTGAAAGCAGCAGTGCGGGGCAGTGGTTCTCAGGCTTGTCTGTACTTTAGAGTCACCTGAGGAGTGGTTTTTGAAAATCAAGGAGCCCAGGTTGCACCCCAACCCGTGGAGTTAGCTCGTCTTGTGTTGGGCCCAGACGGCACAGTCCCTAGTAAGGTTTCCAGGTGGGAGCACTGGGAGAGGAGTTTACTGTGTGGCTCTGCAGTGCAGAGAATTGACAGAAATCAGAGTTGGCTGCTGAGTGATCTTAAAGATTCTGGTTCATTTTCCTCCTTCAGTTATGGAGTCTGGGAACAGCCTTTGAGCACAAATCCTCAGCACACAGAGCCCCTTCCTCAAAACACGCTGAGTCCTACCTTTGGGCTGTCTAATCTGTTAAAAAAAGAAAAATGAAAACAAAAAACTCTTCCTACTTATGATTGCATTATTGATATGTCCTGCAATGACCTTGAAGGGAGAGCGTCACGGATCCCACTGTGACACAGTGACCCACAGGGTAATAATAGCACAGCAACTCCAGGGATGGGGGCACAGGGACAAAGGGGTTTGAGGAGGCCTCTGTCTGGCAGATCACACGTCAGGGACGGTTTTCTTGAGAAAGCTGAATCAGGAATTCTGGGGCGTCAGTATTATTCACGGCCAGGTTCATTATGTGGGGCAAATTATCGTTTTTGAAAGGCATATGTGGGCTCTTTGACTAGAAGTGACTTTAATGGTCAACATTAATTTTGTTTTATGTCCGGCAGTAAATTTTATTTTTAAGGGGTTTAGTATAGGAAAAATTATGAGGGAAGGCAACCTGTAAAATGTGCATTCATAGAAACAGTTTGTGGCTTTGTTTTGCCGGATACAAATACAGGTGTTTTTTCTTTTGTATTCAGAGAGGTTTTGTTTGGATTACATTTCCAATCCGTATATATTTCTTCATTCCCCCTGGAGAACTAGAAGCCTTTTGTATGGTAACGCTTTCCAGAAGTACCTGAGACGAGGAGTCCTTCAGGAACTTGATGGTCACAAACCAAATCAAAATGAAAAATGAAATCCTCAAGAGTGCAACTTGGTTTTGAAACTTTTCACAACTTTGATTATGGGAAAGAAAGGGAAGTAACTTTTGTTGTATGCCTACTCTTGACTAGGCATTACAACCCCATAAATATAATTAGTTTAATATATTAGTTAATATATTAGACAATATAATTAGTTCATTTTACAGAAGAAAGTGCAAACCAGAGAGGTTCAGTGACTTGCCCAAGGCTTCGCAGCTCATGAGGAGCAGAGCCAGAATTCAAACCTATGCCTGTTTGACTACACTACTCCTAGGACTAAAAACATACATAACTCAAGTGTTAATTTTCTAGTACATTTACGAGCCTTGTAGTCTTTTATTGTCCACAGAAGATATCCTGATAAGCATATAAATCATAAAAGCATATAAAGCATTGTAAAACTCGAGGCTTAACGGTGTCAGCATCTATTCGAGGACAGAAAGTCCAGGGAAGAGAAAGTGGAACTGTTTCCTGGCAGGTATCATGTTTATAAAGAGCCCAGCAATCACTCATGCAAATTCATTTTTAAACTGACTCATAACAGCTGCAAAGACTGGAATTATCAGTTCCCAGCTCAATTGTCTAATATGTGACCCACCCTTGTTAAATAAAGAGTTGTAATAGGTAGGAACAGTTTTGCTGATCATTAATCGGCCTTTAGTTGACTGTTACACTGAATGAAGGCTCTTTGGTTATTTCGCCAGAAAACAATGCCGAGGAAGTTCAGAGTGAATGTTGGACAGGTGACAGAATTAAAGGGTAGGCATTCTCCAAAATTTCTAAACAGGAAGGGCTCAGGGCTGGCAGTCTGGAAGGGTGCTAGGGGACAAATCTGGAAGCTGTTTAAAATGCTAAACAAGCACAATTTTTTTTTTTTTTTTTACTTGTGTGCTTCTGTAATGTTTTTAAATGATGTTTCTAATTTATACTTTATAAGGTGAGAAATGTTCATGGTCAGTATTAAAAAGGAAGTTCATGTAGTGGCAGAGAGCAGGAGCAGGGTTTAAATCCCAGCTCTGACACTTGCTACCTGTGTTACCTTAACAAGTTACTTAACCTTTCGGTGCCTTAGTGGCCTCTTCTCCTGGAAAATGGAGATGATGAGAATGCCTTCCTCCTGGGGTTATCGTGAGCATGAGAGAGAGGAAGAGAGAGATGCTTACAACTGTGCCTGACTAGACAGTCCGGGAATGCTTGCTATTGTTATCTTAATTAATTAGAGCTTAATTGATTCAATTGGAGGAGCTGATAGAGGTAAGGGGGGAGGGAGGAGGCTACAGTTGCCACAGTCCAGCCTTCTGCAAATTCTTCCAGGATAGATAATTCTGTTTAGCTCAGTGATATGAGGCTTATATTTTTTAATTCTCACGGTACTCCAAATATACATTTCACTACAGTATGGTATAGTGGGAAAATCATTGAACTATTTAATTTTTTTAAACATTATCATTTTAGCTCTACTTCCAAAAAAGTGTTAGATATGGCTTCTGCTGAAAATGTATTTAGATTGGCGTGGAGATAAAGCCCAGAGGGAGATCAGGAGCTCCGTGCTACAGACATAATCGTTCCATCAGTTAATGCCCTCCCATGGTTAGACATTAACTGATGCCTAAAAATCACAGTAAACAGTGTAGTTTTCATTCTGTGGTGAAAGGAAATGTACTAGTTCTTCTAGAGAAACACACTTTTTTCTGGCCCTAAATTGCAACAGATTTAAATCGTGCGGGTTCTTAGGAGCAACGTTGGGGATAGGCTGGTCACTATCTGCAGCAGTCCTTCCTGGTGAATATTTAGAGAGATCCTTCTATGTTGACCCTTGAAATAATTAGAAGCATGCTATTTAATTCTCATTCAGTAACTGCATTTCTACAGGAAACAATAAAATACACGGCCATTGTTCTTTTGCTCTAATTTGATAAAGGGCCCAGCATGGGAGGAAGAGTGGGTAGAGTCAGGAACCTGTCATCTGGGGTTTTAGGTACAGAATTATGGGATGTTACAACTGAAAGGGCCCATTGTCATTATGGAGTCCCACTTCTCCTTTGTACAGATGAAGGCATGGAGGCTCAGAGATTGCCTGAGTTCAAACAGCTAATTGGTGGCAGCTCCAGGAGTCCTGCTTCTCGCTGCCTGTCTCAACATTATATCCTTGTAAAGGGTGTGCTTCAGAGGAGCTCTGTGCAGAATGTTCTGCAGTGATGGAGATGTTCAGTCTGTCTTTTGTGGTGGCCACCAGCCACTTGTGGCTGTTGAGCGCTTGACATATGACTAATGTATTTTAGAAATTGAATTGTTTTGCTTTCTTTAATTTTAATTAAATTTAAATTTATATAGCTACCATTTTGGAGAATCCAGCTTTAGAGACACTGAGGAGGAGAAAAAGGCTTGTCCTCACCTCCTGCCTCATTCTCACCAGGTGAGAGAGAGGGTCTCTTTTCCAGTGGACCTTGTGCCAAACCAGGAGAATCACCTTGGGTCAATCATTCCCCTCCCTGCTCTCAGATGAAAGGCGGCTCCTCTGTACAATGGGAGGGGAGGACTAGATGTCTCTCTGAGGCCTCTTCCACCTCCGAAGCATTGTAACTGTAGACCTGGCTCTCCACTGATCATCAGGGTGACCTTTAGCAGGGGGCTTAGCTTGCCCGTGCCTCAGTTTCTTCATCTGTCAGCTAAATTAACACCTATTCTGCTCTTCTTTCAGAGAGGTTGGGAGAGGCTCAAAGGAGGAAATCAATGAGAACTCCCTGTGCAAGCTTTTTTTTCTTTAATAGTCTTTGGTATCTGGAAATATTTTTGGTTTTGATGAGTCGTGAGTGGGTTTTCTTTTCCCCAAGATACTGCAGATCCTAATTGTCAGAGTAGAGACAATAATAACTCACAGCCCGTATGAAATACGAGCTGGAAGACAGGTACTGGTGAAAGATGACTGATTTGATCAGAGGGTGTAAGTTGTCACAATAATCTTGCTGAAGGAGGCATTCCCTAGGTGATTGCTCCGTGGTCAGCTGTTTCACCTGAGGAACCCAAGTGGGTCCCCACTATCAAGAACTGCATCTCTCCATTTTGATTTTCTTTCTTTTGCACCTTTACTCATCTTCAGCCTCTGTTAACTCCCATTTTGAAAACGTGGTATTATGTGTTCTTCAACAAACAAATACACTCAAACCCTCTCACAAATGGTCTCCATAGTTATAGCTTCTATGTCCGAAGTTTTCAAGTGTAATTTCAAGCGAGTGGTTCTCAACTGGCATGTGCACCACTTCCTGGTGAGCTTCACCTCTCGGCAGGAATGTGCCACCAAATTTTGATCAGGACATAAAAAATGTATTTTTGCCACTGCCAAGTTAAGTAGGTCTTCTGACCTGATGGGGTACAGCTTGCTCTGAGTAGCAGACAGTGTAACATCAAGTTGAGGCCGAAGAAAGATAGCTAGATTGGCACTTCTGAGAAGATTGCCCCAAGCATGTACGATAGCCAAGTCTGGCCAGCAGTGCGGTACTGGAGGGTGACCCAGAAAGTATCATTTTACTGCAGCAGGGTTTGCCTTGTAATTGTGGTTGAATGGTTTAGCATCGTGTTGAGTCCTTTAATTTTTTCAGTGGTGCCACCAAAGATTGTAGTATCTGTAACTATGCCAGAAAGCACTTCTCTGCCCCAGAGGTCCCTTGGGAATGGCTGCAGGGAATAAGACGGGCCCCTCAAGGGCACATGTTGAACTTTCCTATCCAGTTCAGTCAGAGCTGTTTCAAATTTATGTGTTTTACACATCAGCCTTCTGAATAAGATCACTTTTAAAGAAAGGTTTCCTCTGCTTATAAAGAAAAAAAAAGTCAAAAACTGCGTTAGAACAGCAGTTCTCAAATTTTATTTTTAAAAATTTTTTTATTTTTTTACATTTTTTTTAATCTTTACTTTTTGACAGACCATCTGTCTGAAGCAATTCTTAAATTTTAGTGAGCATCAGAATCACCTGGAGGGGTCTGTTAAACACAGATTGCTGGGCCACCTCCAGAGGATGCAGTGTGTCTGAGTTGCAGCTTGAAAGTCTACATCTCCAACCAGTTTCCAGGTGATGCTGCTGCGTCTGGTCCAGGGACCACCCTTTGAAAACCGAGCCAGTGATTCTAGTAAACAGAAATGTTAATATTAACTGTTGTGTGCCAAGTGCTGGGTTAGATGTGATAAATTCAGTCTCATTTGAAGCATAAAAACCTTTTAAAGTATTCCTATCCCCATTTTACAAAGGAGAAAACTGAGGCATACTGAGTTTCAGTGACTCGCTGGTTATCACAGAACTGGAATTTGTACCAGGTCTGGGTAAGGCCAGGCACTTTTGTCTCCTGGATGTCACTTGCCTTTCTTGTAGACCAGGGTTCCCAACCTGTGGTCCAGGGTAGGGAGGCAGAGGGAGGATTTATGGTAAGGGGTTTGCAAATCCAGACATAAAGCAGGCGTTGCTGGCAGATTGAATGCGTCGCAGGTCAACGTCTTGTTTTAAAAAAAATAATGAATAAACTATTTTTTAAAGAAGTTTTGGGTTCACAGCAAAATTGAGCAGAAAGTACAGAGAATTTCCATATACCCACTGTCCCCATGCATGCACAACCTCTTCCCCTGTCCACATCCCACACCAGAGCGGTGCATTTGTTACAATCAGTGAACCTACATTGGCACATCTTTATCACCCAAAGTCCATAGTTTACATTAGGGGTCATTGTTGGTGTTCTACATTCTGTGCGTGTTGACAAATGTGTGATGACATATAGTCACCATTTTTAGTATCATACAGAATAGTTTCAATGTCCTAAAAAAAAATCCTCCATGTTCTGCCTATTCTTTCTTCCCTCCCTTCCAACCCCTGAAAACACCAGTATTTTCACTGTCTTCATGGTAGAAAGTCAAATAGCTGGACTCACATAGTACGTAGCCTTTTCAAATTGGCTTCTTTCACTTAATAGCATGCATTTAAAGTTCCTCCATGTCTTTTCGTGGCTTGATAGCTCATTTCTTTTGAGCACTGAATAATATTCCATTGCTTGGATATATCACAGTTTGTTTACCCACTCACCTACTAAAGGACATTTTGGTTGCTTCCACGTTTTAGCAATTATGAGTAAAGCTGCTGTAAACATCCATGTGCAAATTTTTGTGTGGACATAATTTTTTAATTCATTTTGGTAAATACCAAGTTATGTATTTCCTGGATTGTATGGTAAGACTGTAATTTTATAAGAAACTGCCAAACTGTCTTCCAAAGTGGATGTACCATTTTGCTTTCCCGCCAGCAATGAGTAAGAGTTCCTGTTTGTTGCTCCACATCCTTGCCAGCATTTGGTGGTGTCAGTGTTTTGGATTTTGGCCATTCTCTTAGGTATGTAGTAGTAACTCATTCTTGTTTTATTGTGTAATTCCCTGAAGACATGATACTGAACATCTTTTCATGTGCTTATTTATCATCTGTATTTCTTCTTTGGTGAGGTATCTATCTGTTCAGGTCTTTTGCCCATTTTTTGAATCAGGTGTTTATTTTCTTATTGTTGAGTTTTAAGAGTTCTTTATATATTTTGGATAAGAGTCCTCTATCAAAAGTATCTTTTGCAAATATTTTCTCCCAGTCTGTGGCTTGTCTTCTCATTTGCTTGACATTGTCTTTGGTAGAGTAGAAAGTTTTTCATTTTAATTAAGTCCAGCTTATCAGTCCTCTCTTTTGCGGATCATTCCTTTGGTATTATATCTAAAAAGTCACTGCCATATCCAAGGTCAATCTATAAAACTCTTATGTTATCTTCTAGGAGTTTTATAGATTTATGGTTTACATTTAGGCCTGTGATCAATTTTGAGTTAATTCTTATGAAGGTTGTAAGGTCTGTGTCTAGATTCTTTGGGTGTGTGGGGGAGGGGAGGGGGGATATCCAGTATCAGAACTATTTGTTGAAAAGTCTGTCTTTGCTCCATTTTATTGCCTTTGCTTCTTTGTCAAAGATCAGCCGACTATTTATGTGGGCATGTTTCTGGGCTCTCTGTTTTGTTCCATTGACCTATTTGTTCTTTTGCTAAAGCTACACTATCTTGATTATTGTAGCTGTATAGTAAGTCTTGAAGTCAGGTAGTGTAAGTCCTCTAACTTGGTTCTTCAATATTAAGTTGGCTATTCTGGGTCTTTTACTTCTCCATATAAACTTTAAAATCAGTTTGTCAATATCTATAAAATAATTTGCTGGAATTTTGATTGTGATTGCATTGAATCTATAGGTCAAATGGTGAAGAACTGACATCTTGACAATATTGAATCAAGATATCTCTTCATTATTTTAGTTCTTCTTTGATATATTTCTTCAACATTTTGAAGTTTTCTTCACACAGATCCTGTTCAAATTCCATTTGTTCATTGCTGATGCATAAGAAAGCAATTGACTTTTGTATATTAACCTCGTATCCTATAAGCTTGCTATCATTGCTTATTAGTTCCAGGAATTTTTTGTTAATTTTTTTCATATTTTCTATATAGATGACCATATATCATCTGTGAACAGACTTTTATTCTTTCTTTTTTTATTTCCTTTTTAAAAAATTGCATCAGCTAGAATTTCCAGTACAATGTTGAAAAGCAGTGGTGTTGCTGTTTTATGATAGTCTCAAAGGTCCTAAAGAGAGTGAGAGAGAGAAAAGCAGTGGTGAGAGGGGACATCCTGATCTTTTCCATTCATTCATTCATTCATTCATTCATTTGCTTGCTTACTTACAGCATATTACAGGGGTACAAATGTTTAGGTTACATATAGTGCCTTTGCCCCACCCGAGTCAGAACTTCAAATGTGTTTTATTTTGTTTTCTTTTTAATTAAACTGTAGCTGTGGGTCTGAGTGGTGGGACAGGCAGCAGAGCCACTGATCTTATTCCTGATCTTAGAGCAGGAAAGCTTTGAGTTGCTCACTATTAAATATAATGTGTTAGCTGTAGGTTTATTGTAGGTGTACTTTACCAAGTTGAGGAAGTTCCCCTCTATTTTTATTTTACAGAGTTTTTATCATGAATGTGTGTAAGGTTTTTGTCAATTGTTTTTCTGCATCTATTGATATAATTGTGTGATTTTTCTTTTTTGGCTTGTTGATGGGATGGATTCCATTAACCTATTTTCAAATGTTGAGAGCCAACCTTGCTTTCCTGAGATAAATCCCATTTGATAGCAGTGTATAATTCTTTGTATACATTTTTGGATTCAATTTGTTAATATTTTATTGAGGATTTTTACATCTTCATTCATGAGAGATGAAGTCTTCTTGTAATATCTTTATCTGGCTTTGCTCTCAGTAATGTTAGCCTCATAAAATGAGGAAGTGTTCTCTTTGCTTGTATCTTCTGAAATAGATTTTGGAGAATTGGTATAATTTTTTCCTTAAATATTTGGAAGAATTCACCAGTGAACCTATCTGAGCCTTGTGCTTTCTATTTTGGACAGTTATTAATTATTGATTCAATTTCATTAATAGAAATAGGCCTATTAAGATTATCAGTTTCTTCCATGAGTTTTGACAGACTGTGTCTTTGAAAGAATTGGTCCAATTCATTTAGGTTATCAAATTTGTAGACCTAGAGTTATATCTGTATATCTATATCTATACCTATATATGTTTCTTTATTAGCCTTTTAATGTCTGTAGAATCTGTAGTAATGTCCCTTCTTTCATTTTTTTTTTTTTTTTTTTGAGACAGAGTCTCACTTGTTGCCCAGGCTAGAGTTGAGTGCCGTGGCGTCAGCCTAGCTCACAGCAACCTCAAACTCCTGGGCTCAAGCGATCCTCCTGCCTCAGCCTCCCAAGTAGCTGGGACTACAGGCATGCGCCACCATGCCCGGCTAATTTTTTCTCTATATATTAGTTGGCCAATTAATTTATTTCTATTTATAGTAGAGACGAGGTCTCGCTCTTGCTCAGGCTGGTTTTGAACTCCTGACCTTGAGCAATCCGCCCGTCTCGGCCTCCCAGAGAGCTAGGATTACAGGCGTGAGCCACCGCACCGGCCCTTCTTTCATTTTTTACATTAGTTATTTGTGTCTTTTTCTTAGCCTTGCTGGACGCTTATCAATTTTATTGATCTTTTCAAAGAAACAGCTTTTGGTTTCATTGGTTTTTCTCTTTTTGATTTTCTGTTTTAAATTTCATTGATTTTTTGCTCTAATTTTTTTCTTTTGCTTAATTTGGATTTAATTTCTTTTTCTAATTTTGTAAGGTGGAAGCTTAAATTATTGATTTTAGATCTTTCTTCTTTTTTGGTGTATGTATTCAATGCCATAAATTTAGCTCTAAGCACTGCTTTTGCCGCATCCTACAAATTTGCTGTTCAGATTTGGAAGTTTCTCTTGTCATATCCTCCAGGTGCAGAGATTCTTTCCTCAGCTGTGTCCAATCTACTGATGAGCCTATAAAGGGCATTCTTCATTTCTGGGTTTTTAAGTTCTTAGAAATTTCATACATCCATTCTTGCATGTTGTCTGCTTTTTCCATTAAAGCCCTCAGTGTATTAATCTTACTTCTTTTAAATTCACGGTCTGGTAATTCCAACATTTCTGCCATATCTGACTCTGGTTCTGACGCTCATTCAGTCTTTTCACACTGTGTTTTTTATCTTTTAGTATGCCTTGTAATTTTTTGTTGAAAGGCAGACAACGTACAGGTGAAAGGCACTGTGGTGAGCAGGTCTTTAGTAATGTGGAGGTGAGGTTGGGGGAGGGGAAGCATTCTATAGTCCTGTGACTGGTCTCAGTCTTTTGAGGAGCCTGTGCCCGGGGACTATGAACTTCACAAGTGCTTCTCAGTATTTTGTCCCTTTATGTGGGACAGGACGGCTAGAGGGGGCTAGAGTGGGGTATCATCTATCCCCAGATAAGTTAGGCTCTGACAAAACCCCAGCATGTTAGACTTTGGAAAAATAGTTTCTCCTGAGGGCAGGCTTTGTTAATCAGAGCAGGATGCTCTGGCATATTTCAAAATGGTCCCTTTGGCCCCTCCCCCTGCTGGAAGTCTGAGGGGATTTTTCTTCCACATTCACGGTGAGAACCTGGTAGAACTCCTGCAGGTAAAACTCGCAAACACATGACCCTTCCTCTGTAACTCGGTCCCCCTGGAAATTTTAACTCCAAGATTTGTCCACACTGCGCTTCCAGCAGTTTGTCAGTTACAGTTAGATTTTCCTACCTTGGTACTAGTTCCCTTGGAGGTTTCTACTCTGAGATTTCTATTCCTGTGTGTTGGGATTCTCTGTATCCACCTGTGTGTCCCATCAATTTTGGGGGCAGTGGTTTGCCCCGTGGCCTCACTTCTCTGACAGATCCAAAAAAAGTTATTGATTTTTCGGTTCAGCTTTTTATAATACAACTACTGAGTACCTGAGAAATTATTTTTGTTTTTTGCTTCTAAAGGTAAGAAATTGTCTTCATACTAGAAAAAATTGGGAATTATTTCACTAAAGTATGGTGTCTGGTTGCCTTTTCTAAGTCTAGGGGCAATGGGAGGTAAGGAGGTATCATATTAATTGATTTTTATTTGAGAAGGTTGCTGGAGAAAGTGGTGCTGTCGTGTTGATTGAGTCCGACAGGAATTCTTACAATGTGACTTCAGCTGCAGGCTCCAGTGGGGATGGGACTTCCTCCCTCCAGCTCTCCTCTGAGCCCCAGCCCCTGTCACCTGCCCACAGCCCTCCACCACTTTCCCAGCTTCCTTCCTATCCCTCTTCTTTCTCTGCCGCTTGCCAAGGCCACTCCTTCCTTCTGGACGCTATCCCTGTCCTGCCGCCTGCATTCCTTACCCATCGTTTCCTCTCCGGGTCTCAGTTTTTGCTTCTCTGCTCTCATTCAAATAATATTTTTTAAAAATACACTTAACCATGTAGCAGAAACTCCTCCCTGCCTTCCAACAGATATGTTGAGGCCTGCTAGCTCTGCTCGTAGTTATGATAATTAAATCCTTACCATGTGTCAGACTTGTTTGTACTAAGTCCTCATCTTATATCACTTACCACTGACCAGTTGTGTGTCCTTGGGTGTGTTACCTGCATTCTCTAACCATCTGTAAAAAGGGAATGTAACTTCATAAGGTTGTTATGAGGATAAAATAAAACAATGCGTGTAAAGCACTTAACGCAGGGCCTGACGTGGTGTAAATGCTCAGTGTGGTTATGGTTCAGGCTTACCCATGGAGGGAAGGAGAAAAGTTACTGTCACTACTGTTTCCTGCCAATCTGCGTCTGCATTCAGTCCTTCCCGGCTGCCATTCTCTCACCTTTTAGGAAGGTGATCACCTTCCTTTAGGAAATCAGTGTTTCTCAACAATTTTTTCCCCATTATCACCATATAAGGAGAAAAATTAAGATAAATTTAAGTTAATAAACTTAATGAACTTAACTTGAAATTTCTCCCTAACGAGATAAATATTTTAAGGAATAAGATTTTGTTGGGCAGGGTTGAGCATTGGAGGGCCACAGACCACTGTAATATCTAAGAATTTTTTTACTTGCATTTCCCAAGAACCAACATGCACCCTTGCGGGGCAGTGTCCCTCCCCATGAGATTGTGTGCTTTAGACCCACAGCAGGCTCCTCTGTGAAACGCTGTAGCTGCTCCTGGACCAACTCACCCTTGGTTTCTCCTAACACCTCTTCGCCTCCCTGCCTGCTGCTGCTTCTCTTATGTCCCCCTTCCCTATCTGCCTTCCTGTCCTGCTCAGCCACACAGCAGGGACCTCGCAGATAGGTCCAGGACAGAGTGACCTGCAGGGGGAAAGAGACGCACCTAATTCTACCACAGCAGGAAGCCGACCGAGGAGTGGTGGGCAGAAGGATCAAAGTCCAGTGGGGAGCCTGGGAAAGGAGTGAACTAAGGCTGCCTGGACTGGGGCAAAGGGCAGTGTGTGTAGTGGGGCGTGGAGGGTGCAGCAGCAGGGCAAAGAGCAGTAGCCTGGGGCAAGGCTACCCAGGGGACAGTGAGGGAGCCCAGACCTTAAAAGGTGGCACAGTGATGCTGTCTCCCTAATGATCCTGGTTTGCCATTATCTTAACATATGACCTTAAAAATAACAAGTGCCACTTTCTGAGAAACTGTGCTTCCGGGGAAGAGGCATTGAGAGCGGAGTGTGCAGAACTGTGGAGCTGAGAAGCATCACATCTCAGGTTTGGCAGGGCAGCAGGAGTGGCTGGCTAGAGATGGGGAGGCAGAGCCTAAATGCGCCTTGCGGATTTAGGCTCTGGGTGTGCGGCTGATGAGTGGTTTTAAAGCAGGTGCTTCCTTGTTGTGTCTCAAATCCTGTTTTCTCCCATTTTTCCACTTGCCCTCGTTCACAAGGCCACGGGTCGCACCGACAGCACTGATCCTTTGCTCTGCGCCCTCCCCGGACTCGCCCGTTCCTTCTCTGCAGAGGACTTCCACGCCTGTGCCCTTTGGCAACCACAGCACCAGCCTGCGTGGCACCTTCACATCAGCTCATTCCTCTGCCCACCCAGGCTTGAAGCCTTGGAATGATCTGATGCTTCTCTCTTATTCTCTGGTAAAGAAACCACAAGCGGGCCTTGTAGATTCGCTCTCCCTCTGGCACTGCGCAGGCTCACGGGGGCATTCCACAGATATTTCTCTCTCCCCTGCCACTGTTCTTTCTGCGTCCCTCCCTCTTTTTCCTCCCTCACCTCCCTTCCTTCCTTCCTTTCCTCTTCCTCTCCCTTTCCCTCCCTCCCTCCGTCTCTCCATTCATTCCTTTTTCATAGCTATTATTTATTGAGCCTAGAACAGTGCTGCTTGCTTTATATGCATTTTTTCACTTAACCCTCACAACTAGTCTACAAAATTATGTATTATTATTTTTTTTTATCATTCAACAGACAGGGAAAGTAAGGATCAAACAGCAAAGGTAATGTGGCCAAATTCACTCAGTTAAATGCCAGAATCAGGGGAAATCAGTAAGGTCTGATACCCCCCTACACAGACACCCACATTGTGCTTCTCATCCAGACCACTGAACTAGGACCTAAATCAGTCTCTCCTGTCCTTCTCCACTCCAGCCATCCCAGATCCTGCTGAGTTTAACCTTTCTATAGTGCAAATGTGATCATGTCACTCTTTTACTAAAAGTTCCTCATTCTGAGAGCACCCCCCCCCAAGTACGGCCTGTGTTTCTATCACTGTGAAGGCGTTAGTGTGTGGGGAAACAGCATGTGATTTGGTTCCCAAAGACTGAGTTCGATCCTGGAGCCACCACTTCCCAGCTGTGTGACCTTAAGCAGATAATTAATTTCTCTGAGCCTCATCTGTTTATTCCTCCAGTGAATGGTTATTGTGTGCTTTCCATGCACTGGACACTGTGAGAGGGTTTTGAGTATTCATTAGTGAAGAAAATAGGCATGGTTCATGCCTTCAAAGAAGGGGTCCCGGAATGGCCTGGGCTTCCCCATCTCTGCCATAGGGATGCGTCGATGATGGTGGTAAGACCCCCTCCCTGGACTGTTTGGGGAATCGATAGAGGTGTGTATGCATGGCACACCTGGCTGTGTACAGGGTGCTCGTCACCTGAAGTGGCGCTGTCTCTGTTTCTGCTCTAGGGACATCCCCTGCCCTTTTGTAGCTCTCCTTTGTGCTCCTCCCAGCTTCCTCTACCTTTATCATCCTGTGTGAGCTTGATGGCTCAGCTGAAAAGGTCTCTTATCCATAAAACCTTTCCAGAACCTCCTGCCTAATACAAAGTTTATTCACCTGTTGAAGGATTCAAGAGTATTTATTAAACACTTTTTAGAACAGTGTTTTTCAAAGTACGGTACATAGACCCTGGTAGTCTCCAAGATCCTTTCAGGGAATCCACAAGATCAAATTTGTTTTTATAATAATATTAAGATATTATTTGACGCTTTGACATTTGGAATTTGTTGGCATTTGGAATGATGCTACAAAAGCAGTTGGTGGATAAAACTGCTGTTACCTAATCCTTAATCAAGGCAGCAGTCACATTCCTTACCAGCCAACACTCAAAGCAGAAAAAAATGCCATTTTCACTTAGGAATATTCTTGAAGCAATAAAAATTATTTAAGTCTCATAATTATGAGAACACACTTTTAAAAATATTTTGTATAGACACAGCAGAAAGAATAAAGCTCTTCTGCTGATAATAAAGTACGTTGGTTGTCTCAAGGAAAAATACTTGTGTGATTATTTCAGTTGCAAGCTGAACTAGCCACTTTTTTCACCCAACACCATTTTTACCTGACAGAATGTCTGGCAGACAAGTTGTGATGAATCAGACTTGGATATTTGGCAGTCATTTTCTTGAAAAAGAACAAAGTCAGCCTGTCACTTCAAGAAAAACAATTGTCCATATTTGTTGCCAATGATAAAATTCTATCATTGCAAAAATAGATTTTAGAAAATTTATTATCTGCTGCCAAGAGCTTGACCACTTCCCAATACTTAAAGACTTTTCTGATGAGATCAGTGATGATAATGAGTATGCATTTTTTATATTGTGTGATGCAGTGTGTCAACATTTGGACAACGTGTATGACTTGGGGAACCAGTATTTTCAGTGATCAGTGTGTGATGTTAAAAACCATGCATGGGTCAAGGTCTATACTATTTCAAGCAAGAGAAACAAATTGATTGTAATATAGCATAATATGAAAAGTTCATTGACAGGGTTTCAGCTAACCTTTAAGAAGCCACCACTTGTAAAGTTTTGGTGTAGTATCGAAGAATATCCACAGGTATCTGAAAAGGTTTTTTATCTAATACTGTGTAAGGCCAGACTTCCTTCATACACTATAACCAAAACAACATATCACAAAAAATTAGATTTAGAAACAGAAATGAAAACAAACAGAGATTCCAGCTGTCTTCTTTTAAAGAGATTTGCAAAGATACTTGTCATTAAAGAGATTTTTAAAAATGTAAAACAGCCAGGCACGATGGCTCATGCCTGTAATACTAGCACTCTGGGAGGCCAAGGCAGGAGGATTGCTTGAGCTCAGGAGTTTGAGACCAGCCTGAGCAAGAGTGAGACCCCCGTCTCCACTAAAAATAGAAAAATTAGTCACGTGTCGTGGCACGTGCCTGTAATACCAGCTAATTGGGAAGCTGAGGCAGGAGGATTGCTTGAGCCCAGAATTTGGAGATTGCAGTGAGGTATGATGATACCACTGCACTCTACCCAGGGCAACAGAGTAAGCTCTGTCTTAAAAAAAAAAAAAGACAAGTAAAATAGTTCTCATTAAAATTTCTTATATTTTAGAAAATACAGTTGGTTTTCATGAATTTTGTTTGTTTGTTGTTTTGTTTTTGAGACAGAGTCTCCCTCTATTACTCAGGCTGGAGTGCCGTGGCATCAGCGTAGCTCACAACAACCTCAAACCCCTGGGCTCAAGCAATCTTTCTGCCTCAGCCTCCTAAGTAGCTGGGACACTATAGGCACATGCCACCACATTCAGCTAATTATTTCTATTTTTAGTTACCTGGCTAATTTTTTATTTTTTCTATTTTTTAGTAGAGACAGGGTCTCTTGCTCAGGCTGGTCTTGAATTCGTGACCTCAGGTGATCCTCCTGCCTCGGCCTCCCAGAGTGTTTGGGTTGCAGACATGAGCCACCATGCCCGGCCATAAAATAGTTTTGTTAAGATCTAGTAAATTTATCATTATTATATTTTTAATGAATTAATATTTTTTAAATTTCTCAGTTTCAGTTTCTATATCAGTAGATTAAGCCAAATAAATAAAACCCCTCAGGGTTCTCAATTTTTTTAGGAATGGAAAGGGTCCTGAGACCAAGAAGTTTGAGAACTGCTATATTAGAACTGTGTGCAAATGGTCTAATTGCTGGCTTACATGTGAAAGCTAAGTCCTCTAGTGAAGTTTATCCATGAACATCACCATGGTCTGGGTTCACTGGCACTACCTAACAAGATACAAAGTCAGGACAAATGGCTTGAAATGATTGTAGAATCCTACACAATGCTCTGCTGTCTGTGGCCAAGCCTGGGATACATGCTTATCAATGCATTAGAAATGTATAGAACAGTTCACTGGAGAGGTTGATAAATGTACCTGTTGTGCCTATAGTACCTTCTAAAAAGCCCAGTTCCTGCTAAGGGAAGCAGCCCTGTACTGTTTGTAAAAAAAAAAAAAAATTGGTGGCCATGTTCCTAACAGCTCTTAATGATGTAGGGGTTAGAGGCAATGACCCCTCCCCATCACAGTTGAAAATCCATGTATAACTTTTTACTCCTCAAAAATTTAACTGCTTCTGGTCTACTGTTGACCAGAAGCCTTACCAATAACATAAATGTCCATTAGCACATACTTTATATGTAATGTGTATTGTGTACTGTAGTCATCTAAAGTAAGTTAGAGAAAAGAAAATGTTTCTACCCTTTAATTTTAGTGCCTGTATCATAGAAGGGTCCATGTTATAAAAGAAATCAAAAGCAGTCTTGAATAATCAGAACCCTTCTGCCAGATTGTCTAATGTCCATTTGTTTTCTGGCACTGCTTTTTTTTTTTTTTTTAACACAGGATCTCCCTTTGTCACCCAGGCTGGAGTGCAGTGGCATGATCATAGCTCACTGCCCTCTTGAACACCTGAACTCAGGCGATTCTCCTGCCTCAGCCTCCCGGGTAGCTAGGATTGTAGGCATGTGCCACCATGCCTGGCTTGGCCTTCTACGTCTTCTTCCTCATTGTCTGGCACTGGTTCAGAAGCACTCATCTCCATCAAGTTGTTTTCTGTTAATTCTTCTGATGTGGTGTCTGTTAGTTTTAAATTTCTCCAAGATCCCTACCTTGAAACCCTTCACCCCCTGCAACCTATTTTTACTGTATCCACAATCTCTTTCATAATTATATTGCTTGGCTCTGTCATAAATCCTGTGAAGTCATGTACAACCTTTGGACATAGTTTTCTCTAGCAGAAATTTTTTGTTTCAGACTGGGTGGCTTTCACAGCTCTTTTCTGTAACAACAATGACATCTTCAGTGGTATAATCTTTCCATGCTTTCATGATATTCTATTGGGGTTCTCTTTCATAGGATTGGCATTCCATTCCACATAAGTACCATGGATAATGAGCTTTAAAGGTCCTTATGCCCCCCTGATCTATAGGCTGAATTAGAGGAGATGTTAAGTTTAGGGCAAGTAGATCACTTCATTGGGTTCTGGATGGCCAGGGGCATTATCCAATATCAAAATAACTTTAAAAAGTAGTTCATAACTTTAGGGACAAAGCATTGATGGAACCAATCCAGAAAAGGGATACTTGTTGTTCAGGCCTCCTTACTGTACAACCAAAAGACTGGCAGGTGGTAATTATCTTTTCCCATCAAGGCTGGGGGTGGGGAAGAGGTTAGCAGCTTTATAGATAAGGGCAGTCCTGATAATAAACTTGGCTGCATTTGCACAAAGCAGTGGAGTTAGCCTATCACTTCCTGCTTTAAATCCTAGTGTTCATTTCTCTTTCTTATTAAAAATGTCCTTGGTGGCATTTTTTTTTCTAGAATAGGGTACTTTCATCTGCATTAAAAATCTATTCAAGGCCAGGCGTGGTGGCTCACGCTTGTAATCCTAGCACTCTGGGAGGCCGAGGCGGGCGGATTGCTCAAGGTCAGGAGTTCAAAACCAGCCTGAGCAAGACCCTGTCTCTACTATAAAAATAGAAATTAATCGGCCAACTAATATATATATATAAAATTAGCTGGGCATGGTGGCGCGTGCCTGTAGTCCCAGCTACTCGGGAGGCTGAGGCAGAAGGATCGCTTGAGCCCAGGAGTTTGAGGTTGCTGTGAGCTAGGCTGACGCCATAGCACTCACTATAGCCTGGGCAACAAGCGAGACTCTGTCTCAAAAAAAAAAAAAAAAAATCTATTCAGACAGATGTCCTTTTTTCTCAATGATTTTCTTACTGGCCTCTGGGAATTTGTTGCTTCTTAGTTGCCAAGAAGGTGCTTCTCCTGTTATCTTGACATTTTTAAAGCCAGACCTCTTTCTAAACTTGTCCAACCATCTTTTCCTGGCATTAAATTTTCCAACTTTAGATCCTTCATCTTTCCATTGCTTTAAGTTGTCATATAGTATATAATAATTTTGCTTTTTCTTGAATCATATTAGAGTCTATAGCTATGCCTTTCTTATAGCAATCCTGCACCTACATAAAAGCTGCATTTTCATACCTTTTTATCAGGTGATAAAAAGGTATTTTGAGGCCAAGCCTGTGGCTCACATCTGTAATCCCAGTACTTTGGGAGGCCAAGGTGGGAGGATCACATGAGGCCAGGAGTTAGAGACCAGCCTGAGCAACAGTGAGACCCCATCTCTACAAAAAAATAGAAAAATCAGCCCTGCGTGGTGGCACATGCCTGGAGCCCCAGCTACTACAGAGGCTGGCATAGGAAGATTGCTTCAGCCCAGGAGTTTGAGGTTGCAGTGAGCTGTGATGATGCTATTGCACTCTAGCCTGCATGACAGAGCAGACCCTGTCTCCAAAAAAAAAAAAAAAAGACATTTTGAAAAATGGCCAAGATTTTCACACCCGCTGGTGTAGCTGCAACAACAGCTTCACGAATTTTCTTTTCTTTTTCTTTTCACAGTGGTCCTTATACTAGTTTCCCTTATCTTGAAATGGTGGGCAACTGCAGCTGCAGATCTCAATCTGTGGTACATCTCAAAAATAAATAAATAAAAAACAATTCAACTTTTTCTGGTAATGTTGGTAATGTCATGACTTTTTTTTCCTTCTTGGGAGCATTTCCAGGCATCACTAATGACCTTCCGTATGGGTCCCGTGGTGTTATTCAAAGTTTATGGTATTGGACTAAACATAGTGAAAAATACCCAAGAACCATGAAAGATCACTTTATACTGTGATGAGCAATTTACTGGAGAAGACTTGGTCACGCAGAGATGATTAGCATCACCCAGCATTTTAAGCAGATATAATACTTGAGCTCACCATAGTAGCAACAGGAAGTGGCTATGAAATTAGTATAGTAGTATACAGTATGTACTGCAGTAAATTTTCTGCAGTTATGATTTAATACTCCATCTCTACTGTTGTTTACATTTTTCTCTAGTGCAAATGGCACCATGTATAGTCTATATGTGTGTGCATAAGTTTTGATAAAGTTTAACTTTCTATAGTACATTTGTGTATGTTTTATGGCAGTGATACAATAGACTAGTATCTATGTATAATTTATGCATTCATGACATACCTTTTAATTTTTCACTATTTTTAGGCTATGTAGTTCATCTGGGAGTTTTTTCAAATTGTTGCAAAGCTCCAAAAATTTTTCTAATATATTTATTTTTTTTAAATCTGCATGTAAGTGGACTCACGCAACTCATGTTGTCCAAGGGTCAAGTGTATGGTGTGATTTCTTCTCTTCCTACCCCTCTCCTTTAGCCCAGTGGATTGGGTCAAGAAGAGCTGTAAGCTGACAAGCAACCTGGTCTGCCATGAAAAAATCAGCCCAGTTTAAACCACCAGCACCATGTACCCATAAGATTCTTTATATGAGATTGTGAGTAAAAGGTCCCCAGGACAAGGAGAGTTGGCAAGTGGCGTCCTAGCCTGTGGCTGGGAAGACAGTCACAGAGAGAGAGGCCATGAGACAAACTCTGAGTGAGCAGAAGCAGAAAGGAGACCCAAGGTGTGTGGCAGCATCAGTAGGAGCAGAGAGAGAGAGGCTGGGTCATGGTCAAGAAGGGGACCCCACCCTGCCGCTGATGATATGAGACCACAAAGTCCAGCCCTGGTGCCACCCTGGCTTCTCTCAGCTCCCTGTCTGGTCTCAGTGAGGCCCGTCTCCTTGGCCTTAGGGTCATGTGTATCCTTACAGTAAACCTCTAATATCTGAGGCCACCTGAGGGAGTCTGTTCCTTTCCATAAAAGTGTTTGACATACATGAAAGTGACTGTAAGTCGGGGTGGGGACTGGGGTGAGGTCTCCTTGGAGGAGATGGAGCTGGCTGGGCCTGGCAGGACTTGAGTGGACAGGGGCCTTCCAGGCATAAGGAGAGGAAGAGGATGGGAGGGGAAGCCATCAAAGTTGACTGGTTACCTCAAGTGGCCTCCTACTGTGTAGCGTGCTGGACAGCCAACAGAAGAGAGCACACTGAGGCAGAAGCTGAAAGGAGCCTCCTGTAGGTTCTTGAGCAGAGGACTGAAAATGGAGTTTGGGGAAGGGTAGACTGGCCTGATGAATAGGAAGGATCTGAGGAAAGAGCACTTGAGTCAGGGAGGCTGGTTCAAGGCCATCACAGTCATCTGACGGTGCCAGCGGGGGCGCTTGTCACCTCAGCCCTTTTACCATGGAACTTGAAGAGCCTGGCTCACTCGCTCACCTGAGAAAGGCCTGGCCTCTGAGGGGATGGTTTTCTTGCCAAATGCTCTGTGTGCGCCCATGGTATGGAACACCCGGAGGTGGCACCCCTGTTGACTGGAACTGAGCTAACTGTTCTTTTTCCCATTTCCCACCCCATATTCTAGATCAGTACCTCTTTAGGAAAAGCGTGGGGTATTTAACCTGGAATCGTTTAATGAAATCAGTTGGGTCAGAACTACCACAGCAAAGAGTCCTTTTCCCTAAGCCACATACCCCTAGCTGGGCTTCTTTAGACTTAGGGTGTGGAGTGTTAAGCTTTATTTTTGTGTTGTTCGCACTTGAGTTGTTTTGTTTTCACAGTCGATACATTATAATTTATGGTTCATGCATCTCAGGGCACAGCAAGCAGCAGGACTGCCTTCCTCCGAATGGTCTTGCCTGGAACTTGGTGAGACATTTTAGGAGAGCATACCTTCTGACACAGGAAAGTAATTCCCAACACTGGGAATCACTTGAAGTCCAAGTGGGTTCTTGGTTTTGCGCAAGAAAGAATTCAGGAGCAAACCAACAGTGTAAACTGAAAGTGAGATTTATTCAGAAAGTATAGAAAATTTCCTCCATGGTAAGAGATGGGGCTAGTTCTTCCTGTGGAGGAGGACCAGCCCCCATGGCTTCTTGGGTCCCTCTGTTTAAGCAACAGCGTAATTGTAAGCTAAGCAAGGGGAGGGATATTCATGTTATTTCTTGGAAAGGGGTGGTGTTTCCTGGCATTAGGGTGACACCCTTCTTTTGACTAAATATGGTCAAATAGGAAGTGTCATGGCATCAGGTGCATTATCAGAATGGGAGATTTTCTTAGAAACTTCTATGGTAATGAAGTGTATAATAAGGCTATGAGGTCAAGAGGCGGTCAATTCCTCTGCCATCTTGTTTCTAACTGGCTAAAATTGCCCTGCCTCCATCTTGTTTTGATCAGGATATCTCGAAACAAAATTTTGAGACTTTCAGACTTAGTTAAGTAATGCCTGCACCATTAAACAGTGCCTGAAGCAGTGCCTAAAACAATGCCTGCCAGTTCTCTGACTTCCATTGAAGTATAGAGGGCAGGGGATCTCTGCCTTTCAGGGACCTATATTTTAATGGCAGGACAAGTTAGGTATGTATAGAAAAATAATTTTAGAGCTTATTTTGACTTTTTGTGTTCTACCAGTTAATTTTTAACTCATAAAAGTATAATATTCCAGGTGAAAATGAGCCAGGGATTGAAATGGAGTGAGCTGAGGTAGGAAGCTAACTATTTCTACTGGCCTTAGCAAAATGTCAGTCAGCTATTAAGCAATTGACATTACCTCTCTGTACCCTACCTACAAAATGTTGATAATTATAATACCTCTTTCATAGTGTGGACATGTGAGTTACGTGAACTAAACTGTAACTCAACTAATTAATCAAGTATTTGTAGAGTGCCTGCCATATGTCATATACTTTGTTTGGAGTTTTACTGGAAAACAAGATTGACATGAGGCATATAAGAAAGTGCTTGCAAATGTGCCCAGTATGTAGTAAAAAAAAAAACCCAAAACATATATATATATATTTTTTTTTTTCAATAAACCGTACCTATTGTTATCATTTGAGAGAGGTACACCAAGTTCAGAAATTCTTGAACAAAGCAGAGTTAGCCAAGGGAGGGGTGTAGAAGTGCAGGCCTCAGGCAAAAAGCATCCTGAGTGTACCAGTCTCAGCCAGGAATGGCTGTCCCTGCAAAGCAAAGACTAGATTATCTGAATGTGCAATCTGAAAAGAGTCACGCATTGGGCTTTTCACACAAACACCATTCACTATCGTGTGGCCTTCAGACACTGACAATAATGTAGTATATATTTTATGCAGCAAATAAATGGATGTCTTTTGTCGGGCATTCATTTTCATCTTAGGCACATAGAAGGCATGTTATTCTAAATTGGTCACATGTTAAATTGCGAACATGCATTTTGTAAGAATTCTGTAACATTGATCCTAAGAAGGGCTGGAGAGATAAAATAGTAGAAAGAAGAGCCAGATGTCAATTATTTTATTAAATTCTGAATTTTTATCACACACTTAAGTATTCATATGAGTCCAGCTTCACATTCTGAAGCCGGTCAGTTTCCATGTGCATATTTTTGCATAGTTGGAGTCAGTGTGTTCATTCTCTTTCTTGGTCTGCCTTTGCATCTGACCTTGGTTCATGTTGCCCTTTTCCTGTTTCCTCACACTCCATGTCCTCCTCCTTGTAATGGCAATAAAATAAGCCCTGCACTGATAAGTGGCCATTGGTTTAACTTTTCATCCAAATACTGGACATTTGGGTTATTTCCAGTGTTTCACAGTGAGGAACATATTTGCTATAAACATTGTGTCCAGAAGGCTTAGTCAGCAACTTATTAAACACCTTCTGGAATGGGACTCTCTGCCAAGGTCTTTGAAGTGATATCAACTCATTAAATTAAGAGACCTAAGAACTGGCATTCGGGATTTCCTGAGACAGCACCTTATTCTTTGGCTTATTTTTCTTCCTACATTTAATCAGCAGATATGTATGGAGACCTCATTGTGTGCCACAGAGTGTAGCAGGGACTGGTGAGCAAGGTAGAAAAGGTCCCTGACTCCTGGTGCAGACAGCAGCCAGTAGGTGCAAGATGAGTGCTGTGGAAGCAGAAATCGTCATGGTGGTACTGCCATCCTGAAGGCACGATGTCCAACCTACTGCCAGCTGGAAAGTGGACCTAGGGTCTGCAGCAAATGTCTAGAAATGGTGCAGTATAACTACTTTAATGGCAGATGACAGGGCTGGGGCAGTCAAAATTGTAGAATATTAAAAAGCAATATGTTTTTTTTTTTTTTTTTTTTTGAGACAGAGTCTCACTTTGTTGTCCAGGCTAGAGTGAGTGCTGTGGCGTCAGCCTAGCTCACAGCAACCTCAAACTCCTGGGCTTGAGTGATCCTTCTGCCTCAGCCTCCTGAGTAGCTGGGACTACAGGCATGTGCCACTATGCCCGGCTAATTTTTTATATATATATATCAGTTGGCCAATTAATTTCTTTCTATTTATAGTAGAGACGGGGTCTCGCTCTTGCTCAGGCTGGTTTTGAACTCCTGACCTTGAGCAATCCGCCCGCCTCGGCCTCCCAAGAGCTAGGATTACAGGCGTGAGCCACAGCGCCCGGCCTGCAATATGTTTTTTGTTATTAATGAATCAGACCAACGAAGTGATGGCTAGTATTTGAAGCCACATAGCAGAGTGAAGAACACAAGGCCTATAAATTCACATGGTCCTAGATTTGAATCCTAACTCAGCCACTTGTAGACTTTTGGTTTTAGGAAAAACATTTAAACCTTCTGAACCTCAGTGTCCTTATCTTTAAAATGGGTACAGTATTTTCTGTCCTCTGGGTTGTTTGTATCCCCAGTGCCTGGCTCAGCAGTTGGTGGTTGTCAGAAAGAAAGAAAAAAGGGAGTGGTGGGTAGATGGTTGATTAGATGGATGGATGGGTACAGCAAGCACTCTGGATTGAGACAGACCAGGTACCTCTGTGCTAAGTAATATGGGAGCAAGTCGTATCTGCCCTAATAGCTTGAAGCTTGCTAAGCAGATTTTCTCACTTCTAAATTAGAGGAGGAGACCAAACTAAGAAGCCATAAGCCATTCTTTTCACCTCACATATATTAAGACTATAACATAACAGAAAAGAAAAGCTAACTAATAGTGGCCTTAAGAAATAGAGGGTAGTTTCTCCACATCTTCAGAAACTCTGGAGGGGGCAGCTACTCCTGCCATTTGCCATTAGAGACCTCTGCTCTTTTCATCCCTGTGATCTACTTCTTTGTTGTGTTGAGTTTTTAAAAATTTAGACTTGCATTGTCATGGCCACAGTTGTCACATTCCTATGCCTCATGACCAGTTTCACAGTTGAGAACCAAGGAGGCACCTGTCACACTGCTTCTGGCTTTTACGAAGAAGCAGACTCTTTTCCCAGCATCCTCACGGCGGCGTCTCCCCTCAGGCGTCACTGGCGTGAACGGGGCACATGCCCACCCTTAGACCAGGGCTCCGCTCCAACAAACCCGGGCTCTGCCAGCAGGGCAATGTTGAGGACTGGCTGGGGGGTGGACTGCTATAGTGTCAGCCACGTTTTCACACAAGTAAGCAGGAAGGAAAAAGCAAATGTTAAAGTTTAGTGGATATGGCTGACTCGCAAGACTTCGTTTTTGGCATTAAGGGATTTGGGATTTGCAAGCCCTTAGTTGGTGTTTTAAGATTCTGTTGGTTTAAAGCTGAATAGAAATGTTTTTGTGGCTGTATGTCTCTTTGTTGTATTTGTGAGAAGTTTTTTTTCCACCCTCCTCCTTTGGAAAGATGACAGAAGGAAAAAAGAAGTAAAAGAGTTCCAATAGGGAGGTATTTCCTGGAGTCAGTGCTGAAGAGCTACAACCCTGACTAATGCCAGAAACCCTCTGCTGAAACTGGCCAAGAACTGTTAACAAAATACTTCCCCAACCAAGCTGAGTGAAGAGGAAAAAATGTAAAACAGTGTTTGAAGGAGGCAGGGGCCTGGGAAGGGGCTTGGCAGTGAAGCTTTGCAGAAGAGTGCAGGAATTTGAGGGTCGTTCACAATGTCACCAGCATGTGGTTTGTGTTGGCTCTGCCCACGTTCCGTGTTCAGAGAACAGAGGAAGAGAGGAAGCCACTTGGACAGCCGGAGAGGGCTGCGAAGACTGCAGTGAAATTAAGTCCAGAGTTAAACTACACACACACAACATTCCAGGAATCCAGATTTGTGATTTAAAAAAAAAAAAAAATCAAAGTTGACTTGGATGAGCAAATGCTTAATAATCAATATCTACCAAGGTCCTTTTTTGGACAGACCACCCAAATAACTTAAATTCCTAACTGATTAAATAGGATTTTGTGTCACAGATATCAAGACTTTTAAGCTTTAAAGAAATACATAAACCTGTAAATAAAAGTTCATCAAGACTTGCATATGACGTACTGCATGTTATGTATTAAGGAGGGGAAGGGGGCTGAACTGATGCTGACCAGTTTTCGATCTGTGTTATTGCTAATGTTAGAATTTGACCAGATCCTTGAACTGTGCTGTGTCTTATTCCTCAAGTATTAGTAATTAGAAATTAATAATATATTGTTTTCATATAAGAATTCCAGAGTCTTCTAAAAAGCTCCAGAAAGATTAGGCTTTAAGAAAAGGAGAAAAGGCACAACAGACAATTGCCAGTTGAAGGAATTCTCTGCAGCTGAGGTTTGCTAAGGGGCCCAGTGAAGGGAAGGTGGAATTCACGGAGACAGACAGTGGTCTCTGTGGGGTGGCATTCACTGCCGCACTGGGAAAACGCCAGAGGGCTTCGAACGGTTGTCCCCTGGAAGCTGACGCTGCCCACTGAGTGCATTATGATAAATGGGGCTCATTCATGAAGGAAAACACTGCTCTTCTGAAAAGCACCCATATTGGCCAGGCAGCCAGAAAGCCCAAATATTGGAGACTCCTGGCAGTCAGGATCTGTGTTTCCTTCTGGGTCTCCTCTGAGGGGTTTGCTTAACATTCCACGGTGTTTTCTGTGGCGGCCGGGCCCAAGCTGCATGGAACCTTACAACAAAAGCAGTGTAGCAGACCACTTGGTGGTGAAATCTGAGCCAGCCACGTTCAGAAATAACTGAAAGAAGCACTGCCACTACCGTAGATAAGGGAGACAGTGTCTTTGAAGGTAAGAAAGCTTTAAGGCTTCAGTAAGAGGCAAAAGACTACAAGACGTGCCAGGTGCTTAGTGAACATTCAGGTGATAGCCACGGGTTTTAATACATGGAAACACTCCAGCCAGGTGTTTTAGAGAGGGCCGACGTCAGAATCTACGGGGGAGGCATAAGTACTTTCAAAGTCATACATTATCTTATGATTCACTTGAAAAGGGGGGAAATAGTTATTTTCATAATTCTAACACCAGAAAATTAAGTGCATTTGATATTTCTGGCCAGTCGAAAATATGTGTTCATTCAGTAACCAAAAAAAAAAATTTTTTTTGTTGAATGCCTACTCTGTGTGTGTGTGGGGGGGTCGCCTCTGGCACTGGGGTGCAACAGTGAACAAACGGCATCCTTTTCTCATGGCGTTTCCATCCCAGTGAAGGAGAGGGTTAATGCTTCCATAGATAGGAAACAGTGCCAGGAAGAGGTAAGTACTGTGAAGATAAAGCCAAGCAGGGGAAGGGGAGAGCAGGGCCTTTCTGAGGCGATATGTGCAGGCCTGCGTGTCTCTGAGAAGTTCAGGCAGAAGGAAGATCTGTATGGAGGCCTTGGGGCAGGGTTGCTGGGCAGATTTGAGGAGAAGTGGGGGTCAGTGTGCGCTGGACAGAGTGCGCTGGAGCCAGTTCTTGTAGGGCCTGGTTGGCCAAGGGGTCAACTTTCGTGAGTGTGCTAAGCACACCAGGAAGTGAAGTGACTGACTCACGCTGCCTGTTAGAGACTACAGTGGGGGTTGGAGAAGGAGCAAGCGTGACTGCCCAGAATCCACAAGGGCCTGGCTCAGTCACCCAGGCGAGGGAAGCTGCCAGCTTGCACCAGGTGGGAGTGGAGATGTGATTGGATTCAAGAGATTTCGAAGGTGGTAGGGCTGGGAGGATTTGCTGGTGGACTGATTAGATTTGGAGTTGGTGAGAAAGGAGCCAAAGCTGAATGAGGATTTGGGCTTGAACGAGGGCATGCGTGGTAATGTCCCACTGGCACCATTGCTGTCCCTCGGGCCACCCAAGAGGGGAGCAATGTGGGGGGATGATTAAGAATTTGGTTGTGGCCATTCTTAAGTCCGAGATGCTTACTACAGTGTCCCAGGGGAGATGTCAAGAAGTCAGTCAGGTCATTGAGTCTGGAGTTCAAAGAGAAGGCTGCAACTGGAGATAGAGATTTGAGAGTCATCAGATTTGGGTAAGAGGAGAGAGTTCAGCAAAGGAGACTGAGAATACATATCACGGTTTCCCAGGACAGCCAGGGAGGGTGCATCACAATCTGGTTATGGAGGGTGAGGTTTTTGTAGTTATCAAAAATGGGTGTGAATTTTGAAAGGTTAAGAAAGACTGTCTTACATTATCAATATCCACAGTCGATGTAATTGTTGAATTAGGAGGGACGTGTGCACAGGAACAAAAGCTAGCTCTGACAGTGGAAGATAAGTAGAAGTGAATTTCAGAATTAGCTGTGCCATTACCTTTCCCCTGAGCCACTGTGAACATTTCAGTTATAGATAATTAGATATAAATATGAACATCCAGAGCTTATTTTTCCATTTATTGAAAACCTAGGTTGTGCCAAGTAAAGCACTGATTCTTGGGGGAAGGAAAGCAAATATGTAGAAGAATAAAGTACGGCCCCTGCAGTCAAAGGACCTTATAATCAAGCTGTTGATGCCAATACTTAAGCAAATGAGAAACAGGAAGATCCCATGGAGAAGGGTTGAGCATGTACGTGGCTAGCTTCAGTTAGAACCTTGTCAACTGCCTTGAGCTGCCCTCCCACCTGGTATGGTGGGTGGCAGATTTTTTTCCCTTGGCTTTCAGGTTTTTTGTTTTGGGTTTATATTGTTGTTTTCTGGTACGGTGATTATATGTTGTATACCTGCCCAAATGATGGTCAGCAGATTGTAGTACAGAATATACAAAATGGAAAGGTGTACAAGAATGTCTGGTGGAGGGGTGCAAACTAATACTACAATAGAGCTAGCAAAGGTGGCTTTACCCAGGAAGCAAATGGTAGTTTTAAGAATAGGTAGGTCGTGCTGGATTTGCTGGTTTTCTTCATAGTTGTCTTCTTCCTGTTGAATTGTGACTTTGAGTGGTTCACATTGAGCACAGTTGGGTTTTTTTTTGTTGTTGTTTTTTAGCTGTTCATCGCTTGATGACTCAGGAAAAGATGAACAACAAGTCCTTTAAAATCTGTTTCTGGGTGGGTGTGGTGGCTCACACCTGTAATCCTAGCACTCTGGGAGGCCAAGGTGGGAAGCTTGCTTGAGGTCAGGAGTTCAAGACCAGCCTGAGTAAGAGGGAGACCCCGTCCCTACTAAAAATAGAAAAATTAGCCAGACGTGGTAGCGTGTACCTATAGTCCCAGCTACTGAGGAGGCTGAGGCAGGAGGATTGCTTGAGCCCAGGAGTTTGAGGTTGCAGTGAGTGACGATGATGCCATTGCATTCTAGCTGGGCGACTGAGCGAGGCTCTTGTCATTCATTCATACATGAATACATACATACATACATAACTTACCTACTCCTTTGATTGATTTTTAATGACAAAAAGGTTTCAGTGCTCAGCCGTGTTGTGGTAGCTGTATTTAAGACGAAACTGTTTAGTGGAATCAAATCCCCAGACTCAGGGTGGGACATTTCATAGCACAGCTGCCTCACGTGACTGTGAACCGAGTCCAAGGCCGGGGAAGCAAGCGCATGGCAGCCACTCCAGAAGTCTGGCAGAGTGAAGACGAGCCTTTCTGGGTCCTGTGTTTCTGATCCCGGCTCAGGGCAGTGCCCTTTGCTCCCTCCAGCTCCAAATGTGCTGCCCGGTCCTGGGCCCCAGACGTAACCTGAACACTTCTGTGGTGACTCTGAACACTTCTGTGGTGACTCTTTCTGTCTCAGCATCTGACAAAGTCATCATCAAAAAGAGTGATATGATTAGAGAACTAAACCTCATAGCCAAAATGATATAATTTTCAGCATATATCAAAATCTCAGTTACCTAGAATGTGCCAATAAAACTGGAATTTTTAGGAGGAAACATAGTTATAATATTATTACCAGTGAAAAAATGCTGCTAAATTTTACTTCTTTCTTTTTTTTAGTTTTCTGAGGCTAATGAAAGTTTAGTTTACTTTTGTTTTGATAGCTTCATTCAAGCACGTTTAGATTTCAAAGTATTTTTTCCTTTGAAACCTAACCAAAAATGTGTTGGAGGTCATTGGTTTTTGTCAGAGAAAGATGCGAAGACTCATATCTTCATCCATTCCTGTCAGGATTCTCACCAAAGAGCACTGAGCCTGGATGACATTTGCTGAGCTTCCCAGGAGGATGCCTTGCGAATCAGGACTTAACGGTGGGCCCTTGGCACTTACCAGTTTGCAGTCTTTCTGCATCCTCTGCTGAACTGGAGGCCGATCACCTATTCCACTCGTTACCACTGTTTTAAGAAAAAGACTGCTCTTGAGGAGCTTTTGCTTTCTTTTATCAGAACTGTGTGTGGCGGCTTTGAGTCCGCGCCGCCTTAGTCAACAACTCTGTAACAAAAGCATAAGTATAGCTTTTATCTCATCCACAGTCCTTGTCATTTTCTTTTCTATATTTCTGTATTGCCCAATTTTCCACCATTATTCAGTCTATAAAGATTTGTCAGCCACCCTCTGCCTGTCAAATATTGCTATACAGAGGCCAGGTGTGATGGCTCACACCTATGATCCAAGCACTCTGGGAGGCCCAGGCAGGAGGATCTCTTGAGCTCAGGAGTTCAAGACCAGCCTGAGCAAGAGCGAGACCCTGTCTCTACTAAAAATAGAAAAAATTAGCCAGGTGTCGTGGCATGCACCACAGCTACTCAGGAGGCTGAGGCGGGAGTTTGAGGTTGTAGTGAGCTAGGCTGATGCCACAGCACTCTACGCAGGACAACAGAGTGAGACTCTGTCTCAAAAAAAAAAAATATTGTCATAAAGTAATGTCCTATTATGACTGTTTTTACTGGAAGCTATGGTTTCCAATAGTGTGTTCTTACTGTCTTCTAAACCTTCTTAACTCTATTGAACAGTAAGAATGTAAGGGTGAGGCACTGTAATAAGATCCCTAGTTAAAAAGGATACATGAAAATATGTTTATATCTACTCTCTATATAACTAGACTTGTAGGAAGACTTTCAATATCATAAGTTAAAGCTGAAAGACATTTGGTTAACTCTTAGTTAATGACAATAAAATTAAATTCAGACTGCTCTTCTGGCCATTTGCTGTTAAGTATGTAATGCTTTCTTTCACCTTAGCAGGGTGGATAGTAACCACTAGGCCCTCAGCTAGTCCTTTGCTTTGCGGGTATTATTCAGAATGAGTTATTGCCAATGCTATAGGAGTCCCAGAGAAACCCCCAAGTGATTCCAAAGGATTCCATAGTTCAGTGGGTCCAGGTTAGCTTGAGGAGATAGATACCATTTAACTTTGTACCAGTACCCCTACAAAACCTGGGTCATAAATCCTATTGACCACTTCATGTGCTTTGTACACTCTGAGTAGTATATCCAACCATCTCAGCTTCTGTGACACTGAGGGGATTCCTGGGACAGGGGACTTCCAGCTAAAACTGGAAGTTGGTGTCCCTAGTCAGAGGCAGGATCAATTAACAGGAAGGAATATAAGTAAATATTGTCTTCTAAAACCAGCAGATTATCCATAAGATGGAGATAATCCCATCTTTCTCGTGGGACTGTGATAAGGCCTGCTCACCGTCCCCATCTGTTGGGTTGAGTAACTGGCTCTTGGTTTTTTCCTTGGAATTGGTACCAGCATTGACTGGTGAGGTTGTGGCCATGGGGCCGTCTGTGTTCTTGCCCCAGAGAGGTCTGTTACCTGAAAGGGCTTTAGCTGTTCCCTCTGTCAGTGCCAGCTCTTTTCTGATGGGAGGATGCTAGAGATGCCAGGCCATTTCCATTGGTCCCATGGTTCTCACTGTAGTCACCTGCTTTAGGTTTTGCCCGACTATGCAGCCTGTTAGTCAGTAAAGATCTGGATCTGGAACTCTGCCCCAGCACTCTGAGCTCTTGCAGCCCCCAGGGCGCATAGGGACTCCCTTCCTCTCAAGCCTTTGCACAATCTGCTCCCTCTTCCTTGCTTATGCCTCCTTTCTTTTCTTTCCCAGTTAACCCTGGTCATTCACATTATATTTTATTTTATTTTTTGCCTCTCCAGTGAGGAATCAAACCCCAGTCTCCCACATGACAGGAGAGGAAACTCAAGGATTCTTTGCATTTTAGGTTCAGCACTGCTTCCTCCTGGAAGCCTTCTCTGATCGTCCCAAACTGGTAGAGGTGCCCCCCACTGTGTTCTCAGAGCTCCTTGTACTTAGTATGAGTAGATTGTTGCCGTCAGAGCTAAAGTTGTCTGCTTAGCTGTCTATTTTACTATGGGCTCCTTGAGGAGAGGGACTATATTTTGTTCTCTGTTGTACTCCCCAGAACCTTCCACATTGCTAGGCACATAGGAGGTCAGAGAAGCACATAAGGAGCAGGATGATGGGAGACCCAACCAGCTACAAACCCCCTTCACTTACGGTTTGCTTTGGCCTTGCTCTGTGGCTTTGCTCTGTGGGTGTCCATCACTGTCCTTCCAGCTCTCCTAGGGAGAGACATAGTCACGCTAGATCATTCTCAAAAGAGCCACATCCTCTCCATCCAGGGACCACCATCCAGTTTAGTTAGGTCTTAGTTAAGGCACTGAGCATGTTAGACAAATACCCACGAAATAGCCAACCCAAATTGCCAAGGGTTATGTAAATATCAGTGGGGAGACATAGAATCTAAGAGTATTATTATGTAGGGTAAGACATACAATTTTATGCTTATTTGCATATACATGGAATAAAAATATTTCTACTGTGACAAGTATTTCAGTAAAATCTGAAAAATCTTCCCCTCAGTTCTGAAGATCTGATGACTCACAGGACTCACTGTAGTGAGTTGTGAATTTTGGTTGTTTTCATTTCATAATTTGATACAGATTCATCTTCCTAGTTAACATTAATCATTTCCTGTTAATTTTCCTGATATTAGGAAACAGATGTCCCATATTTTTATCTGAGCCTTTCCCAAATGCTGACCAAGACTTTTTAGTGGGGATGTGTGTGTGTGTACACAGTGAATTTTTGAGGAATGAGTTATATCAGAATTTGCAAATAAAAGCAAAACAGATATATCTACAGAATTATACAGATTTGTTCAAGGTCGGAAACATTTTTGGACATTCTGTTTAATGTAGTTTAGTATTGTTTAGCTAATGTGGACTTCTGGCTTAAGAATGTGTTAGAACTGTCTCATGAAAGTATACTTGCCAGGACACGGAATGGTACAGTCAGTGCAACCTGTACTTTAATGCTCTTATTTTAACAAAACTGTCCTCCTTTTTTTTTTTTTCCTGTTGTCTCGTAACTATGTAAAATTCTTCCCCCATCTCTCAGTACAACATTCAATGAGTCCTCCTCTGTACAGAGCAGGGTGCCAGGCAATTTAGGAGATATAAATAAAGTGGACCCTTGGGACCTTACCATCCAGTATAAGAAGTGCAACATCTTCTGAAATACCTGTAATAAAAGGTAGAAAGTGGAAAAAGTTGTAGAAATTCAGAGAAGAGATTGGTTTAATTGGGCCAAAGAATGAGGGTATACTTGGTGGAAGAAGTGGTATTCATGCCAGATAAAATGATGATAATTATAATAAAACAAAATTTAATTTGAGTCTAAGTTATTTAAATTATTTTGCCACAGAAAAAACTGTATAAGGATGGTCCATTATGTAAGCCATTGTTTTGGTGGATTTACTAAAATAATATTAAAATAATAATGTTTCTTGGGAGACTCCACTTCAGCATACATGGTTCTCTGATGCTCTATGTAAAGGCTTTCTAATAGGGAATGATACAGAATTGGTGCTTTGAAGAATAATCCATTGTGCACAAAATATACCTCTTCATTTTTACCTCACAAGCTTCCTTTCACAAGGGGCCCTAGGGTTCAGAGAAAGAGGGACTCAGAGTCTGGTTGTGGCCAACTCCAGGATTCAGTGACCCTGTCTTAATCATCTTTCCTGTCTGGATCTGTTTTTTCATCGTTATACTTCCCAACTCACAAAGTTGCTACAAAGATCAACCTGGATATAAATGGACTTTGAAAAGCTATCAGAAGCCAAACATTTTGCCAAGAAGCAATGTCATAGCTCATGAGGTTTATACAAAATATGTCTGTTGCATATGATTTATTAAATGCTATATAAATGAAAACATGAGTCCAAGAAGCAATGTCATAGCTCATGAGGTTTGTACAAAATTTGGCTGTGCATATTATTTATTAAATGCAATATAAATGAAAAGATGAGTCTCTTTTTTTTCTTTGAGACAGTCTCACTTTGTTGCCCAGGCTAGAGTGAGTGCCGTGGTGTCAGTCTAACTCACAGCAACCTCAATCTTCTGGGCTCAAGTGATCCTACTGCCTCAGCCTCCCAAGTAGCTGGGACTATAGTCATGCGCCACCACGCCCGGCTAATTTTTTGTATATATATTTTAGTTGGTCAATTAATTTCTTTCTGTTTTTAGTAGAGACACAGGGTCTTGCTCTTGCTCAAGCTGGTTTTGAACTCCTGACCTCGAGTGATCCACCTGCCTCGGCCTCCTAGAGTGCTAGGATTACAGGCGTGAGCCACCCCGCCTGGCCTAAGATGATTCTCTTAAAATTGCAAAAGTTTTAGGAATATATTTTTAGCAAACATGAACTGTTGATTATCATGTACTATTAAGAACTCATTCAGATTCATAAGAAAAATATCAAGATCCTTGTACATGAATGGACAGAGAATATAAATGTATTATTTTTCAAAGTGACAAACCATTAATGTGAAAAAATTTCTAATTATCTTAGAAATGCAAAATAAAAAACAGCATTAAGAATACTATTTTATGTATAAAATGTCAAGATCTCAGAAACCGTCCATTATTTTGTTGGTGGCATTATTGTATGTTAGTAAAAACCTCTTTAAAAGCAGAAAAAACGGTAATTCTGTTAGGAATTTAAGGAAGCTAGAGAAATAAGGTAAAGAAATGAGAAAACTGGGCCGGGCGTGGTGGCTCACGCCTGTAATCCTAGCACTTTGGGAGGCTGAGGCGGGCGGATTGCTCAAGGTCAGGAGTTTGAAACCAGCCTGAGCGAGACCCCGTCTCTACCAAAAATAGAAATAAATTAATTGACCAACTAAAAAATATATATACAAAAAATTAGCCGGGCATGGTGGTGCATGCCTGTAGTCCCAGCTACTTGGGAGGCTGAGGCAGTAGGATCCCTGAGCCCCAGAGATTGAGGTTGCTGTGAGCTAGGCTGACGCCACCACGGCACTCACTCTAGCCTGGGCAACAAAGTGAGACTCTGTCTCAAAAAAAAAAAGAAATGAGAAAACTAAGGCATGAAGATGTCCAATGTAATCATATTTATAATAATAAAAACTGGTAGTAACTTAAATATCCTGCATTAGGGGAGTTATTTAGTAGATTATGGCTTTTCAACATGAAGGATTTATGAATAGGTGTAGAAATATGAAAATATTTAAAATTTAAGGTGAAATTTAAAAAGAAATAATAGCCACCATTCATAGAGGTTTTTCTAGTGGCACTGCGCTAATGTTTTCTCTTTTTATCCTTATAGCAACTAATATGCAAAAGGCATTATTAGTCTTGTTTTGCACTTTAGGAAATTGAGATTTAGAAATAAATTGTCCAAGGACTTGCAGCCCATTAGTTGAGGATGTGGGGTTCAAACCTAGATCTGTCCAACTCCAAAGTCTTTACTGGATTTAATACCAATGGCATGTAAACTACAGCCATAGTCATATAAAAACACATATGTCTATCAAAGGTAATAGGCAACAATAAATATCAGCACTAGAATGGTCTGAATGTGGGTAAATTCCAGAGACACTTGGTATCCTTTTAAAAGTGCTATTGTCCTTTCATTACAAAAATGTGAGAAAAATATGTTGAGTGTAATGCTTTAATTTATTGTTCACTCCGACTTTTTAATATACTCTCTTAAGGTATGACAAAATAGGAATCCATGTGTATTTTTTTAATTTGACACTGACTGGCTTTGGCATTATCGGAATATCTTCCCCAAACTTATCTGCAAATTAGTTGAGGACATATACCACCAGCTCCTCGATGAAAAACAAAATTTTAAGTCTCCAGAAGCTTTCTGTGGATTAGGATAGTGACCAGGTAGAAGAGTCTGTTCCGATGAACAGCCCAGACCAGCTCTTCCAGCCCGGAGCCAGTGCCAAGGTGGAGATAATGGGGTGGTACCATTTGGTGAAAGTAGGCCAGTGCACTCTCTTGGGGTGTGCCATTCCCTGGGACAAAAGCCCTTGCACAATGGGGCAAAATGTCCCCATTTTGCTTCCTACTCTCTTTTACCTTTGGAGCTCAAGACTTAACATGTGATCCTTTGATACATACAGCATTACTTTATAACACCAGTGGCCCTGTCAGCATCTAATAACAGACAAATTTCTCTGTGATGGACCTAAAGCATAGAGTATATTTCTTTCAACTTTGCCTCACCTCTATGGAGCATTTACCTTTTATCCTTACAGCAGGGTTCTTATGTGTGTCAAGGGCCCTTTTGCATCTGATTTGCTATTTGAGATAATATCACATTATAATTTGCAAGTGAAAACGTAATAGTACCTGTGCCGTTCCATACAATAGCTGTCTCTGTGGATACTCGACCACTCCAAATGTGGCTCATTTAGCTGGGGAAGTGAGTTTCTAATTGTATCTCATTTAAATGTAAAGACTCACATGTGCAAGTAGCTACTATATTGGAAAGCATAGTTCTAGACTTCCTGATGCTTTCTTGACAGCAACCCTTGGATGTCTCAGAGTTAACCAGGTCAAATCAGAATTTTTGATTTTTGTCCTCTACCTGTTTCTCCCCCATCATTGACCCAGATGCTTGAGGGAAAAACCTAGGCTTCTTCCCTCACATCCACGACATCGGCAAGTCCTAGTTGTTTTACCTCCAGAAACTATACTGAATCCATTTCTCTCTATCCTTCCCATTACTGCCCTAGGCCAAGGTACCATATCTCACCTGAAGAGTCAAAGGGACCCGTAACTGGTCACCATTTATCCACTGTTGCCTCTTTGAGACTGCTCTAAGCATCTGCCAGAGAGACCTGTTAAACTCTTCATTAAGTCACATCACTACCTGTTTGTGTGAAAACATTGGTAGAACGTGTCATTGTTTTAAAATGACCGTATTTACTTCTTTATAATATTTGTGTTTATTTGCTGGTCCGCCTTACAATGTAAGGGCCTCAAGTCAGGAACTTTGTTTACCCCATTCACTGCTGTAGCTGTAGCACCTACAGCCATACCCAGCACATAACTTACACTGAGTAAACCTCCCAATGATAACTACATTAATGTGATTATTGTTTTTGTAGAAGAGTAAAAATACAGATTTACAGTTTGGTCGTTAGTGACATGATGCTGACATTCATGTGTATGGGAAGACAGTGGTTCCTTTTACACTCGGGATGCAGTCTACAGGGTGGATGTGGTGGCTGATTGCATTTATCTGTGAGTGGGGAGGCTGGGCCACAGTCCTGATGCAACCTCCGAGGGAGCTAGAGAGAGCGCCTTCTCTCTCTAGAGGTCTGTGTACCTCCCAGATCTTGAAACTTTTGTCTTTCACATTGTTAGAGAAAGAGGAGAGTGTCCTCCTATAAGGTTACTTTTTATAGTCATGTCACTTCCCTATACTCCAAGGAGAGTTTAGGTAATAAGGCTTTATTATGAGGCTCCATGGTAGAAAATGTCCAAGCCATGTCTAGACAGCCAAAGGAGATTTTCAACAGGTGTCTTTTCTGCCATTCCTTTTTAATGGCCAGCCAACCTCACTGGCGTGCTATTACATAGGTGTGTTATTACTTAGATCCATGTGCAAAGTAAAATGAAGCTGATGAACTTCTCAGAGATATGATCAAGTCTGCCAAGCTCTGAGTTGCTGCTTTTTTTTTTTTTTTTTTTTTTTGAGTCTCTGTTGCCCAGGCTAGAGTGAGTGCCATGGCATCAGCCTAGCTCACAGCAACCTCTGACTCCTGGGCTCAGGCAATCCTGCTGCCTCAGCCTCCCGAGTAGCTGGGACTACAGCCTCCATGCCCGGCTATCTGAGTTGCTTCTGATCCCTCTGAAACTAAACAAGTCTAGGAAGCGGTCGTCTCCTTGGTACTGGTTAGATTGAAAAGCTGAAGTTAAAGGTTGCTTTGTTAAAGTGTGTGTTTGCTCTTTATCCTGGTGTGTTTTGTATCAGGTCCAAGTTTATAGTCTTGTTTCCTCTCCTTCCAGCACTACTGTAACATTTTCCTTTGTGTGCCTTTATTGAGCATCTACTATATACTAAACATGTCACTAGGTCATGGAGAGACAAAGATGAGTTAGACACATTCTCAGCCTTCAGAGATTCCACAAACAAGTGGGCAGAGAGACCAGTGAATGGAAATCTAAAGTATAGGAGCTACTTGAGATAACAAAGGGAAGAACGAAGGCAGTGAGAGTAGAGGGCAGTGGACCCTAGCTGGAGGCAAGCGTGGAGTAAGCTGTTAAGCATGCAGGCTCTGGAACCTGGTTGTCTGGGTTCACATCTGGCTCTGTCACTTATAAGCCGTGTGACCTTAGGCTACTGACTTAACCTCTATGCCTCAGTTTGCTCACCTGCTAAATGGGATAAAAAATAACCCACCTTATAGGATTACTAAAAGGATTTTGCAAAGCACTTGAACAGTGCCTGGCACATAGCTCCATAAAATCCAGCTTTTAGTATTACCAGTAATATAGTCATGCCCCGTATAACAATGTTTCAGTCAACGATGGAGCACATATACAACAGTGGTCCCAGAAGATTATAATACCATATTCTTACTGTACGTTTTCTACGTTTGGATATGTTTACATACACAAATACTTACCATTGTGTTACAATTGCCTGCAGTATTCAATATAGTAACATGCTATCCAGGTTTGTAGCCTAGGAGCAATAGGCTATACCATATAGCCCAGGTGTTCAGTAGGCTGCACCATCCAGGTTTGTGTAAGTGAACTCTATGATGTTCACACAAGGATGAAATTGCCTAACGAAACATTTCTCAGAATGTATCCCCAGCATTAAGAGACACATGACCATAGTAGTGCATAACTGTGGAGTGAATTGAGTGAATACCACTTTGCTACTGCAGAGGCGTGGTTGCAAAGCCATTCCAGGGAATTCACAAAAGCTTCCCAGAGGTAGCGACTTTTGCACGGAGACATGAAGGCAGGCTGAGGCTACAGGGAAAGAACATGTGTGGCAGAAAGAACAGGATCTACAAAGGCACAGGGAAGTGTGAGAGGAGGGGAATCTCGGGACCTGCTAGGGAGATGCCTGAGGGAGAGTGCCCGGAGTGGGGACTGGGCTGAGGAGCTTGGACTGGATCCTAAAGCCTAGAGGAAGCCAGGGAAGGATTTTCAGCAGGTTCAGAGCTCATCATGGGAGACTGGGTTGCAGCGCCCCGCAGTGGCCTCAGCCCAAAGTGTCGCTGCCCAGCCTCCTTCCCTGTGATTTAAGCAGGAAGCTCAAGTGTGTGGACCTGATTTTGCTTACTGGGTGTGATTTCTTTGGAGCCTCTGGATCAATAAAGTAAAAGTATCTGTTTTCTTAATTCTTTTCTCCATGATTTCTTTGTCTCTAACTCCCTACCCCTGCTGAGAAAGATAAAGGGATATCTATCTTACAGACCCTTCTGAGAGTGTGATGAAAGCCGTAGGCCCTTCCCTCGGAAAAACCATGAAGACAAGATTTTTCCATCGATCCTGCACTAACCTCCCCCTCCTCCCCACGTCCGCCATCCAGGCAGGCCCTCAGACCCAGGGCAGTCTTTCCCACCCAGGCCTGCTTGCAGGTTTTGCGCTCCCATCTCAAATTGTTGTTAATTTAGTTTGCTAGTGCCTCCAATAACTCTTCCACCTGCCATCACTGTTATTATCTAACCATGTTATCTTGAGAGCAGACTTGGGTCATTTGATGGCTATAATTAAAACTGAAAGTAATTATCTTATTTTGAGCTGTTCAAATTTAATTGAGAGGATAGTGGCTAAGAGCATGGGCTCTAGAGGCAGATGGCTTGGATGGATTCGAATCCCAGCTCTGTCACTGTCTTACAGCCTCAGGAAAGCGATGCGACCTCTCTGTGCCTCAGTTGCCTCATCACAAAATGAGAATAGTGATATACTTACCTCATAGAGTCATCGTGAGGATCCATTGAGGTAACGTAGGGACATGCCTAGAACAGTTCCTGGCACATAGTAAGTGCTATAGAAGTACTCGCTGTCATCATGTTATGATTTCTATTTAAATGACATCATGAAATAGGGTAATAATGGATTACTGGGAGAAGAAAAATAGGTAAATAAAATCTCCATATGCCTTGGATCCTTGCCAGTACCTGAAGGCTAAGAATAGATTCCCTAGACCTGTGCTGTCTAGTATGGTAGCCACTAGCCACATGGGGCTTTTGACCACTTGAAATGCAGCTAGCTCGAGCTGAGATGCCCTGAATCTGGAAGCTTTAGTATGAAAAAAAAGTAAAATATCTCATTAATAATTTTTATATTTATTATATGTTAAAATAATATTCTGCATAAATTAGGTTAGATTAAATATATTATTAACATTAATTTTATCTGTTTCTTTTGTTTTTTATTATTTTTTTTTTTTTCCTTTTTTTTTTTTTGAGACAGAGTCTCGCTTTGTTGTCCAGGCTAGAGTGAGTGCCGTGGCGTCAGCCTAGCTCACAGCAACCTCAAACTCCTGGGCTCAAGCGATCCTCCTGCCTCAGCCTCCCGAGTAGCTGGGACTACAGGCATGCGCCACTATGCCCGGCTAATTTTATATATATATATATCAGTTGGCCAATTAATTTCTTTCTATTAATAGTAGAGACGGGGTCTCGCTCTTGCTCAGGCTGGTTTTGAACTCCTGACCTTGAGCAATCCGCCCGCCTCGGCCTCCCAAGAGCTAGGATTACAGGCGTGAGCCACAGCGCCCGGCCTCTTTTGTTTTTTAAATGTGGCTACTAGAACATAGAATTTTTTAATTGTTTAAAAAATTTTTTCCCATTTATTTTTTAATTTTGTTTTTTTGAGACAGAGTGTCACTCTGTTGCCCAGGCTAGAGTGCCTAGCTCACAGCAACCTCCAACTCCTGGGCTCAAGCCATCCTCTTGCCTCAGCCTCCTGGGTAGCTGGGACTACAGGCACGCGCCACCATGCCTGGCTAATTTTTTCTATATATTTTTAGTTGGCCAATTAATTTCTTTCTGTTTTTTTAGTAGAGACGGGGTCTCGCTCTTGCTCAGGCTGGTTTTGAACTCCTGACCTTGAGCGATCTGCCCGCCTCGGTCTCCCAGAGTGCTAGGATTACAGGCGTGAGCCACTGCACCCGGCCTATTTTTTATTTGTATATATTCATGTAATATAAGTGCAATTTTGCTATATTGATATATTGCATCGTAGTGAAGTCAGGGCCTTCAGTACGTATATCACTGAAGCAACAGTCATGGTACCCACCAAGCAACCTCCCCTCATCCACCATCCTCCAAGCCCCCCCACCTCTCTAAGTTTCCAGTATCCATCATTCCACACTCTGTTTCTATGTGTACACATTATTTAGTGTCTGCTTATAAGTGAGGACATGCAGTATTTGTCTTTCTGTGTCTGAGTTGTTTCACTTAAGATAGTAGCCTTCAGCTCCAGTCATGTTGCTGCAAAAAAACATTATTTCATTCTTTTTTGTGGCTGAATAGTATTCCCTTGTATATCTATACCATATTTTCTTTATCCATTCATCTGTTGATGGACATTTAGGTTGATTCCATATCTTTGCTATTGTGAATAATACTTCAATAAATATATAAGTGCAGGTATCATTTTTATTGATTTCTTTTCCTTTGGATAGATACCCAGAAGTAGGATTGCTGGATCATATGGTAGTTCTATTTTTAGTTCTTTGAGAAATCACCATACTGTTTTCCATAGAAGTTGTACTAATTTACGTTCCCACCAATGGTGTATAAGAATTCCTTTTTCTCTGTATCCTCACCAACATCTGTCTTTTTTCTTTTTAGTCATAGCCATTCTGATTGGTGTAAGATGATACCTGGTTGTGGTTTAATTTGCATTTCTCTGAAGATTAGTGAGCTTGAACATTTTTCATATGTTTCTTGCACAATTTTTAGTCTTCTTTTGAAAAATGTTCATTTTCTTAACCCACTTTTTTTTTTTTTTTTTTTTTTTTTTGAGACAGAGTCTCGCTTTGTTGCCCAGGCTAGAGTGAGTGCCCTGGCGTCAGCCTAGCTCACAGCAACCTCAAACTCCTGGGCTCGAGTGATCCTTCTGCCTCAGCCTCCCGGGTAGCTGGGACTACAGGCATGCGCCACCATGCCCGGCTAATTTTCTCTATATATATCAGTTGGCCAATTAATTTCTTTCTATTTATAGTAGAGACGGGGTCTCGCTCTTGCTCAGGCTGGTTTCGAACTCCTGACCTCGAGCAATCCGCCCGCCTCGGCCTCCCAGAGAGCTAGGATTACAGGCGTGAGCCACCGCGCCCGGCCTAACCCACTTTTTAATGGGGTTTTAATTGCTTTTTGTCGTTGTTGTTATTGAGTTGTTTGAGTTTCTTGTAAATTCTGGATTTTAGTCCCTTGTCAGATGTATAGTTTGCAAATATTGTCTCCCATTCTGCAGGTTGTTCACTCTGTTGATTATTTCTTTTACTGTGCAAAAGCTTTGTAGTTTGGTTAAGACCCATTTGTTTATTTTTGGTTTTGTTGCCTGTGCTTTTGAGGTCTTCGTTATGAATTCTTTGCCTAGACCAATGTCCAGAAAAGTTTCCCACAGGTTTTCTTCTAATAGTTTAATAGGTTCAGGTCTGACATTGAAATCTTTAATTTATCTTGTTGATTTTTTGTGTATGGTAAGAGATAGGGGTCCAGTTTTATTCTTCTGCCTATGGCAGTCCAATTTTCCTAGAACCATTAATTCAAAAGGATGTCCCTTCCCCAGTGTATGTTCTTGTCAACTTTTTGTCAAAGATCAGTTGGCTGTATGTGGCTTTATTTCTGGGTTCTCTATTCTGTTCCATTGATCTATATGTCTGTTTTTATACCAGCACCATCCTATTTTGGTTACTGTAGCCTTGTATCATAATTTGAAGTCAGGTAGTACGATGCCTCTAGCTTTATTCTTTTTGCTCAAGATTGCTTTGGCTGTTCAGGCTCTTTTTTGGTCCCATATAGAACATTTAATATTATGTATATGGCTTGCATTGTATTTCTATTGAACAGCACTACTTTAGGCTCACCATTATCAATAAGACAAAAATGTATGGCTATTTACATGATCTGGTGGCCTCTATTAGAAAGCCCTATATGCCCATCCTACTGCCCTTCAAGTTATGCTATACCACTAGCTTTTTAATTGGTTCCTTAGAGGAAACCATGGTTTGGTCCTAGAAGAAGAGGTTTGAGGGACCAAGGCAAGAGCAAGAACTAGAGAGACTTCCCCTGACTAGGAGGTGTTTGGACAGAAACACTGCCATTTATAGTTATACTGGCCTCAGACTTTCGGCACTCCCCAAAGTAGATGAGAGAATGCTCTCTATTCAGGAAGTTGAAATATGTAGGCGAAAAATGCTCCCTATTCCATCAGGAGCCAGAAAAAGCTTTGTTAATCTTTAACCAAAAGAATAAATGCTCGACATTATGGCAGTCACTTGGGATCGAAAGCACACTCTTTCCAAGTGTGATTTACTTATGGAATGTTTGTTTAATTCTATTTCAGATTCACTCCATCACTTAAAACCTGAAAACATTGGACCACACAGTCTTACTGGTAAGTTCTTCTTTATTTTTTAAACAAAGTGACTGTTTGACATTATTTTTGAAATGTTGTTCACACTTCTAAGTTAGATGCATCCCTACCAGTACTATGATTAGATGTCTGTTTCTTTGCACTTTTTTTGGTCTTCAAAATAATTTATGATGTTTCCATGCCTTAAAAAAAACAGAGTAACCCATGTTCTTTTGCTAAGACCATGGGCAGGAAAAAGATCCATGATTACATGCCAAATACTATTAAAATAAAAGCCTTTTTTTTTGGTAATGAAACTATTTCCAGGCCCCTGTCGATGGCCTGCTTGTTTCAGCAGTATCCAAAACAACAGAGTGTTACTTCGGCCAAGGAATTCAGACAGTCCCTTGCAGTGTGTTGTAATGAAAATTGGCTCACAGCTGCAACATATTGGGGCTCTACTCTTTCTTATTGCTGTATTTTTTTCTCTCATTTCCCACCTCTCCTAGATGTGGTTGTTGTGAGTTAACAGTTCTGCAGTGGTAAAAAAAAAAAAAAAAAATTACTTAAGACCTAGAAGGGTAATATACTTCTTAAGGGAAAAAGCGTCTATGGCTTCAGGTGGCATCACTCTCTGATATTGTGGCTATACAGTTATTTGCAGTGTGTTATTAGTTAGCTTTTGCTGCATGACAAACCACCCCAAAATGTATTGCCACTACTTTGTGCCAATATTTATGGGCTCAAAATAACCATCATTTATCTATCTCACAGTTCTGTGGGTTAGCGATTTGAGCTGGGCTCAGCTGCATGATTCTTCTGGTTTTAGCTGGGACTGTTGATGTTTCCACAGGCAGTCGCAGGTCCAGGTCAACTAGGCTGTGTTTCTGGGGGTCACCTGGCTGTCGGGTGAAGTGATAACAGGGACTAAGCCATGTGTCTCATCATCCTGCAGATTGCCCTGAGTTTGTTCACATGGTGACTAGGCTGGCGTACCAAGAGAGAGCAGAAGCATCTTGAAGCCGAGGCTCAGAACTCGATTCACAGAACGTTGCCTCCACTTTGTTCTGTTAGTTAAAGCAAGCTCTATGGGTAGCCTGGATTCAAGAAGTATAGATAGAGATGCTACCTCTTGCTGAGAGGAGTTGCAGAATCATATTGCAAGGAGCATGGATACAGGAAGGGGAAGAATTGTAGCCATTTTTCACAATCTACCATAGCATTTATGGGTCACATAAAAACAGCTATGCTGGGATGAGAAGAATATGGAGAGTAAGCAGATTCAGAACAGACTCCCACCTGTGGCGCATCCTCTTGCCCCATCCTGACTGTCAGCACCTTAGAATCCTAGTCTTTCCCCTACCGTCTGGCATCTCAATCTGTTCAGCAGGTTCCTAGGTGGTCTTGCCAATACCAGGTTTTTCCCCCTCCAAACCTCCCTTCATTCTCCACAGCACCGCCACATTAGTCATCCTTCAGTTCATCTTTCAGAAAGTTGCTCCTCTGCTCAAAACCCTCCATGCCTGCCTCTGTGCCACCCACCACACCAGCCTGGGCTCCTCGCTCTGGCTTCTCCACTCATTAGCTGGCCTCATCCTCTCTTGCTCAACTCCCACTCTTCCTTTTATTTTTGCCAATCTATTCAGCATCCCTCTTGAGGGTATCTTTCTGCTTACCCCTTCTCTACCTGGAAATCCTGCCCATTTTGCAAGGCCCAGTGGAATTTTCCCTTCTCTGTGACTTGGCCTTCCTGCCTACCCCTGCCATCTGTGATCTCACCCACTCTGACCACCTTCAGAGCCAAGCAGAGTGAGTCTTTGGCTCACTCTTCTTTCACCTTGGCTGGTCTGACTTCCTTAGTTGCTTTGTTAGCTCTTTGAGAGCCGAAGGCTACATACGCCTTCCTCGTAGTAGGCAGCACAGGGCTGAGAGTACAGCAGGCACTTAGTCAACCAAGAAGCAGCTTAGGCACTGGGCATGCTCACCCGCCAGCAGCTGCCCAGAATCAGATGAAGCACCTCTTAAATACAAACTCACACAGTCCCTTCCACTGGGCCATCCACATTCATTAGGTCTGGGGTGGACCCCAGGAATCTTAAAGCACTCGGATGATTCTGCGATCACTCCACAGTTGGCAACCACTTGTTATGGCGAGAACAAGAAATTTATACAAGACCTGGGTTTGAGCCTGGCTCTGAGCACAGCTCTGGGACCTTACAAACTCAGTCTTCCTGAGCTTTAATTTTCCCATCTGTAACATGGGAATGAATAATATTTAACTCATGGATTGCTGGGAAGCTCAGAAAGGATAATGTATGTAAAAGTGCTTTATAAACCATAAAATATAATGAAAATGCATTAATTGATTATCCAGCTAGCCACTGTTCTAAAAAGAGTAGTTACCTATGTGGTGATGGTAGAGGACTAGGCAGTGAGTGGAGTGGTGGTAGAGGTGGAATTAACAATAAAAGCAACAATAATAAAAATTAGTGTCTACTGTTTTTTGGGTGCTGACTGTGTACCGGGATGTGCTGTTTTACATAGAATTATTTGAGATTTATGGGACGATGCCCCTGTTCAATTGCATGTGCACCATTTTTATAATATTAATATATTCCACCATTAGTGAATTATTCTGGTGATCTTTTTTTTCCTCTTCAAAATACCTAGTTAAAATGTGCCTCTCTTTAAGGAAGGAAAGATGTAAAGCTATTATTGATCATTGACAACGTGTAATCAAGTATGAACACAAGGTCCTACAGAGGGGAAGGAGTCAAGAAGGGAGAACAACCATTGGTACTAAAGAGGCAGTAGGTGTGGGTGCTCAGGGTTGAACCAGGGGGCAGGAGGCTGGCCTAGGAAGGATGTGGGTGCAGGGGAGGTGAGGAGGAGGGAGGATCGAGATACTTGCTGACTTGACAGTTCGGCCCAAGGCTATTCCTGTTCTAAGGCTACCACCCTCTGGCTGCCACAGCAGGCAGCATTTGTAAAATTGTCCTCCACTCACCAGCCAGTTTATTATTTTGCATTATTTGGCTGCTGTTGACCTAGTGTGTGTGCTTGTCTTCTCTCAGAGATTTTTGAAGTAGCTTTTAAATGTACATATAATGAGATTCAGAAAAATAAGCAAGGGAGAAAATTTGTGGGGAAGGAAAAGAAGGGTGAAGACAGAGATAAGGCAAGCCCAGCGCATCGGTGAGAGCCTGTGTGTTCGCTAGCAGGCCCCACAGTCTCGCCTCTGAGCTTCTGAGCAGTCAGTACCAGAGGGAAATTGTGATCCGGTAACAACTCACAGTGGCCAGGAGATAAAAGCACACTGGTTACTCAGAAGCAGCAAGGTTAATCATGGTCAACAGTAGAGACATTCCTCTAGAGTGCTCATCCAGAGAGTGCCACACGGGGTGGCGAACAGCACCCCTACTGCGAGTAGAGTAATGACGGCCACCCTGAGTGTAGGTGAATGATGTAACATCCCAGTGCAGTCCAAGAAAAGCCCTTCCGGTCCAGATGTGCATTTCTCTGTTGGCTTTGCTTAATTCAGGGATAAAGTTTAATGGTTTCAGCTGGAATAACAAATACATATATTCATATTCCCCCTTCTCTTGCCTACCTCATGATGGACTTCACAGACTACCACTGCTGTCTGTCTTTTTGTTTGTTTTGTTTTTTCTTTATTTTTTTTATTTGTCTTTTTTTTTTTTAACTACTGCTTCCTTGATGCTGAGCGTGACATTTTAGTTGTGGACTAGATTTGGCACTTGAGTTGAAAGCTACTTACTAAAGAATAGGAAGCAACTTGCCAATAGTGCTGTGTGAATATTGTTTCTCTCCATTCTACACTGTGACTCAGTCTGTGGAGCAGCTTTTCAATACACAGGATTTACATCCATCCTGCGTGGTCCTCTTCCCTTGCTCCACGCACCTCTCCTTCTGTTCTGAGCCCCGCTGCTCTAGGTCCTTTGTCATACTGGAGTGTTCAGTACGTCTTGGGGGCAGTTTGAGAGGCTCATGACTCTTGACCGCAAGTATTTGTTTGATGGTAGCAAACTATAAGCTGGGCTACTGTGGTCTACTTCTGGGTCTCCCTTCTTTCAGTTGGGAACTTTAATATTTATTATAAGAGAGAGTGTCTGATGGGCGGCAGCACTGGTAAGATGAACTGCTGGTGCAGAGGGTGATACAGGGGTGATGTTTCTGCAGGAATGTCATAGGAAGAAAAAAATTTTAATTTAGTTAAGATCATTGTGAGAGAAGAACCCAGAATTCCATAAGGACTATCCATGAAGGGGAATTTCCTTTCGGGCTTTATTTTTCTTTAGATCAGATTTCTTATTAATAGTTAGAATGATATTGGTTGCAAGCAAAAGAAATCCAACTTAAATAAGTTTCTTGACCTACATGACTAAGATATCCATGCTAATATATCCAGGAGCTCAAAAGATATCATCAGACCATTGTCTTTCACTCTCTCTCTGGGCTTTGCTTAATTCTGTCAGCTTCATTCTCAGGCACCCTCTCCGACACCATGGTGGTAATGGTAGCCGTCAGCACTGGGTTTCTAGTGTTCTCACAGCTGTGGATCTCCACGAAGAGAGTGCCTCTTTTGCCATAGTTCTAGCAACAGTACTAAGGAGAGATCTTGACTGGCCCGGTTTGGATTGCCTGAGTCAGCATGGCCAGAAGTAAGTGGTAGACAATAATCAGATCTCTTTGGCCAGAGCTTGTTCACTCCTCCCATGAGAGAGGGCAGATCCCACCAGAATCACATGGAATAGGTTCCCATGGAAAAGGAGAAGGTGTTTGTTACCACAAGAAGAAAGAAAGGAAAGAGAATGGCAAGCAGATAAAATGTCTGGGTACCGAGAGTCTACTGGTTTAGACATTCTTAATATGGAGTCCATTAAACTTAAAAGGTTGCAAATTAGATTCGGCACAAGTGACGCCGACTGCCTATTTCAAGTCTGGCATCATGGTCCAGACTATCAACAGTATGTGGTGAGGACAAGGACAGGTGGCCCCACTGCAGAATCCAGTGGCAGCTCCTGGTCTGAGGACCTTGTGTTGCATCCCCAGGATCTACAGGAGTAGTTCTTAATGGACAATCGATACACTTCGGCAGATCTATGAATCTGTGAATCTTCTTTGATTATTTGTAAGATGGAGCATATGCACTTTTTTACTGGGCTAAGGGATCATGCTTTCCATCCTTATCTCACAGGGTTCCACAGCCCCCTACTGCTTAAGAACCATTGCTTCAAACTTACTCTAGTTATTTTAGATTTGGCTGGCTTAATCTCATGCATTCCTTTCTTGGCTTAGCTGAATTCAAGTAAAGTGTAGTGTCTGTGATAAACATAGCTCCTTATGGAACAGACACAGTGACGTCAGTGGCTGGGCATGTCGCATTAAATTATATGTTGAGGTTTTTAGGCATATATGTAAACTTTTCGCAATCATAGTTGCCATTTACCTAATTCTGAGCTCTGTGCTAAGTGCTTTATGTGCTTTATGTAACTACATCTTTATATATATGACTGTAATTCTGTGAACCTCAGGTCTGTTACAGTACCACCTGCTGGAACCAGCTCCTCCCAGCTGCCTGTCTGGGAACACAGGACACAAACTGAGTTTTTCCTCCCTCCCATGTCTGCTGTCGCGGATCTACCTCTCTCCACCTTCCCCCCCTCAGACGATATTAATAGAATCATAGAATCCCAGTGTTGGAAGACACTGCTAAGCTCATGCGGTGCAGTGGTTTTCTAACTCTGCTCTTTGGTTTTCTAGCTCAGGGACTCCTGAGCAGGAAGGATGGGCAGGATCCAAGTCCTTTTCCTACGTGAATCACAAATGTGCCACTGAAAACCAGTCATCTGGAATGATAAAAGAGTTCAGGGTTAGATGTCAGACTTGTGGTTGAGTGCAGGTTCTGACTGCTTTACTTACCTACCTGTGTGCCCCTAGGCAAGCTGCCTCATCTCTCTGAGCCACAGTTTCCTTATCTGTCAAATACCTGCCTGGCGGAGTTGTTAGAGGGACTCAGGGCAGTATCTGTGAAGTCCTTGCCCAGCGCCTGGCGCCATGCAGTGCGTAGCGAAGATTAGCTGTAACTAGTACACGCACAACACGGCTCGTGAGGCATCATGAAGACACAGCTTCATTCTGGTCTCCTGTTGTACCTTTAAAGTTTGTTTGATGAAGTGGTTTTCCCCATTTCCTGGTAAAAAGTTGATCAGGCCAATGACTTTTCTGGCTCCTCTTTGGTAATGAAAAGTCCTAAGGCCACTTGAAGTCAGTCTCTCTCTCTCTCTCTCTCTCTCTCTCTCTCTCTCTCTCTCTCTCTCTCTCTCTCTCTCTCTCTCTCTCTCTCTCTCACACACACACACACACACACACACACAAACACATGTGCACACGCACACCAGGCTCACTGGGAAATTTGAAATGCCCTCTTTAGTCTATGAACAGTCAGTATTCATTCCCTTCCTCTTCCAGCTCCCCACTGCTCCGGACCCTGCCAGCGGTGGGGGAGGGGGAGAGGGTGCAGCAAAGTCCTTACCTGACTGCAGGTAACACACCTGGCACTGAGTTCTCTGAACCTGGCAGAAGGGGAAGGGGTCTTTTTTTTTGTCTCCTGGCTGCTTCCTTGACTTTCTGCAGGACTCCCACTGGACCTTTCTCTCCAGGTCTCCCGGGCCTCCTGTCTGCTGCTGTCCCTCCGCAGCTTCAGGGGCCACCCTTTCTCTCTGGGGTCCTCTCACTCTCCAGCAACGCCCTCTTGGGTAGAGCCTGTTCTGGGGAGACCAGGCTGGGATTCTGGGTACCCAGGGTTCACATTAGGGGAAGGGGGCAGCAGTCACTTCCCAACTCAGGCAGCTTTAACCACTTCTCATGACGTTGCATACCAGTGCCAGAACTCTAGAAGATGCATATCAAACCCTCCAGACATGCCCTTCAAAACCTTTTTCTCTAGGCTTGAGGCTAAAGGCCGGCCCTCTCTACCATGGGGACAATAGGAATCAGAGTAATTTCCAAGGAATCTTCCTCACACTGGTCTTTCCCTTTCCATTGTCCTGACCTGTTTATATCCTCCTCCTGGGTCTTAAAGTCAGTTAGATCAACTCCTTAAAAATTTCCACATGATAGTCTGGCTCTCTGCTTTGGAATTTCCCATCTGTTGTATCTTGATGTTGTGGTGGAAACTTCCTCTTTAGCATCTTGTTATATTAGCTCTTAACCCCTGACCTTGTAAAAGAAGCTCCTCTTCAACACCCTGAAAAGTGGTCCTTCATCTGCTGCTTCAAACCTATCCAGGAATAAGGAGCTCCTTACTTCCCGCCCTCCCAAGTCATCCCATTCAGATAGATAACGTGGGGTTGTTGGAAAGATACTGCTCCTACCAAGCCAAACCTTGTTCCTTGTGCCATTCCTTTTAATGGGGTCGGAAGTGGGGGTGTGTACATGTGTACGTGTGTGTGTGCATATGTGTGCACCTCTTCTGAGAAAATCAGCCTAGGCAGTAGGGGTTGTAGGCTTGGACACATTTTCTCCAAGACCACAGGGAAGCCTTTGACCTATGTCTCTGGGTGGGTTTTCCTTACCTGCAAACCAAAGTGCACTTGCTATAACCCCAACAGAAAACTACTATTTGGAAACTGTGTGCTCAGTCACCATTTCTCATGCTCATGACCCTAACTAACATAGTTTCTCTTGATCTGAGGGCCGATTTGCTGTGCTTCATGGGGGCATTTGGATCAGGGCTCCAGGCAGAGTTTAAGAACTCTGCAAATTCAAGCCTCACGGAATGTGCTCTACCTCCCTCCAAAGACCCTCCCCCACTGCCCTTTTTGCAGTTTTGCTTTTATGTTCACGTAGCCTTTGGAGTCAGCATATTTTTCTGCCTTCTCTGACCTCAGCACTGTGAACTCAGCCTCTCTGCCAATGTGCCCTTCTTTGTCATGTGCATTTGGGCCACTTTGATGTTGGGTCTTAGAACATTCAGATCACTCTCTGAGTTTAGGTCCTCCCCGCCCCCGTGGTGAAGGCAGCATCTCGAATGAGCAAATGACACATGCTAGCAAGATACTTGGGTCAGCTAAAGTTGAAGTCACCCTGGGGACAATGGCCTAAGAATGAATTAAATGCATTTTGGGTAGTTCCATCATAGACTGATTCCCTTGGCAAGACTCAACATTATATTATATATCCAGATGTGTACCTGGTTTATGTCCTCATGTTATTTTTACTGGCTGTTTACAAAGATGATAGAATATAGCTCCTTCCCTCCCTCCTACCCACTCTCCCTTCTTTCCCCTCCCCCAGATACATCACATGAGCTTTGTGCCCCAGATGATTTTGGAGACAGAGGCTCAGACAGCAGAACTAAACTCCCCTGGGAATGCTCATCTGTCTTCTTTTGGCCTGAAAGAATACAGTGATTTCCATTGGCCATTCCGAGGGGTTTGTGTGTATGTGTGTATGCTTACATAAGTAAAATAGCTAACAGGATGTTAACTAAAGTATGCTTTCTATTTGTGTACATTTTACAGTAGGGAAGTGGCATAGTGTGGCCAGATAGAGTTCAAATCTTTGTTCAGCTGCTGAGACACTTTGGACAGAGTGGCTTAACCTTTCTGAGCCTCAGTTTCCTCATCTTTTAAATAGGGATAATATCATTTGCCTTACAAGATAGGTATTTTAAAGGAAACCCTGCACATAATGAACTCAGCACAGTGACCTGTCACATAATATATGTTCAATAAATGGTCACTATTATCATCATTTGCATTTGGTTGTTGTGATGATTTCTAAAAACTTTTAAAGCCTTGAAAATAGTAGCCCAATTCTTTGTCAACAGTTTTTTCTTTAAATCAGATAGGAATTTGAGGGAAATTCTAAATATATGAAACTACCTGCTTTAAAAAAATATCTTGCAAAACTCATTAGTTCTTTATAGGATAGAAAGTGGATTTTGGCTGCAGAGGCAGCATGGCACAGGGACTAAAAATAAGGCTCAACCTACCCAGCCTCAAATCTATCACTAGATACCTTTGTGACCTTGGGCAAGTCACTAACCTCTTAAAGCATTAATTTCTGCATCAATAAAATGGAAATAATACTGCATAAGGTTGCTGAGGGGATTGAGTAATCTATATGAAAAATGCTTAGCACAGGCATGGTACACAGTAAGGACTCAAATATTGGTGGCCAATATTTTCCCATCACAGTATTACCTCCATTTTACAGATAAGAATTTGCAGAACAAGCCGGGCATGGTGGCACCTGCCTGTAGTCCCAGCTAACTGGGAAGCTGAAGCAGAAGGATCCCTTGAGCCCAGGAGTTTGAGTCTACCCTGGGCAATACAGCAAGACCTGTCTCTATTTTAAAATATAACATAAAATAAAAGAATCTGCAGAATACTTTGTTTCTTGTGATAAATGGCTTCATGAGGACACTTTTGTATATAACAAGTTGTACCCACTGTTTTGTTCAAGAAAGAATGTTTAGTAGCTGGTTTGCTTATAAATACCACACCATAGCACATATGAAAACAAGCTACATTAACTAAACAACTTTATGTTTTTTTAAGGCCTTGCCTCATTTTGTTGTTTAGATTTGGGTAAGTGATTTTGCCACCAGATTAAGAGAAATTTATGTATTATTTTTACAAGGCCTGTGAAAATATGCAAAGAAACTATATTTAGCTAAATGCTCTTGATTCAGATCAGTTTGTTTTGCTGTCTTTCACTAAAGACTGGCATAGTTGGCACCTTTGTGCAGCCCAAGGAGGTCTGGAATGAGACATAAACTTACCATGGGTGGAAAAAGTGGAGAAGGCAGCAGGGCCTGAACTAATGGGATAACCCAGACTGGAGACCAGAGGCTTGGCCAGGCAAGTGCGGAGAGCTGGCCCATGGCAGAGCTGGGATTGCTCTCTGAGGAGTTTCCTTTCATGGTGCAATGCAGGTGTTCCCTTCTGCAGTTTCTCTCCAGGGTCTGTCTCTGGGCAGTGGGCGGTCCTAAGTAGGTGGTGCTCGGGTCCCCCTGTGTCTTATTGACCATGTGCCCATGCTGCGCCAAACACAGGGTGTGTATAGAGTGAAGACTATGTCATCATTTGTTCGGCTAATTTTTGAAATTTGGGTAACTCCTGCCTGGGCACTTGTGGTGAATGAATTACCCAGGTGAGCAAGAAACCCACTCTTGGGTTGCCTCCGACTTACTCCCCAGACAGTAATCTTTCTTGATGTGGATCTTGGGATGTGGCTGGCAAGCCAGAAAGAGGGCAGCAAGGCAGCAGGGACGGTAAGTGGCAGAGCAGCAGGGCCACTTCATTTGGTCAGTCAGCCTGTACTTAGTGGACATCAGCCGTGTACTTAGGGCTGGCTGAGAGGGGAGACTCCATCTGCAGCCCACCTTGCACTCTTCCTTCCCAAGCTCCTCAGTCCACTCCCTGAAGCAGAGGCTGAGCCACAGGGCCTCTGGAAAACCATGGTGCTATTGCGCAGACAAGGCTCCTCAACCAGCAGCAGGGCGTGCCCAGGAGCTGACGACAGCTATGAAGCTTAAGTTTCAGGGTCTTTCACTGGCAATGACCCCATCTGATGCCCTGTAGGCAATGTGGTATTCCTAATTTTGAAGTCTTTTTCTAAAGCAGACCCCCACCCAATTGTGTAAGGCACGGAAGCCACAAAAACTGGATCTGTCTCTGGGTGAGGGACACACCCTCTGGGCCTTTCCTTATGCCCTGTTGGGTGGTCCCCAAGGTGCTAAAATTCTGGTTGCCTCTCCCTCAGGAATAGGCATTGCTATGTGTGCCCTTTGTGGGGCCAGCCCTGAGTTCCCTCTGGGGGCTCTTAACCCTTTATGTGAAGGGAAGGGAGGCCCAGCAAGGAGCTCTGTCTGGGCCCCTTCCTGGCCACCAGACGCTGTCCCACTGTCCGCAGGGTGGAAAGGTCCCCATCCCTGCAGGAAGGCAGAGCAGGCACTCTCAGACCTCCAGCGGCTTTGTGGTATCTCAGAGGGAGGCCTGACAGAGGCGACGGGGTGGGAGGGAGCCCCGTGTGAGGCTTCAGCTGCCTGGAATAGACCCAGTGGAAAATTCTCCTTAAAAAAGAAAAAGAATATTCTTGAAACAGTGTCAGCTTTGGCAAAACCATAGCTGTGATCTCAAGTTTAAGGAGAAGGGGCTGGCTGCCTGCAGGACTGTGCTGATACAGTGTCCCTGCTTCCTCTGAGCCCGTCCCCAAGTCCCCTCCCTGTCACCGCACAGGAGAACTGGCATGCTTTGCTCCTTGGCCAGAGTGAAATGTATTGAGAAAAAATGGGAGGAGGGAAAGGGCCCTTTGTAGTGAGTATCCTTTTGGTACTATGGGAAAATCACAGCTTGAAAGTAATTTCCTTTTTCAGGGACATGCTAGCCAAGTTCGCCCCCTGGAGGAGAATCAGGGAATTGTTTAAAATAGGCCATCCAGGGCGTTCTCCCTGCTTTTCTGATGGGCTTTCTGGAAAGATTGTCAGCCTGGGATGAGGTGGGACAGTGCAAGGGGCGGGGTCTGTGAGGCTTTTGTTTTAGGTGTTTGCTTTGTGTTGGTTTGGTTTTGGGGTTTTTTTGTGTTTTTTGCTTTGAGACAATTATTGTAAACTTAGGGTTGAATACTCTTTTATACCTCTCTAAAGAGTAAAATGATTAAAAACCACCAGGTTTAAGGCTCACAACTGTTAAACCCACAATGGGCTTTTTGTATTTTTTATTTTTTATTTTTTTTGCCAAGTTTCCACCACCAGCACTGGCAGCCTTGGGCTTTCTTTTGCTCCTTAGGTTTGTGGCAGAGACGATAAAAGCAACCAGAACACAGGAATTTTCAGCCACAAGCTGGATAGCTATTATAGATCCTAAATTACAAACTTCAGCTACATAGCCCACATTGAGATCTTCTGATTTAGTCCTGCTAGTTTAAATGATTTGCATCATTTCATTTATGCTTGCTACTAACAAATGCCAAAATTTAATCACAGCTAGGTAATAGTTATTTCACAACTACTTCTCATACTTCTTGTGTATTTTTATTTTTATTTATTTATTTTTGAGACAGAGTCTCACTTTGTTGCCCAGGCTAGAGTGAGTGCCATGGCGTCAGCCTAGTTCACAGCAACCTCAAACTCTTGAGCTCAAGCAATCCTGCTGCCTCAGCCTCCCGAGTAGCTGGGGCTACAGGCATGCACCACCATGCCCGGCTAATTTTCTCTCTATATATTGGCCAATTAATTTCTTTCTATTTATAGTAGAGACGGGGTCTTGCTCTTGCTCAGGCTGGTTTCGAACTCCCAACCTTGACCAATCCGCCCACCTTGGCCTCCTAGAAAGCTAGGATTACAGGTGTGAGCCACCGCACCTGGCCGTTCTTGTGTATTTTTAAAAGAAAAATACAAAACAGAGGGATAATTGTTGAAATATAAAAACCTTCCCATATATTTTATCTTCTGTTAAATATGATCCTTACACCTTTGTTGATTATTCAGCTGCTTTTAATTACCAGATCTGACCCAATTATTTAGCTTCTATTGTGTCCTCTATAAATAGAGCCTTTATAATAAAAATCTCATCTATCTTTTGCTCACCGAATAGTATTTTGTGTTTCTAGATGAATGTTTATCATCTTCATTGTTCTAGATCTTCATCCATCAAGTGGAGGATACAATTATATTGTTTATATTAGTAATTATTTTAATTTTCCTTTTTTTCTTTTTTTGTCTTTCTGTGCCCTCAGAAACACGGAGTGCACTTTAGTATTTGAGGGCATGGCACTGTTAAGAGATTGTTATTCATACATCAGATTAATTGCTTTCTTGGAGCTGTTTTTCCTCAAAAGGCTGTGAAAAGAAAATGCAAATACATCTTATAGATTATTGTGGATTATTTTTTCAGTATTTGACAAGGGCTTTTAGTGATTCTTGATAATGCTCTTATGTATGTTGTCTAATTTTTTTCATTTCATGCAAATTTTAATGTAAGAAAAATTTTTTTTCACAGTGTTATCTGTTTGCTTTTTAGTATATGGAAACCAATTTCTCTAAGCACCGGCCTTTATTTAGGGGAGGCAGATATATTTCTCCCAGGACTAGCTCCTGGGGGAGCTCCTCTCTTTTCCTGCCTCTTGATTCCCTCTGGCAAAGTCTAAGGTGATGGTGGGGCTTGGGGAGCCAGAATTCCTGCTGGACCAGATGGAGTCCACACAACATAGGCTGGTTGCTTTTTTTTTTTTTGGTGGACACTCGTCTTCCTGCCTGTGGCCACAACCACCATCTCTATTATTTGGAGGAGAATACACAACACACACACAGCCGTTAGTACCTTTCTCTCTCCTTGGACATCTGTCCCTTTTCCACTGTTGAAAGTAGCCATTATTCTAATATTGAGACCATCTGATTCATTAATGGTCCCTTTATGGCAGGTAATTGCAACGCTGAGTGCTATCAGGATGGTATGTAAGTTCCCTGTAATTTCAGAGCATTTTCAAGCTTTCATTATTATTCATAAATTACAACACACTGAAATTTAGACTGTGCTGACTAGGGCAGGCAGGAAGAAGGGCGGGCTTTGGAAGTAGGTACTTGGGATATGTTGGGATAGAGGTTTATATTTTCAGTAAGGGCAATGTTTTGCAGACATTTTGAGGAATTTTGTGGTGAGTGCTGAGAATGAAACTGGCAGCAGAGACTGCACCTCTTCCCCTAGTGCCGCCCAGCTGCAGCACATGGCTCCTTTGTCTTGCTCAAAGTCCTGTCTCAGCCCTGTCTACCTGGAGCACTCCCTCCAGGTACCCAGTGTTGCACCAACCTGTGTGTATCTTATCCCTTACCACAATTCACATTATTGCTTTTATAACTTTACTTGAGATCTTTTATCTTACACCTAGAATACTGGCCCAGAGTGGACGCTCAGTGAATATTTACTGAGTGAATGAATGAACAAGCAAACAAACAAATGTATTCAGGGTCACAAGAGGAATAACACCCTTTGCAATCAAGCTTTAAGATAAAAGCCACTAAAACAGCAGTGCAATACTATTTTTTGTCTTGCCAAGTTAAAATTATTTTATATCATGTCAGCATGCGAGACTAGTTAGCGCAAGGTAGAGTTGACATTCTTATCACTTGTTGGATTGCAAATTGACTGAACTTTTTAGAAAAAAGTTGTTAATATCAACAGCCTTAAAATATTCATTCTTCTAAACAAAGAAATTATCACTTATAGAAATTAATGGGGGACAACCAATAGATAGATAGTTGATAGGAAGGGGAGGGGAGTTGATTTGGAATTATCGAAAAATTATAAAACCATCTACAATTCTACAATAAGGAAAAGCTTGTATAAAATGGAATCTCATGACAATCATTTAAAGTGATGCATATTTGTTTCTGTGTTACCTGCCAAAAGTGTATAACCTGCATCTAATCAGAAAGAAACATTGGACAAACCTAAATGAAGGGGCATTCTACAAAATAACGGTCTTTAAATATCAATGTCACAAAATACAAAGAAAGACTCAGAAGGTGCCCCAGGTTAAAGAAGACTTAAGAGACATGACAGTTGAACATAGTATATAATTTTAGATTTTCTTTTGTTGTAAAGGAAAATATTCAGACAATTTCCAAAATCTGAGTAAGGTTGTAGATTAGATAAAATAATATATCAATGTTAATTTTCTCATTTGACTAATTATGGTGTGGTCATATATGAAAACTCTTTATTCATAGGAGTACACACACTGAAATATTTAGGAGTAAAACACCATCATGTCTGTATTCTCTCTCTCTCTCTCTCTTTGTCTTTATCTCTCCCTCTCTCTCTCCCCCTCACCCCTCTCTCCTACCGCTCTGCCTCATCCCCTCTCTCCCTCTCTCCATCTCTCCCTCCTGAAAGGATGGGTTGTTAAATATAGTAAAATGTTGGAATCCAAATCTGGGTGAAGGGTATCAGAGAATTCTTTGTGCTATTCTTGTAACTATTCTAAGTCTGAACTCATGCCAAAATAAAAGTTTTCAAACATGCTTACAAATCTGTAATCACATAGGGAAATTCTTTTACTAAAACGGAGCAAAATATAAAATTGTATATCAGAATGTGATTTCAACTACCTTAAAAACTCATAGAGAAAAGATTAGAAGAAAATACAGCAGCATGTTAACTTTTGTTATTTTATTCATATTGATATATTTTACAAATTTTTATCTAAATTGCATGTATTTCTTGAAAAATTAAGGAAGAAAAAATTTTTAAAAAGATAAAGGCTCTCAGGGCCAGGTGCAGTGGCTCAGGCCTGTAATCCTAGCAATCTGGGAGGCAGAGGCAGGAGGATCACTCAAGGTCAGGAGTTTGAGACCAGCCTGAGCAAGAGGGAGACCCTGTCTCTACTAAAAAATAGAAAGAAATTAATTGGCCAACTAAAAATATGTAGAAAAAATTAGCTGGGCATAGTGGCACATGCCTATAGTCCCAGGTACTCAGAAGGCTGAGGCAGGAGGATTGCTTGAGCCCAGGAGTTTGAGGTTGCTATGAGCTAGGCTGACGCCACAGCACTCTAGCCCAGGGAACAGAGCGAGACTTTGTCTAAAAAAAAAAAAAAAAACATAAAGGCTCTCAAGATCTGAGTGACTTTTTGTGTCTTTACTACCATGCACCCCATTCCAAGAAGGATGCATGGATGTATACACACATGCGTGTGTGTGTGTGTACATAAGTACACTTTTTTAAAAAAACCTTTTTTTAATATTTTGAGGGAAACTCTATACTGGGCAGGCTTATAAATGAGATAAACTCTTAAGTCTCATCTAGGGCTTGGAACTCCTTACTCTACTTCCCAGTTCTTTGGGAGTTGGCACTGCTCAGTACATAGCACTAAGTTGTAAGTGGATAAGCCACCCACTCCATCTTCTAGAGATGTTCACAGTCCACAGGAGTAGGCAGGTAAACTAGTTAGTGGTTGCAGTCCTGTGCTAGGTACTGTGTGAGAGTAGCAGCTCCCACTGTGGACAGACTTAGGTTGGGGCAGGGGTGGTTTTCAGACAAGGCTGAACTAAGGAGAGGGCATTGATTCTAAGGCATTGAGCCCTAGAATGTTCAGTGAGAGCTCGTCCTTCAGGGAAGGCTGGCAGAGCATTCTAGGCTGAACATTCTAGCATATGTAGTGGAGGGTGTCACCCTGCCCCACCAGAGTATCATTCTGGAGACCCTGGACAAGGCAAGGCAAGGCAAGGGTCTTGCAAGACCTGGGAAGCTCCCAGTCCTGCTGGGTCGGCTCCTCCAGGTGTGGGAGGGCATGGTCTGCTGCATGTAGCAGCAGGTGCTTTCGGTGATCCTGGAGCAAAGTCCTGATTGAACTTGTGCCCGCATTTACAGGATCATGGTGGGAGTTTGCCTGATTGCCCCCACCACAGAAAGCAGATGGGGTGCAGATACCCTCAGGGAGGCCGGAGGGAAGGGCAGTGGGACCACCGTGGAGAGTTTGCTGGTATACTCTGATATACTCCATTGAACTGCTGGAATACGCTTTATTCATTTGGAATCATAAGTAAAACCAGGGAGCGAAGTCTGCCTGGTACTTGGCTTTGCAGGCTTTATAGATATTTCTGGATACTCAGAGTTACCCCAGAGCAGTGTTGTTGAGCAATGTGCTCCCTGTTTCCCTGGACAGTAACTAATCTTTGAGCCACTTGCTTGGGCCCATTGTCCATTCCCATCATGAGAGCCTGAAGACACCAATACGTAAATTTTTTAATCTAATGTAACTAAATCAAATAGAGCAGTGGTTAAGAATCCTACAACTAAGTTAGGTTGAAAGTCTCTCCATTTATCTTGGGAATTTTTTTAACCGTTTTAGAGTATAATTTTTTACTCAGGCATTAATTACTTTCGTTTTTAAGATATCTCATGGATTGTTATCAAGGTTGCACATGCAGATGTAAATTCAGGGCACAGCACATGGTAAGCATTCAATAACTACCAGTCGTTACGACTAAAGATTAACCAGCACAGTGTATATAGAGAGAGCACTAAACTCTTAGTCAGGAAACCTGGTTTCTGATCCCAGCTCTACCCCAAAAATCCTAGAGGTAAAGAGAAACTGAGCTGGGAAAAGGCCTTATGAATCTTTTAGTATCAGCCAGGCTCAGTGGTTCACGCCTGTAATCCTAACATTTTGGGAGGCCAAGGCGGGAGGATTGTTCCAGCCCAGGAGTTTGAAACAAGCCTGGGCAACACAGCAAGACCCCATCTCTATGAAAAACTTTAAAAATTAGCCAGGCGTGGTGGATGCACCTAGTCCCAGATACTCTGGAGGCTGAGTAGGATCTCTGGAGCGCAGGAGTTCTAGGCTACACAGTGAGCTATGACCGTGCCACTGCACTCTACCCAGGCAACAGAGGGAGACCCTATCTCTAAAAACAAAAAAAAAAAAGAAGAAAGAAAGAAATCTTCTAGTATTTAGTACAACAACATTATTTTCAGAAACTTAGACCTAGAAAAGCATAAGGGCCCAGGTTTATTAGCCGTAACTTAAATGTTCTCTCAAACATTTTTTTTTTTTTTTTGAGACAGAGTCTCGCTTTGTTGCCCAGGCTAGAGTGAGTGCCATGGCATCAGCCTAGCTCACAGCAACCTCAAACTCCTGGGCTTAAGCAATCCTTCTGCCTCAGCCTCCCGAGTAGCTGGGACTACAGGCATGCGCCACCATGCCCGGCTAATTTTTTCTATATATATTAATTGCCCAATTAATTTCTTTCTATTTATAGTAGAGACGGGGTCTCGCTCTTGGTCAGGCTGGTTTTGAACTCCTGACCTTGAGCAATCCACCTGCCTCGGCCTCCCAGAGTGCTAGGATTACAGGCGTGAGCCACCGCGCCCAGCCCTCTCATACATTTTTAAAGCAAGAAGAATAATTGCTCCATCCCATTCTAGGATTATTTCAAGGACAAAGAGTTAGTGCATGTCAAGCTCAGACAGCAGAGTAAGTCCTTAATTAATACACATCATCTAGTAGCATTGTTATTGTCAATTCCCTGTTTGGTTACCTTCCCCTTCTGTTTGACTGCAAGGATAGAGACTTGTCCTCCTTGCTTATTGTCCTGTCCCCACCATCTAGCACAGTGTGTCACAAGTAAGTGCTCAGCCAGTGTGTGCTGAATGACTGAAGGAAGTATCTTACTGAGGGTAGAATTTAGGCCAAGTCTGAATCAGAACACGTACCTCAACTCTAAGGTCCAGGCTTTCCACACGGTTCCACATAGGCTTTGACCTCTGAGCCTCAGTTTCCTCACCTTGTACATGATCCATAGGTCCCTCCTGGGGGTGGGCACCATGTATACTGTAGGTGAAGGTCCCTCCTATACGCCAGTTTTTTGTGGAGACCCGTGTTTATGTTAGACTGGCCACTAGATGTCGTGGTTGGTCAAAGAGCAGAGAAACCAAACCAAAAAAAAAAAAAAAAAGAGGAATTGAACCTTTTGCTCTACCTGTAGTATAGTGGGAGTGATCTTATATGGTAATCGGAAACTAGTAACCTTTGGAAGAGTTGGCTAGGTCCCCGGGAGTTCCCCCAGGATTTGCATGCATGGACTTTGGAACCAGGTTTGAGTAAGAGCCCACAGCTCTGCTCACACCAGCTGGGACCTCTTGAGGCACACTGGAACTTCCCAGGGTGCTTGTTTTAGCATTTTGCCATGGTGGAGGAAGAGTGCCACAAAGTTAGTAGCTATGAGGACCATTTCTGGTATTTGATACCATAAAACGCCACTTTTTTTGTTCCCTGCCAAGCCAAGTGCTAAAGCTTTGCAGGTTTTGTGCTTTACTCCCTGTTTTACAAAGCCAGATTTAAAAATAGCCCCTTAAACAGCAGAGTGGACAGTGCGTCAGTGTCAGGCTAAAAGGGCAGCCTAGGATATTTGGAGGGATATCAGAACTCCTTGGACTGTCACCGTGGAGCTTCGTCAGCACAAAGCAGAGTGTTTTATACATACTTGGGGGTGGGGTGGTGAGAAACAGCATTGTCACAAAATGTCCCTTGCTGAAATTGTTCGAGGAAAGGATTCCTTTGTTGCATGGACTACTGTTCAGATCTGGGTGTGTTATTTTTTAAATAATTTGGGGAGACTCATCTAGGAATAGTAACGACTAGTATTTATTGCACACTTACTGTGTACAAGGTATTGTGCAAAACACCATGCATGTACTGTTGCATTTAATCCTCACAGCAACCATATGCGGTGCAGGTATAGTTATTATGCCCATTTTATAGATAGATGAGGAAATTGAGGTGCGGCAAGATTATAATAATAATAGCCAGCAGGTATTAAGTACTTACTAGAAGTCAGGCATTATTCTAAGAGCTTTAAGTATTATTCTTACAATAATCCCATAAGGTACGTGCCATTATTCAGTTTAGAGAACTGAGACACAGAGAGGTTATATAGCTTTGTCAAGGTCACACAGGGAATGAGTAGAAGAGTCAGCACACAAACCCAGACCTACCTGATTCCAGAGTTCCTTTTTTTTACCCACTGCACTATGTTGCCTCCCACAGTACGTTGTATGCAGTAGGTCCTTGGTAAATATTTACTGAGTTGAATAGGTCTCAGGCTATAATTAGTCAACACGGAGAAGACTCCCTAAGTAGGAATCATACAGACCTTAACACTCCTCCCGCCCACCACACCCCCACTGGCCTCCATTAGTATTATGGGATACATATGCTGTTCCCTGTGCTGGATTTCACTCCTCTAACTTTAAAAAAAATTTTTTTTTACTGATGTATAATAGTTATATATATCTTAGGGGTACATACAATATTTTCCTATATGTATATAATGTGTAGTGGTCAAATCAGAATAATTGGGATAGCTATCACCTCGAGCATTTTTATCTTTTCTTTGTGTTGGGAACATTACAAATCTTCTCATCTAGCTGTTTGGAAATATACAGTAAATTAAAACTGTTACTTCCCACTGTGCTATCGAATACTAGAATTTATTTCTTCCATCTAACTGTATTTTTGTACTCCTTAACCACCTTCTCTTCACACCCCTGGCCCTTTCCCGCCATGGCCTCTGGCAACCACCCTTCTACCCTGTCCCTCCATGAGATCCACTTTGTTAGGTCCCACATGTCACCCCTCACTTTTTGTTTATAATAAGATACTCTTCCTTCCATGAGAGCAGTCAGGAAGAGGCGCTCACCATGGCGAATGTCTTGAAGACATACTTCCACAGGAAGCATCTCAGCTCATTTTCTTTGCTTCACGTTTTTCTGGCAGAGACACTTCTTGGGGCTGTTTGTTCTGCCATAGCCCTGTCTGGCTTTGTCTCTTGAGCCTCTACAAGCCAGGGCCGGGGGTCACCAGGCAGCCGTCTGTGCTGCCCCGTGAGTGCGCGCTCCAGTGTGCGTGTGGTGGCCACTCAGCCGTCCACCAGCACGCTCCCCGGTCCTGCCGCCAGGCCGGTGCCAGCGGTGGCGAAGAACACAGGGGTCTGCTGCCCGGGGTAGACAGCTAGCTGCTGTTAGCACGCAGTAGTGTACCCGGAAGTCTGAGGAGGGAAAGCAGGACCCAGGGCACACGAATCCTTCGCCAGGTGTAATAATTCACCTGGATCTGTAATAATTCACCAAGGATCTGGTCGCTTATTTGTTCTAATGTGTCTCTACAATAGGAACCTCAAACAAAATGGAAACCTCCTTTTCAGACCTGTGAGTTTGAGCACTGAGTTTTGTTTTTTGTAGCCCCCTGTCCATTGCACCTTTTTCTCTTTAAGTGAGCTGAGCCGTCTCGAATCTTTCTCAGAACTTCTCAGGACTCCCTGGCATCTCTGGGCAGCCCTGGTTTAGCCTCTCAAGGAAAGCAGTGATTTTCCTTCTGAAATTTTCTCCTTCTAAATACAAGATTTTTTCCAGTAACTAAGATTATACATATCAAACGAGATAGTGGGAGAGTTGGAGCTGCTGGAGGGAAGGTGATAGTCAGTAAAGTCCATACGGAGGCAGGAGGGCGTGCAGTTGAGAGGCCAGGTGACAAGGCTCCCATTTGTCACAGCCCCTGTGACAAAGGTGCTCTTGCTTGGCACCTTCTGACCGTGTCTGTCTTCGTTCACCTTCCCGGTGTACAGTTGGAAGCAAGTTAGTGTTTGCCTTGTCATTAGAGAGCTGGTGGACACTCAAGCGCCAGAAAGAGGTGTGAGTCATGGGTCAGAGGAGATTCTAGGTTCATATGGATGTTTTCTTTCTCCTGTTTAGAGCAGTGCTTCCTACCTGTTTTCTCATACAAATTGAACATTCCTAATCCAAAAATCTGAAATCCAAAATGCTCCAAAATTGGAACCTTCTGGAGTGCCAACAAATAGAGTGATGCTACAAATAGGAAATTTCACACCTCACTCCGTTACTTTCTAATAGTTAAATGTACACAAACTTTGTTTCATGCACGGAATTATTGAACTATTGCATAAAATTACCATCAGGCTATGTGTGTAAAGTATATATGAAACATAAGTGAATTTTGTGTTTAGGCTTGGGTCCCATCTCCAAAATACCTTATATATATATATGCAAATATTCTAAAATCCAAACTCCGAAACACTTCAGTCCCAAGCATTTCATATAAGGCTGTGGTCCCCAGCCCCTGGGCTTCAGCCTGGTACTGGTCCACGGCCGGTTAGGAACTGGGCCACCTGAGCTCTCTTCCACCTGCCCCCAGCCCTGTCCCCCCATTTGTGGAAAAATTGTCTTCCATGAAACCAGTCTCTGGTGGCAGAAATGTTGGGGACTGCTGATATAAGGGATACTCACCCTGTAATGGCACACGTGGAAAAGTCGCACTGTAGTATGGAGGAAGATGCGCATGGCTGGAGGTTCTGCATGCCCAGGCCCTGCCTGGCCACCTGCGGCTGAGGCACACTGGTTGGGACGCTATGCTTCAGAGGATCGTAAACCTGGGAGTGCACGTGACCCCTGCAGTCCAGTTGGTCGATTTTAGACAATGTGAGGCCCAACCTCTTGGTGGGACTTGTGGAAAAACTGAAGGTCAAAGAGGTGTGACCACTTGCACTGGGTCACTGAGGGATCAGTGGCCGTGCTGGGACCAGAACCATCCCCGTGCTCACAGATCTGTGGGACGGGCAAACGAGGAGGCAGGGCTGCACGTCACACCCGTACACACCCATGAGCACACACATGCTCACACAGCCTCAACAGGAGCTGCTCTGTTTCTCTGAAGGTATCAGGCGCCCATATTTCATTCCAGCAAAGTGTTCTACAACCAAAAAGAAATATTAAAACAGCTGCACTCTACCATGTGGCCTCCAGCTCAAACTTACTGCCCATCCTGGACCAGAAGATGGGAGGCTGGTGTCCAGAGCCATCATCTTGTGAGCAGTAGCCACAGCATCACATGCTTCTGGGGACCCATGCCTGGCATTGTCTGTCATCGGCTTATTTCTTGGATGAGAAGCCCCTGTTATTCTGCAAGGAATTACTGTAGCAGCCCCTCCCCTGCTTGCCCTGATTTCAGCCTTGTCTCTCCCACCCCATGATGCAGCCAGAGGGGCTCTTTATAAACTACAGAACTGATCACGCCGCTCTCCTTGTTCCCTCTTTGTCTCCCTTTGATTGACGAACTTCTGCTTGTGTTCGGATGCAGCGTGGGTGTTCCACTGGAAGGAACGCAGCACGCTAGGTCTGGCCTCGAAATCCCTATTGCGCCCTGTCCCTTACCTGTTACAGCATTCATCACTCTGTTTTGAAGTTGTCTGTTTTCCCCTCCTCCCCCTAGACTTAAGCCCCTGGAGGACAGTGCGACTGTCTCATCTGTGGTTGTAGCCCCGGGGCATGGCACAAACAGGTGGGCATTCGGTGCCCTCACATCCAGCAGGCAGCTCTGCCACTCAAACTTCAGGCTTTGCTTCATTATACAATGGTTAGCTCTGCTTGTTCTATTTTTAAAGCTTTAGCATCTTGGCGGGATCAAGGTTCTCATATAAACAACCCAAAACAACTTAACACTAGTGATTTCCTAGGACCAGGATATATTTAGCAAAATTTGTTGATAATTATTGTTCATCACTATGACCGTAGGACATTATAAAAGTCTTAAGTGCCCTTGACTCATCAGAGGCAAGTTAGATTATTCATTTAGCAAACATTTGGAGTCTCCACTTTGTACAAAGCATGTGGAGTACATGTGCTCAGTGCAGTGAGGCATGTAAGGATGGACACGATGCGTTTGCCTCTTGATGTGGACTATAGAGCTTTCATATTTTGTTCATGTTTGTTCCTATGTTGAGCATTAAAAAAAAAGAAACAAACAAATTAGTCCACTGAAGTCCCATCTGAAGCGCAGTGGGACCTTATAGTGTGAGGTCAGAAGAAGATGGTTGCTCTTCATTCAAGCCCTGGAGCAGGATAAGCCACCCACCTTTGGAGCATACAAGGATATAACAAATGCAAACCCTGTCCTCTTAAAGCCCACAGTCTAAAAAGAGAAACAAGGCTTGACCGTGAGTACCTCTAAGACAAAGTAAGAAGTGAAAAATACCTAACAGTCTATATCTGTTGAGCTACAAGTAACAGAAAACCCAACTCAAACTGGCCTAAACCAAAAAGAGACTTATCTATTATAAAAAGTTCACATATAGTCTGTGTCTCCAGTTCACTAATTCAACAGATCAAAGCAACATCATGTGCTTTCCATCTGTTATGCCATCAGAGCATCAGCCGGCTCTCCTCCTAGGCACAGAAAGGTTGCAGGCATCCTGTCCTCTCATACCAGTGCCAAGGCAGAGAAAGAATTATTTTTTGTGTATCTTTCTCTAAGAATGAAGAGACTTGGAAACCCCCCAGCCAACTTCCCCTCATGTGTCATTGGCCAGAACTGGAACACATGCCCTCCCTCACAAACAGGCTGGGCCATTTATGTGACCTAAACCAATCTGAATTTACCCTTGTCACATGCAGAATGAGTGAACTTGGAAGGGGAAGGCTAGCAAGGAGGGGCGAGAGTGCCTGCTGTAGAGGGTGTCAATAAAAACCTTCCATGCCCCAGAGGAGGCCAGCACGGGCGCTCACAGAGCTCGCTGCTAGTGCAGAAGACCGAGAGCATGCTCCCTGTTCTAATGGGAGAGACGGGGCACTGGGAGCACGTCAGCAGGGCTCCCTGGAGGAGGTGATGTCTCCGTTGTGAATACGGTTTAAAGAGGGGAGGGCCACGATCAGATTTTCCCTTCCGAGCGAACTCTCTGGCTGAGAAGGATGCACTGGAGGGGCTGCTGAGGGAGGCAGAGAGAGCTGGCACGCTGTTGCAGTTATCCAGTGGTGTGCCCCTTATTGCCCCAACAAGGGTGGAGGCAGTGGGGCTAAAAACATACTCATTTGAGAAATGCTGAGGAGGACTAAGCAGGACTTGGGATAGAAGAAGGGGTGCGGTGGAGGAGAGGGGGGAGTCCGGGATGCCTCCAGGGAGTCTGGCTTGGGCAGCTGCCCGGATGGCAGTGCCACTCCCTGAGCTGAGCCCACAGCAGTAGGCGGAGCTCTGTGGTGGGGACGGGAATGATGAGGTCAGGAATGACCGGAGCTTAGCGTGTGGGAGGCGGGCGGGGTCTCGCCGAGCTGGAGAGGTAACCCGGAGTCAGAGCCCGCAGGGCCCTGTGGGCTGTGCAGAGTTGGAGGTGGGGAGAGGTGGAGGAAAGGAGATGCCATGAGCAGAGCACACCTCTCCAGGCACACACGGGCAACACGTATGTGACAGGAAAATGGTCTGCACAAAGTGCACTAGAGGAGAGGGTGAGGCAGCCAAAAAGGGATGGGGACACACTAGAGTGACAACACCTGCCTTGTGTACAGCAGCCTCAAAAGAGAAGGGACCACCTGCTTGCAACCTGGTAGAGTGCTTACGTGCACTGCCACGCTCGCCACTCACCACCTGTCCTGCAGGCAGGCATCTCCCTCTGACAAATACAGAAACAGCCGCCCACGGAAACTGCCCCAGGGAGTCAGGCCAATTCTGTTCTCCCTTCTCAGGCCAGTAAAGATGCTCTCTTTACTACAGACCCCTTCAAAGGATCTTTATTCACTAACGACCAAGTGTTTTGCTAAGTGCTATGGATACAGAGCACAGTCCAATATGGGACACAGAGAAAGGCAAAAAGAAAAAAAAAAAAAAAACCAGCATCGAAGCATGAAGGCAGAAACAGAGCTACGAGTGACCGTGGTGCTCCCCACGCTCGGAGGTGAGTGCGTGCCAGGAGCAGATGCGTGCCAGCCATCGGTTCTGGCTCGCCTGCCTGCGCAGCACTCCCTGCTTTATGATGTAAATAACTAAATAGCCTCCAGTGGTGACACTTGTCCTGGATCATCTGTGCACTGTAGAGCATGAGTTGAAACACAGAGAGTACAGGTTGAGTATCCCTTATGCAAAATGCTTGGGACCAGAAGTGTTCCAGATTTGGGATTTGGGGATATTTGCATTATGTACTTACAACTTGAGCATCCCAAATCTGAAGTGCCCCAGTGAGCATTTCCTTTGAGTATCATGCCAGTGCCTCAAAAATTTCAGATTTTGGGATATTTTGGATCTCAGATTTTCAGATTTGGGATGGTCAACCTGTATTTGAAAACAGGAGCTTTGGGCTGGGTGCAGTGGCTCACACCTATAATCCTAGCACTTCAGGAGGCCAAAGCGGGAGGATCGCTTGAGGCCAGGAGTTTAAGACTAGCCTGGGCAATAGTGGGACCCCATCTCACAAAAAATAAAAAAATTAGCCAGGCATGGTGGCATGTGCCTGTAGTTCCAGCTACTGGAAGGCCAAAGCAGAAGGATTCCTTGAGCCCAGGTGTTGGAGGTTGCTGTGAGCTATGATGATGCCACTACACTCCAGGCTGGGTGACACAGCAAGACCCTATTTCAAAAAAAAAAAAGAAAGAAAAGAAAAGAGAGAGAGAGAGAAAGGAAAGAAAGAGAGAAAGGAAGAAAGAGAGAAAGAAAGGAAGGAAGGAAGGAAGGGAGGGAGGGAGGGAGGGAGGGAGGGAGGGAGGGAGGAGGAAAGAGGGGGAGAGGGGGAGAGAGAGAGAGAGAAAGAGAAAACAGGAGCTTTGGAAAAATTATTCCAACATATTTACTAAACACCCACTATGTACTCAGCATTATTCCAGGTGGTAGGCATCCAAAGATGAGTAAGACATGGGTCTTGCCTTCATGGAGTTGAGTAGAGAAGAAGGTCACGTAAACAGACCATGGTAGTGCAACGAAGTAAATGCAACATTGGCACTGCAGGAGGCCAAAGGAGGCCAGGAATTCAGCCTGGCAGTTGTCAGGGAAAGTTGCTGGAAGCTCTAATACAAATCAGGTTCCCCACCTTGAGATTTTTTTAAGGACACAGAGCCACAAGTTGGCACTTAGTGTCTGGCAGTGGATGACAGCTCATAGTATTTATAGCTCAGATTAGTGGATGAATAAGCTGAGAATAGAGTGTTGCTAAAATAAAGTAGTGATACCCTAGTCAACTGTCAGTTGCATAAAGGTAAGAAATTAAAGTATATGAAATCAATTAGAATAGGAATAACTAATTGTTTCCAACTTATGTGCCGCCTACAGTTCATTGGTGCCAAATTTTAAGTAAAGGTATTAACTAATGTCTGGCCCCAGCAAGAAAGAGTGCCATGATCCATTAGTGATGCCTGCTGTAAGTGCTGATCCATTAATGATGTCTGCCATGAGTGCAATAGTAAAATAGGCAACCTACATGCCACACATTGCCATCCTTAAATTAGAATACTGGTTCAACTAACTGGGATCTGACTATGTAAGACCTATTAACTCCAAACCCCTTACATGCTTGGCGTTTTTCAGAGACGAAGTAAACAATCATACATTCAGAGTGTCTGTTGGAATCCAGGTATATTCGGACTAGTCTTTTATATGTGCTACCTCTAGACAGCCGCCCTCGTCACTGGTCAGACCTGGAAGCAGAGCAACATTCTGAAATGCCAAGGAAAGATGAATATGGAGTAATTAATTGCTATCTTGATTAAATTTCTTCCAGTGGTAGGAAATTGAAGGAACATATGTTGGATTTTCTGTAAGAATTGATCAAAGGGCTGCTGACGAGAATATCTGGTTATGCAGAACTTCTTATTAAAAGATCATCTCAATCAATCAAGGATGGGCCATATTGAATCACTATGAGATGTGATGGGGCCGGGAAGGGACCACAGTTTTTTGTGTCTTGGTAATAACTCTTTCTGAAAGACGGGTGTAAAATAAATGTACTGAGACTTGTCATGCATCATAGCCATTAACCTGATATCTGTGTTGTGCTGCCTTAAATGCTGACTTGGGTTGGAAAAGTAGCCATGAACTCTGGAGGACAAGGAGAGGCCTATTTCATGTAGTAAGTGCACTCAGCATGTTAGGTTTGGGACAGGTTCCTGTTTGCTTGTTGTTTAGACTTGACTCTTCTAGGGTATCTGCATGACGACCCTTTCTACCAGCATTAGAGATGTTATACAAGAGACACGTCGCTTGCCATGCTGGAAAATGGCATTCAGGATACTGTTGAATGGGAATAGGGAAGAAGATATGGCTTTCAGGTTACCTGAGTGTCCAGCAAGTTGTCATGGGGAAGTAGTACAACAGTTGACATTGGTGTGCATGTGCTTTTGTACTCATGGTCTCTAACACAGCAACCCTAACTAGTTTGAAGGCCCTACCTGGACAGGGAACAGTGTTCCTCTGAAGCTGCCACTTTCTCTCAGGAAACTGAGCACGGAGGCCCCGGACTAGACTCACTGTGGGCCAGGCAACTGGAGGTGTCTGTCCTTCTCTGAGCCACTGAAGCTTTCTTCTACAGATACGATGCTATTTCCAGAGGCAGACCATTAAACGTTCTCCCTACATTCCAGCAAGGAAGTGTCTCACAGACTCTGCCTTATCAATGAACTGCTATAGCTTTTACTTTTAAAGCTAATATTATTCGTTTATTTAGTAGCTAATAAATATTTTTAGTAGCCCAGAATGCATTTTACCAAAAAACAGACATACATATGTATGTATGTATATTAATATTTGTATTAATGGCCAGTCCTCGAGACTATCATTTTTGTTAACTTTTTTGGAACTAGGTAGACTATGAATGGGTGTATATGTGGGTGAGTGTGTGTAAATGGTTGGGAAAGTCTGGAGCAGCCCTAACAATAATTGAGGTTAAAAACTGTTGAAAAAATATTCCAATACAAGAGAAAAAAAAAAGTGTGTTCATCTTTTTTAAATGATGAGCAAAATTAATTCCTTACCTATTAATGTTGTTTTTAAGTATCTAATGTATAGATTAGTACCTGATGCTATATATAGTGTCATAAAATATGAAGATACAGCTAACAAAGGAGGGGAGATATCTGTGCAAGTCAGTGTTGCTATAATTCAAAGAACAAAAGTTTATTCTGCCCGTGGACTGCCAGCCTAATGTGTCTGAGACAGATGATAGAGCCCGACAAGAAGGTAGATAAAATATATATAGGATATTCTGAGAAGTGAGCAGGCCTGGAAACTGAAGCCCCAGTATAATACTGTTTCTATGGGAAAATATGCTCTACAAGTATCTTCTTTGAAACCAACTTTGAAAACCCTGCTGATTTATGAGTTGGGGGCTAATGATATAAAATGATCACCTACTGATCTGTAAAATTCTCAGCACTAGTCTGTCATCAAGCGTTTATTGAGTAACTGCTGGGCGGATTGCCCTGTGATAAGCATAGCAGGGTGAAACAAAAGAAATAAAGGAGCGTTTCTGCCCTCAAGAACCGCGTACCTTGTTGGAGAGAGAAAACCTGCCCACAAAGCAACCGGAGAACTTTTACAATGCGTGAGCCCACAAAGCAAGAGTCCTGCAGGCAGCCGCGTGAAGGAGGGATGCCGGGCAAGCGTGGTTAATCAGGAAAATGTGGGGTTCCACCAGCAGAGCATGTCCCCTATTCATTTGTAATCTCCAGGGGCACACCAAAGACTCTGCCTCATTCTTCCTGGAGAGCCTGGATTATTGTGTGTGAAGTGGTAGCTGCAGTGGATGCCATATGATCCCAGCGTGCCTAGCAATTCAAAACCACAAATGGCATGTGTCATTACCTTATTAGGAAAGGTTTGGGCTTTTTTCTTTCTTCTTTTTTGTTTTTCAAAGGAAGATAGGCCGTGGGCAGGTCGGGCAGTGTGGGTACCTCCTGTCCCCAGAGTTCCAGCTGCGAAGCACGCCCTGGTGAATCAGAGCCTTTCTGAGAGCGCCTGAGATTTGGAGCCCGACTTTGTGTTTTTGTGTAATTTTCTGGGAGAGTCTGTAAATGGGACAGGTCCTAACCAGTGACTCAGTACCAGAGAGGCAGAGTCCTTGCCTTATTTGCGAGGTGGAGCTGTTGCTTTTCATTTCCCTTAAGCCTTGAGGTCTCCAAAAGAGAGATTGGGCGGAGGAACAAATTGGCAGTGAAATTCCCAAATCTGGGGCCGTGGTGCACACCACCGGGGAGGGGGATGCCGACAGCCCGTGGAGAGGGGTGTGTGGGTGAGGCTGCTCTGCCAGGTAAGGCATCCAGATCAACCAGTCTGTCCTCATTGGAGACTCCTAAAATAAGCCTTTGCTCTGGGGTGCACACGGCTTCTGATAAGTGCTTCCGAGGGGCTGCTAGCAACAAGTGATTGCCCCTGTTTTAGCTTGTAGAAGCCCTGCATCCTTGTTACTATCCATGCAGTGGGGGAAAGGATGACATTCCTATCCAAAGGATTTATATAATAATAATAATGTAATAATAGCAGCATTTATTGAGTGCTTGCCGCATTCCAGCACTGGAGGCATGCCATATGCTTTGTTTCATTTAATTCCCTTTATACCCCTGGAAGGGTTTTTACATCATTAAAAGCTTCTAATAATTTCATTCTGAACTGATAATTTTACCCTAATTTAAAGTTCCATTTTGCAGGTGAGAAAACTGAAGTTCCAGGGGGAAGTTAAGTAACCTATCCATATAGTCTCACCACTAGTAAGTGACAAAAACAGAACACAAACCCAGATTTGTCTACCTCCAAACTTAACTAGGTTATTCTCCTGAGACACCTTTTTATTTACAGTTATTTATGGACTTTATTTCTGCTTTATTCTTCTGCATTATTCAAGAAGGAGTGGAGGGTGCCCCCGCCCCAAGGAGTGGGAAGAGGGAGAGGCCTTGGAAAAATAAGTCAGAGATGAATTTATTTTAAAAAGGAAGGTTTGCGAAGGAAATCTTGACTTGGCTAGCAGAGGGAGAGGCCATTCTGGACTTCACATGTGTTATGGAAGAATGCATGGAAATGAGTGGGAGAAACAGAAAGTAAACCAGGACAGGGCAGGAGCAAATAGAAGGAAATGTGATAGGCAGCAAAGAAAGGGGCAGGCCTGCCTCCAGAAGCCACCGTGTTAATGATTAGCACTCTGCAGACTTTTCGGATCTCACATGCTGTCAGCGGTATGCAGAACTCCCTTATTTGAGGTAGAGTTTGCCTTTCCGAAAAACAAAACCATGACGTGTAATTCAGAGTTTCTGTAGGGACTGGATGAAATCACCACTGGAAAAACAAGAATAGCAGTTCATGTTAATTACTCCAGGAACTCTCCAAGGGTGCAAATAAAACAGCTGCCATTCCAAGGAGGGACGCTGCAGTTCTTCCTCCACCCTCTCTTCTTGTTGTCATCCCCCATCCCTAGCCCTGAGTTCTGCTTCCTGTGCCCTTCTTGCTACTTGAAGATTCCACATCCCTTGTGTTTCTCTGGGGGAAAAAAAAATGAACACAGGAGATTTTTATAAAGCAAGTTGCATCTTCCCAGTAGCCTTTGGTATGGTTGCAGGACTACTCTGTTATATCTGATTGATCTTTGATTGGGAGCCTGCCTGTCTCCTCACCCTTGAGGTTTCTCTGCCGCCAGCTTAAGGAAAGGCAGGGATTTCTTTATTGATCTTTAATCAAACTCTTAAACGCCCAAGACTTCCACTCTTCAAAAGAAACATTTTACAAGCAGAAGACTCCTTTGAAAAGTGAATTGTAGTCTACTTTGCAGGGTCTCTCCTTCTACCCTACCCCTGACACCCACCCCAAAAGGAAGGTTCTTTATCCCTGCCCTCTCCCTCTTCCTTCCCAACCCTGCCCCAGCCATGCATACTAAGTCTCTTGTTCTGACATAGCAAGTTCTGTAATTATTTGTCCTTTGCAGATTAGGATAATGAAACATTTCAGCCACTCTCTTGTGGATTCTCACTCTGTCCCAGTGAACAGAACTATGCTCCACCATCCCTCTCCCAGCCAGCAGCCTCAAGTCCCACAATATCTCTGCCTTGGCACAGGGAGCCAACATTGTTTGCATAGTGAACATTCCTGGACAACTGAAATATCCAATTTAACCTTCAGAGCATCCCCATCAGTTTGTGGGTGTTTGTTCCGGAGAGAGGGGGAGGGATGGTGACTTTCATGGTCCGCACATGATGCTACCCACACCCCCCCACACACAAATCCAAATCTTTATGCTCTAGAGATTATCTGAAAATTGTGTTGCTGAAGCTCACAGGTAAAACCAAATATTTAAGGTACTTCAATGTTTTTGTCCAGAAGCAGATAGCATTAATGCTTCTTATAACACCACCTACCCACCCCACTCCTTTTAAAACTAGTCTAATTTCATGTGAAATTCATCGTCACTAATTAAGATCTGTAATAGCATACCTTTCTGGAAATACATTCTGGCTATGATTGGTGCCTGAGGGAGGCTTTAAAATTCTTATTCCAAAGACATAGTTTTGGGCCACCCAACACTCAGAAGATTCTTTATGCTTTTAAAGCTGCCTGTTAGGAATTATTTACAGTTTTGCATGCTTGAAGGTTGGATCCAGAAATGACATCAGGAAAGATAAGAGTAACTAAGTTAAAATGTACCAGTTTTTCTTCCATTTATTTGGAGTAAATTAAAAAAAAAAAAAAAACTTTTACAATATGTTATTTGCTTTGGGATTGTCTAGCTACCTTTTGTTTTTAAATTGGAATTTAAGCCTTCTATGTCATATTACCCACCCTTTTATTTCCTTTAACTTTTCCTCAGAGTCTGAGAGAATGAATGTTTTAGAACTTTGAAATCAATAAAACTGCAGCCTCCTTGAATTACTGACCAGTACTCACTGGGTTTTAAGCATAAATTGTTGCACATAATTTAAAAATCAAAACACCAGCTGGTGGATTTAAGCTAAACTCCCTATTTTTAGAACAGTATTTTTTAAATGGCAACTTTTATTTTAGAGGATATGGACATGGACGGAGAGTCCTGGCGGAGGTTCCTGGGCACTTCTCCATCCCCACCCCAAGAGCTGGGTGACCACCCCTCCCACCCACCCCCCACCCCGGTTGCCTCTTCCCTGGCACCAGCCACTTCCCAGCCTCCACCCATTGGTTCCTGGGAAGAAGGGATGTTGCAGGCTTAGTTTTGTTTTTTGGTGTTTTGTTTGTTTGTTTTTTAAGTATTTTGTAACTTTCCTTTTAGTTCTGGTGAATTTAAGTGCTCATTGAGCTTGGGGGGGGGGAAGTGGAGACTTTTTTTTTTTTAATTAAGAATGAAGGAGAAAAGTTTCCTTATGTGTTCTTCCAGGAATCAACTTAATTATGCCTTTGTCAGCAGGTAGTTTATAGGGGAGTCAATTAAAAAAAGGAGAAGGCTCTGGCCTTTAATTATCCCAGTTGGTATTCAGCTTTAGAAAGTCTGCGTACCTGCTGAGTATGTTAATTTAACCACTTTATAGTATCTTAACTCTGCCATTCCCCCGAGTCAGATGACACACCAAGAGCTTTATCCCTACGTATCTTTACCATTTCCTAGTACTTTGGGCTTTTGCTAGAATTTTTAGGTCAGTGTGTTTGCTTTTCATGTAACTTCAAAGCCATTAATTCGTTGATTCATGTATTCATACTTCCCACAAATTCAATCAATAAATATTTATTAAGTGCTGACCCTTTACCAGGTGCAGGAATATAGACAAAGATGTCCCTGCTTTCGGGGACCTGAGATTCTAGGGGGTGGAGAGACAAGTAATAAACAAATACAGGGAATTCCTTCAGACAGTGGTAGGTGGTGCGAGTCATTTCCACAAATATTTATCAGTGTCCACCTGTTTCCCAGCAACAGGAGGTGCTTGGTGGGGGGGGGGAGCTGTTTACAGAGCTGCTCTCACATTTGCTTTCTTATTTGACTCCAACCCTGTGAAATAGGGGGACAGGCATCATTTTCTCCATTTTAGAGGAAAAGAAATTGAAATCAAAGGAATGAAGCAGTACGTCCAAAGTTATAAAATCCGTATGTGGGAGAACCAGACCCCAGGGGATTTGGGCTCCATTTCTGGGCTGTCCCCTTCCCGGTCATGCCAGGGCAGCTTTTAACACGGGAAAAAACTGAGGCCCTGAAGAGTGAAATCCCTTCTCCAAGTCACACAGCTAATTCACGGTCAGATCTGGGACTAAAGCCTAGAGCTCTTTTCCAAACATATTCTTCAGTTCAATAGCTCAGACAGAAAGCTACCAAGTCCCACAGCAGCGTTTGTGGTGGGCTTGCTACGTTGGCTACCGCGAGAGTTGATTTATATACGTTTCCCTCCCGTTGGTACTGCATTCCATTGGTACTACTACCCTGGTTTATTTGGCATCTGTGTTTAAGTGCCCACATAAGAGGGAGTTTTATATTTATTTCACACACTTAGGTAAATATTTACTATGTGCCATTGTTCTAACCCTTTACAAAAATATTAATGCATTCATTCCTCAGTACAACCCAATAGAATAGGTATAATTATTATTCTCATCTTACAGATGTGGAAAGAGGCACAGAGAAAAATAAGTGATTTGCCTTCAGTCATACAGCAAGTAGGTGGTAGAGCTGGTCAAACCCAGACAGTCTGGCTCCAGTCTATGAACTTAGCCACTACTCTTGCCTGTGGTTTTAAATAGGATCACATACTCCCTTAGGTGATGTGCTAGGAGGGACAGAAGATTTGGAGCTAGAGAGGCCTGGTCTCCAATTCCAGGTCTACCCCTTGCTAGGTGTGTAATTTTGGTGCAAATGATTGAAGCTCGCTCTTCCCATCTATAACGCAGGTCTAATGCATATAGTGAGGATGAAATAAGACGGCATCTACATGGCCTTTCACAAAAAACACCTGAGTCCTCCTACCAACTGCTGGATAAGTGGCAGTCACATAACTCATGATTCTGGAATCATGCCTTGTCTCCATTTCCATAAGAGCTAGAGCAAGATATGTGGGCCCTCTTGGCAGACTACAGACTGGCAGTCCTTCTTACGAACATTCCTTACGTGTCTGAAAATCAATTATTTAGAGAAGTGCCTGAGCACAGCGTAGGGCACAGTGGACAAGAAATACCAGAGGTAGCTTCTGCCTTTCTTCAGGCACCTGAGAAGGTCAGCCTGGGCTCTAGGCTTGCATACAGCATTGGTAGTACAGAAACCCTGTGGTTTAACACAGAACCGTCTTGCTGAAAAGGCAGCTGGCGGACCAGCATTTTAAGAGCAAAAGTTTGAAGTCAGTCTGCCTAGGATCAGATCCCAGCTCTGTGACTTCCTAGCTCTAATTTACTTAATTTCTTCATGCCTCAGTTTCTCCTGACATCAAGTAGGAATGATAATAGTAGCCCCTCATAGGGTTAGTGTACATATTCCATGAGGTAATCCTCATATAATACTTAGCACAAATGCTTGCTACACAGTAGGCGCCCAGTAAATACTGTTATGATTATTGCAGGTATTATTATTATCATCATCATTCAAGCAATGCTCTTTGGAGTCCCTCCCCTTCCTCACATACATACTCAGGCTAACACACCCAAAGTGGCTTATTACCGTATTTCTACTGGCCGTTTTCAGTACTTCACTGGCAGATAAATGCCATTTTATCCATTCTGATATATTTCCAGGAAAGTGATTAACATACAACTGCTGTTCTCCTGTCTCTTAGAAACCGACGTCCTTGAGAAAGCAGCGTGACTGTTCTGCCTCAGAACTCACCTGTTCCCAAACACAAAGAATTCTGTTTGAGGAATTGAGGAATAGAAACATAGAAACATAGAAATTCTGTTTGAGGAATTGAGGAATAGAAACATTTTAAGCATTACAGCAGTCTATATTAATTGCTCCTTGAATTTTTTGAAATGTTAAAATATGTATGTCATAAATTCAGATAGGACTTTTGTGGGGAGTAGTCAGGCAGCAGATTGGATAGAGGCAGATGTGAGTAAACCTAAACTGTCTTACTTCCCCCTTGCAGAATCCCTGCATGCAAAGGCATTCTGGCCTATCCTGGTCCTTATCTAATCCAGCCTTATCTAGGTTTCACCCTTTCCTTCTGTTGCCTTTGGCTACGGCAGCCATAAATAAAAATTCTCTATCATTTGCTGTATAGAAGCATGGGATTAGGTGCAGTTTTTATTTTTAACCAAAGTATGTTGCATTTTGTTTTATCTGTGTTTCGATGTTATTTTGCCTACCCAGCTAACAATGGCACCAAGACCCTTGTTTCCGCTTCAGGTACTACTCAGTACATACTAAATCCTGATGCTGAGAATTCAAGATTCAAATTTCTAAAAACACCGGACAGCATTTCATTCTCACTCAGCTGCCCCTGCCCCACCCCTCCTAGGCTGCAAGTCCCAGGAGGGACCTTCTAATTTAACCTTGTCTCAAATAATATCCATAAAACCACTGGGTTGGTGTGTCTCTTTATCTTTTTCAAGTAAATATGAACTATTCCTATTAAAATAAAGAATATATATCTATCTACTACCAAAAATCATTATATGTTCCCGAGAGTGGAAAATTGCTCTCTTTAATGTACAGACCAATCAAATGGTATAAATTGCCAGTGATCTTTCACTGAAATTTAGTGACTTCATTTATCATAAAGATTTCTTTCTTTTAGGTTGTGTATGTCCCATTCTACACACTGTTCTACACTATTTTTCTTCAATTTCTTTGGACCCTACGTATCATTTCAGGTGACCAAACTTATCACTCTTTTTGAAATAATAATCATATGTCATGGAGTAATTGTGAGGACAGAAGCCCTGAGTACAATGCCTGGCATAGAGCTAGGGCTATTATCTTCTCTTTGGTCTCAGTAGGAGTTTTCTTCCCAGCTGAATTTCCAAAGCCTTGGGGTCAGGGAATTCCTGGATTCTTTGTGGGTATGTAGCGTAGTGGCTTGCCTCTTTCTGATGCTGACCCTTGTTTATTAGATGATTAAAGATTAGATCCGTTTAGAGTAGGTCAGGGGAGGTAAACAGAACTGGGCTCATTAGAATAAAACATTTCTCAGTATTAATTGATTAATGCACATTGTGGTGGACAAGTCTTTTGTGAATTTTGTGAACCTTTATTTAAGTCATTTCTAGAAAGGTGTTAGAGAATCTGCCAGCTTCACCCTCATTCATGCCACCTCTAAGTGGAGAAGCAGAAAGAACTTAAATACAGTCTCAGCACTTTAAAGGTTTTGGTTTGCAAACTTGTCATTGGTCCCATCGCCTGCTGAAAACATCGGGACAACTTTTCAAAAGATGGCTTACCCTCTGATCGCAACCTCAGCCACCTATGGGGCCCAGGCAAGTACCGTGGTGTAGGGAGTAGGGCTGGACCCTATCCCAAGAGCATCTGCTACTCAACCCCAGCTGAGCATCCACGTGGGAATGTGCTCTCTGAAAAGAAGCCAGAAATCTTGGTTTTTTAAACGTGAAAACTCTCAATTTCTAAATGTTGGCTGCATTTTTTTTTTTTTTAATAATTCTCTGTGGGCCAAATAAAACAGATCTGCAAGCCAACTTCAGTCTTCCAACTGCCAGTTTGGGACTTTTGACTTAGACTTTACTTCCTTGATCCAATTTTAGAATTTGTCCTAAGTTATATAATATTTTTAAATAATTTTTTCTAATATCAAACAGCTAGTTTAATTGTTATAGATCTAAGAGTACTGGAATCAAAGAGCAATTTCTGGTCATTTTCTATTTGGGGCAATGCCAGCCCCTCCAAACTCTGATAATGAGCCGTTGACCATAAGCATGGGCAAACAAAGGAGACAGATGCCAGGCAGTTAATGGCACAGGTAACTTGTTAGGGACTTTGGGTAGAATATGGTGAACTTTATCCAGGGTCAATGCATTTTTATAGTGCCATGGGGAATAGCTTGGAAGAAAAATCTATGTAGTCTGTATGTGTTAATGACCTTACACCAGAAGGTGGTGGCCATGAAGTCCAGGTGTGCAATCAGTCAGACTAGCCAGGAAATCTGACTTGTTTATTCTTCCCAAAGGCCAGAGATGTTTTTAAAAGCAGACAAAAACACCCTTAAATTGGGAGAAATACTTTCTAGTTCTTGGCATAACCTTTAACTTAAGAAGCATTTCTCTGTCTCCTTTCCCCAGTCTGTATCTTATAAAAATGAATTAAGGTTTAAATTAGATAATAAGCTATCTGATTAATGCATGGCCTTCTTATCCAAGTTGAAGTAGAAACAGATAGTGGGGAAGTGTATTTGGGGGAATAGCTTTATTCTTTGGGGTTTTTTTTCCTTAAGAACTAGTGGATGAAAGTATAAACCATAGATGATTCCTTGTTCATTTATCCATATTCATGGTTGTTACAACAAAAATACCATAAATTGGGCAGCTTATAAACAATAAATATTTATTTCTCACAGTTACGGAGGCTAGGAAGCCCAAGAGCAAGGCTCTGGTAGATTCCGTGTCTGGTGAGGTCCTGCTTTCTCATAGATGGCACCTTCTCACTGTTTACTCACAAAGTGGAAAGGGCCATTGCGCTCCCTTGGGCCCACTTTATAAGGACATTAACCCCATTTGTGAAGGCTCCATGCTCACTGTCTAATCACTACCTCTTAATACCTTCACCTTGAAGGTTAGGATTTCAGCATAAGAATTTGTGGAAGACACAAACATTTAAATCATAGCAGTTATACATGTGGTAGACTTCTAGGATGAAGCATGGTCTTTCCTTACTCTAGATCAGAGGATGACAAACTTGTTCTGTAAAGGACCAAACAGTAGATATTTCAGGCTTTGTGGGCCTTACAGTCTCCATCACAACCACTCAGCTCTGCCACTGTAGGGCAAAAGCAGCCATGGATAATACATAAATAAGTGGGAGCATGCCTGTGTTCCAATAAAACTTTATTTACAAAACTCAGCAGCAGACTGGATTTGGCCCACTGGCTGTAATTTGCAGACCCAAGTTCCAGGTGAGGGAAGAGAAAATTAAGAGACATATTCTATTTCTAATTGTTCTTATTGTTCAAACAACAATAGTAAGAGTATTCATAGTCTTGTCTAGCAAATTAACTTCATTTTGGTATGTTCTGCTCACTCTTTATCCATTTTATATATAATTTTTATATACCTTGTAAAAAGCAGTAATATCCTAAACATGTTTTATATAGCAATACAGTTTTCAAAAATTATACCTTCAGTGGTACAGAATGCTTCATGCAGCTGGTATGCCATAACTTATCTATTTCTAAGTTTGTTTTGTTTTGTTTGAGACAGAGTCTCACTCTGTTGCCTCAGCTAGAGTGCTGTGGTGTCCGCCTAGCTCACAGCAACCTCAAACTCCTGGGCTCAAGCAATCCTCCTGCCTCAGCCTCCCAAGTAGCTGGGACTACATGCGCCACCATGCCTGGTTAAATTTTTCTATATATTTTTAGTTGGCCAATTAATGTCTTTCAATTTTTTTTTTAGTAGAGACAGGGTCTCGCTCTTGCTCAGGCTGGTTTTGAACTCCTGACCTTGAGCGATTCACCCATCTTGGCCTCCCAGAGTGCTAGGATTACAGGCATGAGCCACTGTGCCTGGCCTATTTCTAAGTTTTATGTATTCTTTTCCTTCTTCATTTTTAATTTTTCAGTAAATAACACTGTAGTAAATATCTCAGTGCACATACTTTGGATTATTTCCTTAGGATAAATTCCCTGGGTTTAGATGATTGCATCAAAAGATATGAACATTTTCTTTCTGAAGAGGACGGAAAGTGGCTTTAATACAAAGTTTAGGCTGCTCATGGTGGCAGGTGCCTGTTCCTAGCTACTTGGGAGGCTGAGGTGGGAGGATCCCTTGAGGCCAGGAGTTCCAGGCTGCAGTGCATTGTGATGACACCTGAGAATAGCCACTGCACTACACTACACTTCATCCTGGTGGTCTCTGTTTAAAAAAAAAAGAAAGTTGTAACTATTTACTACTTACTGAGCCTTTGGGAAATTCCAGTTTCCCAGTGGCTTTCATGGCTAGGTTAGGCTTAGATTAAGCAGGTCGGTCGTTCATTTGGTCTTAGATGTCTGAGCTCACTGTTTCCAGTTTATGCCCAGCTCTGATTTGCTCTGGCCCTCACCCCTGACGCTCAGAAGCCAGATATTCTGAGTAATGGGAGTATTATTAGTAGTAGATTTCTAACCTTCCACGTAGACTACTTTGAAGCAGGCTCTTCCTTTCAGGGTGTAGATCCTGAGCACCACTTCCGAGAGGCCACCAGAACCAGTGAGAGCTCCTTGGCTCTCTGATTTCCCAGCATTGAGCACATGCCCTCCAGCACTCACAACACTCTTTATCGCCTGTGCAGTGTCAACCTCCCCTCTCTTCTGTGTCCCTGTGTGGGGCCTGGCACGCAGTAGGCTCTCAGTAAACTTACGTTGGATTGAGATCTTACTGGTCCCTGTGATGAACTCTGTAGATTACCTCCTTGAGGGAGAGGATCTCAGGAAAGAAACTTTTGGGCCTGAGCATTGGGTGAATGCTGTTACCACTTCAGAGATGGGGGATGATGCCACCAGAGGAAGGATTTTGGCAAACATGGGGGGAGGAGTCCAGAGGTTTGCTTTACACAGGTTATGTTTGAGATGCATTGTAGATATCCAAGTGGAGATGTTGAGCAGACAAGTGGAGATTGGAGACCATCGCTCCAGGGGAAGGTTGAGGCTAAAGATAAACAGAGGGGAATACTTAGGACCGAGGAAAAGACTTGTAGACCAAAGCTGTGTGAGCATTCAGTATACATCTGATGAGTGAATCAATCCGTGGCTATTGTTGTACAATGAGTGTTTAATGCAAAACAGAATCACTAACTGAAAATTTGTTTTATTATTCAAAACAAAAACTAGAAGCCTGGCATATAGTTTCTTAGAAACAATTGGCTTATATGCTATGATAAAGCTTTACACTGAAAGGAACCTTTGAGGCCATTTAATACAAATATTCAAAATTTACAGGCAAAGAATGGTAAGAAGAATGGACTGTTTATTGCAAAGGGTAAGCGAATGTTTTTAGAGGCCACATATTGACCATAAATTGAATAATAGTGTCTTAAACTTAAAAGCACTACTCTTGTTCCAATATATGAAGATATTGTTGCAATTAATAAAATAAAGAGAGCATTTCTGTTCATTTTTTATTATATATTCTCCTTAACCAATAGGCTTCAAAACAACAACTATCTTTGGGTGGGGAAAGAATCTATTAAGTGTTTGTACATTAAAAGGAGTCTTCATATTGCAACCAGTAGGAAACGCTGATCTAATCTAAGCCTTTGTTTTACTGATGCAGAAGGAGAAGGAGATTAAGTGACTTGCATAAATTACACAGTTAATTAACTAACAACTGGGCCTGCATAGACTCTAGGTCGCTTGACCCTAGGTGCAGAGCTCTTTCCACCATCCGTATGGCTGTGCTCTCATTTAAAACCAACTTTCTTCAGGCCAATTACCAAGATACTACAGTAGAACAGAAGTCATTTATATTTGGCCCATGGAATTGTTTTAGTGATTTATTTTGCTAATGATTTCATATGAGAATTATAGTTAGACTTTGCTTTAGCTAATTTCAAAATACATTTACAATTCCCTAAGCACATTCCATTTGGCAATATAAGAGAATAAGTAGCCCAAGAAGGGCTGATGAAAATAAGATTTTTAATTTGCAGTAGATAATTTACTAAGTGAGTAATGCTCACGTTGAAAATTAACACTTGATTTTAGTTGCAAACATCATTTTAAGGTAGCTTAGATGCCTATGTAGAATTTCAGGAGACACATCTGAATATTCACAATTCTCAGTTTAAATCTTAGCTGCATGAGTTTAGTGCCTGTACAGTGTTGGCCACGCTCACTCACTCCTTCAAGCCTCAGTTTACACACCTGCAAAATGGGATGTGAGATAGTTCCTTTCTAGTGTTGTTGTGAACATTAGGAAGCACACACATTCCGCGCCTACACAGATGATGCCCTGAAAAAGAGATGAGCCCCTCTCATCTTGCATGAGGAAACTGAGGCTGATTGGAAGTGACACAAGGAAACCATTCTGAGTTCAGCCTGGAGTCTAATCCCCTAGGTTTTGATCATCCTCCAACTCAGTTCCCATCTCCTGAGGTTCGTGGCTTCTGTCTTCCCCAGGCTGTGCTTGCCAGGGAATTGTCTGCCCCGTCCTGCCACATGGATGGCTTCCTTGGCAAGGCAGTGTCCCATGAGGGGTCACTGCTTCTGGGCTTGGCTGGCATTGGGGGTCTGAGCCTGCAGGGTGCACGAGCGAGTTCCACTGAGAGGCTGTGCTGGCGGCTCCATTACTCACACGTCCCTGCCACGGGGCACAGCTGGCCCACAGCGCTGGCCCCAGCACAAGATGCATTTACATAGTCACACAGCAGGAAGCAGGTCCAGCGTCCACAGCTGCTCTGGCCCACTGAGAACACATCGCTTCAGGTGCCCTGGCTCCTGGAGCCTCGGCTGTGCCTGAGGGAGCAGTAGCTGTCGTGGACTGCAGCCTTCTTCCTGCCCGCTGCTTGGTGGCGGTGTGGGGATTTTTGTTTTGTTTCTTGTCAACTCTTACGTGTTTGGCAGGCACGACCGACCGGAAGAAGGGGGTGGGGGTGAGTGTTGTGTCAGGCAGGGACTGGGGATGCCTGTGTGGAGCCTGGGTCCCTGATGAACAGACTCCTAGCTCTGCTCCCACAGTGGCGGCAAGTGAAATGGCAGTGGCGTGAGTCATTCCGGCAGACGGGAACAGGAAGATATCCTGTGGATGCCAAGCCACTTTCAGTGCAGTGATGAGAATTTACCCCCCCCAAAAGTTAGTGTGCATCTTCCTCCCGTCACCAAACACTGTGGGGCCAGCCCCCGGCTCTTTCTCCTCTGAAGGGCTCCTTAGCTGGATTTAGCACTCAGGAAATTGGCCCTTGTCTTTGGTCTGCATCTATTGCAGTATCAGAGGGCCCACTTTGCCAAAGAAACTTTAAATCTGAGCTATTTTTTTTTTTAATATTTTCCCTTATTTCTCCTTCCCTTAGAATAATATTGCACTCTGTGGTGTTTCGGGATTTTCTTTCATGTGAGAATTTCTCATGGTTTTCTGACAGAGACTGTTGTGTAGATCACTCAGAGGTCGTAGTATTTGCTGTGATTCTCTGCTCCTTTTCACTGAATTCTCGTAATTCTTTTATTATTAAATTAATATTTAGTATTCCTTATCATCATTATGAGAGCTCCCGTTAATTGAATGCTTAGAACTTTGCCATATGCATTAATCCTCAAACAGTTCCATAAGGCATAGAAACTATTGTTATTCCCATTTTTTTACAGATGTGAGACGGGCTCAAGGTAAGCAATTTTGAAAGTCACGCGGTGAAATGACAAGAACTAAAGCTTACACCCTGTTCCTAGCAACTCCCTCTGCCAGCATTTACTCAGTGTGGTTAGTAGAACACTGATCTCATGAGATGTTCCTAGGAAAACATTTCTATGCTCAAATAATTTGGGGATATTCTACAAACCATATGCTTCTTGCAGATCATAAATGTATCTTAGTGTAGGAAAGACCCTGAGAAGTCTTGCGTGAAAGAAGCCTGCTTATTATCTTTGTAGCATAGCGTGATGGTGAAGTGTGTGGGCTTTGGAGCCAGGGTGCCTGGGTTCACGTCCCATGTCTGCTAGTCCCTAGGTAAGTGATCTAGCTTCCTATGCCCAACTTCCCCATCCATGTAATGGGGAAAATGTCACAGCACTCTCTCATAGGGCGATTGTGAGGACTAAATTACTTTGTGCATCTAAAGGACCTAGAACACTATTGTGTACAGAGAGAAGTACTCAGTGTTCTAAATGTAGCAGAAGGAATCAAAAAATGTGTTCCCTATGGGCTCTGGCTGAAGCCAAAATGCTGTCTCACAGCTCTTCAGAAAACTGTATCACAGAAACAGCATGCCCCACCCCCGTCTCCTCCAGGGCTTTCTCTGGCTGCCCTGTCCTCTCTCTGCCCGGCCCCATCTGGTTGTTCCAGATAGCAGCCCAGACCTTTGCTCAGGTCTAGGCAGGAGATCTCTCTGCCCTTAAGTCAGGATGAACACACACTCCTCCTGGGACAGGGGACAGCTATCAGGGTTAGCCACACACTGTAGGTGGGCCCAGCAGAATCTACACCAATATTCTAGTGAGAAAGGAACTCAAGTTCCCTGTGTTTGAGCAAGGCAATTGCCCTTGCAAACCACTGACCCCTGGGTTTCCAAAAGGGGAAACAATCACCAAGCATTGCACTTTCGCTGAATTTGCCACTGCCTTCTGTTACTCAGACTATTTTCCAATGGGAATGAGCTCTGGATGATGAGCTGCAGGCTCAGCTTCTGGGCTGTTCGCTCAGCACTCAGCCTGCCTAGGGCACTTGTTGGAAAGTCCTGCAACAGGCAGATAACATTTGGTTTTGCTCTTCCCCTTCCTTGCACGCTCTGAAGTGGTCTTGCAATGACTTCCAGGATGATTGGAGGAAGTCCACTGGGGAAGAGAGCAATTGCAGGAATTTGCTAATTTTCAAAACTGACCCGAGGTATTTTTTATGTTGCCCCATATATATATATATATATATATATATATATATATATATATATATATATATATATATAAATTTTAAAGTCTCAAAATGAGAAATTAAAATTAGAAAAATACACCAACGCTCTGTATGAGCACCTGGCTCTGTATGAGCCACCACTATGGTGGCTCATGATTATGTTTATTGTTGAATGAAAAATGCAATTTGCAGAACTATATGTAAATATGAACCCATTGGTTTAAAAATCATATACATGTGTATGGTGTGTATGTTTGCAAAGGCCAGAAGAAGTTGTGGAAGGAAGAAAAAGACTAAATTGACAGTAACTACCCTTTTGGAGTGAAATTAGAAGGAAAGTTTTAACTTTTTATTTTATTCACATGCATAAAATTTGAATTCTCAGCGTATTTCTTTTTTATTTAAAAAAAGAAGAAGAAAAGGAAAACACCCCAAGATAGCTCCAAAAATAGGGCTAGACTAAATAGCAACTTGCAATGGGTGTTGTCGCCTGCCTAGCTGGAAAGCTTTGCAGAGAAGGAAGGAAACTCAGACCTTCTGGGCCAGTTCCAGTCGCAGTCAGCACTGCATGTTACACACTTGACTAGGCCGTGCAGTGTGGCCGTGCAGGCTTGGGAGCCTGTGCAGTCGCAAATGGTGCTAAATTTCTCTTTTCCTTTCCCACGCCCTCCTTTGGGTAAGCCACACCAGCTGCTCAGATCCTGCAGGGTTCAGCTTCCCATGTATTGCCCTTGGCCATGATAAAGTGCTTAATCACCCAGGCCAGACCAAATGGAGGTCCCCACCCCAATTCATACAAGTGGGCACAACTGCCAGGAGGGCAGCAGCTATCACCGGGTCACCCCTGAGGAGGCATCACTGCTCTTGGTGAAAGTTACTGCACCAGAGTCCATGAGACCTAGAAAGAGCCTTGTCTGGGAGTTGGGAATCCAGGTTCTTTCTCCAGTTCTGAGGGACCTTGAGCAGGTCATCAAATCTCCTTTTGCCTCAGTTTTCTCCTATGGCAGCCAGACAAAGCAATTTAATTTACAGGGTGGTTGTGAGGTGCAATAATAAACATGAGCATCAAAAGCAAAAAGTGATGATATACAAAGAAGAAATAGCGCAGTGAACATTATTATTAGCTGTCGTGAGCTGTGGGACCCACTACTCGGTACCTAAGTTAATTTCTTTCCCAGTAGAGTGTTTTCTTCCTTCTTGATTTGCAGGCAGAGCCCCTTTCTTCCCAGCATTCAAAGTACTTAATCTCCTCTTTTTAGATAAGAAACCCAAGGACCTGAGAGATTAAACAGTTTATCTCTTTTCTCCACTTCCAGAGCACCCTGGAAGTCAGGGAACAGGGCCAAGGGTGAGGCTGGACTTTCTGATTTCATGTTCTAGGTGGTAAGCATTGAACAGGACTCTCTTGATGTGTAATAGTCCCTTTATTCTGAGGACTCCCCAACTGATAATCAGCAGTTAACTTGAGATCATAGGATGGGGCACCACTCCGCACAGCCACTTCATATAGAGTCCTTGGGTAACTTGGTATTTATTTATTTATTTTTTTGAGACAGAGTCTTGCTTTGTTTCCCAGGCTAGAGTGAGTGCCATGGCATCAGACTAGCTCACAGCAACCTCAAACTCCTGGGCTTAAGCGATCCTACTGCCTCAGCCTCCCAAGTAGCTGGGACTACAGGCATGCGCCACCATGACCAGCTAATTTTTTCTGTATGTATTAGTTGGCCAATTAATTTCTTTCTATTTATAGTAGAGACAGGGTCTCGCTCTTGCTCAGGCTGGTTTCGAACTCCTGACCTCGAGCATTCCGCCCACCTCGGCCTCCCAGAGTGCTAGGATTACAGGCGTGAGCCACTATGCCTGGCCCCTTGGGTAACTTTAAACATCGTTCTTTACGAGTGCAGTTTTTTCCTCTAGATGTCAGACATTCCGAATAGTGAACATCTAGGCATAGACATAGAATCTCAAAGGTGAACCAGATACTGAACTTGTCCAACTCATTTATATTACGCCCTGAATGATTTTTCTTTTGCACCTTCCCACCCTCTTTCCTCATTCATTCACAAACAAGTTTAAGTTGATATTGCATGTTTATGTGCCAAATACATTTTATTTTATTAGAGATGAGGTCTCATTCTGTCACCCAGGCAGGAGTACAGTGGCACAATCATAGCTCACTGCAGCCTCCAACTCCTGGGCTCAAGTGATCCTCCTGCCTCACCCTCCTGAGTATCTGGGACTACAGGCACCCACCACTGCACCCAGCTAATTTTTCAGAATTTTTCTTGAGATGGGGTCTCAATATGTTGCTTGGTCTGTTCTCAAACTCCTGGCTTCAAATGATCCTCCACCTCTCCCTCCCAAGTAGCCAGTATTACAGGCACAAGCCACTGTACCTGGCATTAATATTTACTCAGTGCCACTATGTATAACATGATATACTAGCACTAAAACCATATGGTCTTCCATTAGGTTGAATCAAGTCAAAGTGGAGATTACAAAAAAAGCATACAAATAACCATATAACAAAGCAAAAGGCAGTGAAGTACCATAGAGGCAGAACAATGTTAGACCCCCAGAGGAGGAGGAGGTCATCCTAATCTATCTGAGATAGTAAGGCACATATCTGATCATATCATACCCTGCTTAAAATTTATCTGCAACATTCAGTTACATCCAGCATAAAATTCAAACTCCTGAGCCTGGCAGCCAATCTTTTGATTCCAGCCAACACCCTTCCAGATCTTCTTTGTGGTGTCTCTCCTCTGGGAGAACCTGCCCGCCCTTCTCTGCATAGGCTCAGGGCTTTGACTGCACTTGCCTTTGCCCCTCCACTTAGAATGCCCTTCCCTCCCAGTTCTATAGCATGCAGGGCAATGCCACCACCTCCATGAAGCAGCCTGGATTTCCCCTAGCCAAAAGGAATCCTTTCCTCCTCTGAACTCTCCTTGGACTTACCCCTCTCTCTGTCTTGTTGCTGCCTTTCTGCTAAAAGTTAGGTATGGATGTGTCTGTTTTCCCACTACTGCATAGAAAACTCCTTGAGGGCAGGGATTAGGGTTTGTTTGTGCACCCTCAGGGCCTACCTGAGTATCATAGCAGACCCCTGATAAATAGCTGTGGAAGCCAGAGAGCCGGTAGTTATTTGTTGGGGATCAACAGAGGTGTGGTGATAGAGGTGACCTGGTAGGCCCTAGAAACAGGTAGGATCTCCACTGGGGCCAGTCAGAGAGGGGAGGACTTCCTGAGGAGAAGACAAACACAACAGGAGTGAGTCACAGAGTTCAATTTCAGGGACCATGTGAGGAGCAGCAAGCAGAGCAGTTGTTCTTTACCTTTTCTGGGTTGGCGGGCCCCTTTGAAACTCTGACGAAGTGCAATGGATGAACGCTATGGAATGCTGTGGAACCTCTCTCCAGAAAGCATACATTTCCACAGCATTTCGCAGGAATACCTGGACCCTTTAGGTGCAAAGAATCCCCAGCGTAAAGAGAGAGAAGACTCCAGAAGGGTCAATTACAGTCACAGTGAAAGTTGCATTTAGTTCAGTAGTTAATCGGGGACATTTGATGGTTGATTTGTTTTAAGTGTTTTATTGAAGTAAAATATTGTACAGAAAAGTACCCAAAGCATAAGTTTAATGATTTATTCATAAGCTAAACACACAGCCAGCACTTGGAAGCTCATTGTGTTTCCTCTGCCACCTTCCCTGTCAAAGATAACCACCATCCACTGTCCTAATGACAGTGTAGGTCCGTCCCCCTGGTGCAGTGCGTGATGTGAACAGAATCACGTGGCAGGTGCTCCTTTTTCTCTCTCTTGCAGCTGGCTTCTCTCAGCGTTATGTTTGTGAAACTCATCCATGTTGCGTGTTTTCAAAGCGTGTCCCCTGCCGTTTGCCGTGTGCCGTTCCGCCGAGTGATACAGTATGCTCCTGTTTGCTCATTTGAGTAGTTTCCATCTGGGGCATGTTTTGAAAAGTGCTGCTATGAACATTCTAGTAGGTGTCTTTTGATGAGCATAGGTACACATTTCTTTTGGGAATATACCTGGGACTAGCATATGCGAATGTCCTGCCTAAGTTAGTATTGCCATAATTTACATTCCCACCAACCTGTGGATGATTTTTGAGGGGTTATGATATCATTAGAGCTGAATTTTAAATTCATCGGGCTGAGGTATCTGTAGCGGCTTGCAGCAGTGGTTTCAAAATGTGTTTCAGGAAGCCCTGGGCATCTGCAAAGTCCCCTCAGGGTGCCACTGGGGAGCGAGAGGGGAGAGCTGATCAGTGGTGGTGCCTTGGGCCCCTCAGACAGAGAGGGCCTGCTCACACCTGTTTAATTAGCTTTTGCCCTGATCTAGGACTCCTGGGCCCTGCCAGCAGTCTGACAGGTCGAAAGCCATGGAGCAGAACACAGGGGAAACCGAGAAAGCCAAGGCTATCGGCATCATCTCCTGACACAACAAGGGAGGGCTGGCCTGGGCACAAGGTTGACGTGGAGGACCAGAGAAGAAGAGCTGATGAGAAGTAGAAGCGGTAGAACTGGTCAGCTCTTCGGATGTGATGGGGCAAGGCGGTGGTCTCAGAAACGGAACTAGCATTTTGAGTCTAGGTAACTGTAATAAAAGTCATTTTATTCAGAGAGAGAGAGAGAGAGAGAGAGAAGCTGATGACCTGGCGCGGTGGCTCACGCCTGTAATCCTAGCACTCTGGGAGGCTGAGGCGGGCGGATTGCTCAAGGTCAGGAGTTTGAAACCAGCCTGAGCAGGAGTGAGACCCTATCTCTACTAAAAATAGAAAGAAATTGATTGGCCAACTAAATATATATATATAAAATTAGCCGGGCATGGTGGCGCATGCCTGTAGTCCCAGCTACTTGGGAGGCTGAGGCAGAAGGATTGCTTGAGCCTAGGCATTTGAGGTTGCTGTGAGCGAGGCTGATGCCATGGACTCTAGCCTGGGCAACAGAGTGACTCTGTCTCAATAAAAAAGAGAAAGAAACTGAGTCCAGAGCAGGGCCCCCTGTGTAGAGAAAGGGGAGTCCAACTTTTTGAGTTCTAGAAACTGGCATGCTGTCTGGAAGTGGATCTCACAGACAGGCTCAGGACTAGAGGCAGATACAAGAGTCCTCTGCAAGCCCTTGGGAGTGGATGAGAGGAGGCAACGGAGTGAGGAAAAGGAGGCATTCGGGCAAAATCTCCAAGGACAGCCGCGTTTAGAATGGGAAAGATGTCAGGAGACAGGGCAGGGCCGGTCAGAAACGTGAGGACGCACCCAAGGCAGGGCCCAGGCCTGAGATGAGGGCAGGCCGTGTAGCAGTGTCAGTGCCAAAACGTGGACTTGTTCAAAGAGCCCTTCAGCTTTATCAGGAATTGTGAAATTTCACAGAAATGCCTCTTAACCGTCACTTAGGTTCCAGGTCTCATGTGTATTCTGCTGTTCTCTTTGAAAACTAGCAACAGTGGCGCCCTTGCGTGTGGTAACTCAACCAGAAATTTCAATTTGCTATGATATCCTTTCCCAGAACATGCTGGCTGAAAGAAAACTTTCTGTATTTGTGGGTGTGTGTGGTTGTTTTTTTTTAACCCATTGATACTAGTTTCCCTCCTGAATGCTTGCCTGCTCTAGAACCGCCTTGGTAAGGAAAGCTGCCCGACGGCCCCCTCCCCCAGTTGCAATGCTTTCTGGGGCTGCAGAAGCAGCTAAGTGCTGACCCCAGCCCTCCACCCCCTCCTGCATGTGCATAATTCTATCAGGCACTAGATGTACTTGCTGCAGCTTGTGGTACCTATTCAGCTCCCTTTAGCGACATTTACAGCACCTGCCTTGATCATTGTGATGATGTATAAGCATCAAAAGTTTAAGCCAGTGGTCTGAGTAGTTCTGAAGAGCAGGGAAAGGGAGGGCTGTTCAGAGAGAAGCAGAGAAGGGGTGCAGAGCATCTGCATTGTCCTCCCCTGTTAAGGATGAGGAAGCTGAGGCCCAGAGGGAAAGTGACTTGCCTGAGGCCACCAGGCAGAGCAGTCAGGGAGACCATGGCCCTGGGACTGAGCAGTCCTGATGTGTGCTGTTCCCGTGGTTCTTACCAGGAGTGCACATCAGAATCACTGGAGCTTTTCCACAATGCACTTTTGCCAGGTCCTACCCCTGATTTTCTGATTTTGGAGGTGTAGGGTAAGGTTTGAACCTGGGTGTGTTAAAAGAGCTGCCCAAGTGATTCTGAAAGGCATCCCTATTGGAATCCATCTTCTATGAGCTTTGTTTGTGGTTTTGGTCTTTCCCTCCACCCTACCTCTTAAGTGCAGGTATAATCTGCTTCTAAGAAAGTATCACCAAATGGGAAAAACAATACTTTCCTCTATTTAACATCTATGAGAAATTATTAAAAGTGAAAATACAGCCAAGCGTGGTGGCACACGGCCTATAGTCCCAGCTACTCAGGAGGCTGAGGTGGGAGGATCACTTGAGCCCAGGAGTCAGAGGCTGCTGTGTCCTAAGATCCTACCACTACACTCCAGCCTAGGTGACAGAACAAGATCCTGTCTCTTAGGAAGGAAAAAAGTGAAAATACACTAAATATTCAGGTCAGGCACAAGTGGCTAATGCTTGTAATGCTAGCATTTTGGGAGACTGAGTCAGGAGGATTGCTTGAGCCCAGGAGTTCTAAGCCAGACTGGGGATTATAGCAAGACCTCATATCTACAAAAAAAAAAAAAAGAAAAGAAAAGAAAAATTAGCCAGGTATGCTGGTACATACCTGTAGTCTCAGCTCTTAGGGAGGCTAAGGCAGGAGGATCCCTGAGTCCAGGAGTTTGAGGTTGCACTGAGCCATGATGACACCACTGCACTCCAGTCTGGGCAACAGAGTGAAACCTTGTCTCAAAAAAAAATTAAGAGGGAAAGCACCTTATTGGCTAGTAAGAAATCAGTGTCTCATGAGACAAAAAGATTATATCTTTTCCAATTATCTGCAAAAATATCTTACTTATTAATCACAAATTTGCATGTGAAATTCAAGAGGTTCGTGCAAGTCCCAAATTAGAAATGAAAATAAAATTAAGTAAGTAACTGACCCTGTCCCATATATAGACAGTATATGAGAAAGCACTTTGTAAATTGCCATGTGTTGATAGCATTATTATCATATCAGGCTTGCCACATTAGAAATAGGACACCAGAATCCTACATTGGGTGAAGGCCGAAGTGACATACAAACACGTGGCATCTCCTACATGGGACACTTAGATACATTTCCCCAGAATTCAGCCGGTTTTCATTTCTAAATCCCTGCAGCACATGAAGGCACACACATCCAGTGATGATGTGAATGCCAGAGCTGCTCATTTATAAATGTTTCACTGACAGGAAATGGCTGTTTATAAGAATTGCATGCTTTTAATTTATTCAGTCTACTAAAATAAATCTTAAAATGTTCACATGTAATATTAACACATCATTTATTTTGCCTTACACTGTACATAAAAGAGTTCCAGAGAATATCACATACTACTGAAAAACATCCTAAGAACAGACTTTTTGTAGAATCTGCTTCAACCTTCCGAAGCTCCTGTTTGGTCACAGACAACTAAATGCTCATCTCTGTGATCTCTCCCAGGAGTTTAATCCCTGGACGCATTAAGTAAGTTTTAGAAAAGTTTAAATGTCCTTACAATTGAATACGCAGGCATCAGTATTGTATTCGCTGTTAGGATTTGCTTGGAAGTGTGTGCTGTGCCCAGTGCTATGGCCATAAGATGATTACCCTGGGGAAGCCGCCCTCTCTCTCCCCTCCACTCTTAAGGACCTGACCTACACAGGCAGCGTGAACCAGCGAAGGCATGTGGGGCACTTCTTTCTTTCCAGAGCTTGCAGGATCAGAAATGCACTTTCCTATAGTTGTCCTTGATACAAAGGGGAAAGTGCCACCAAGGACAGAGACCAGAAAAGAAACTGCTTTTGAAACCAAAAGTAGCAGATAGCCTAAAACCAAAGTCTGTGTCACCCTCCCTTTCACAAGTACAGGAATGGTGAGAGTACATGCACTAGTATTGTACTTTGTAGACTTAAGTAGAGCTGTACTCAAGACACACAAGAAATTGTACAAAAATGCTATATTTTAATTTAAAGATGTTTATTATGATTCCTAATTGATATGCGATTAGAACCAGAGCCAAATAATTAGTTTTTTGAACTTAATCTCTTCATTCAGTATGTAATACATATGGGAAAACATTCTCTGGAGGAATCCTTTTGTAATAATGTGACATCATCCCCATTTGTTACACAAATTCTGATTTTCACACATTGGGTCAGGCCCTTATTGTCACTCACCTAAAACACTGCCACGGATTCCTGTGTCGTCATTTCATTGGCTGAGGGTTTATTGAGTTCCTGCTCAGTGCCCAGCCCCAAGAAGATGTTGTCCCTCTGCTTCCTGAATTATGAAGAATTGCAAAGCTGTCACTTCCTGCCAGGGTCATCCACCTGTCTCATGATAAATCAGTGTATATTTATTCTTTGTATATTGCATATGGAAGATATAAAGAACTATGTAATACAGGGTGTTCACCATCAGATACAGGATAAGACTTAAAGACTCTCGGTGAAGTAGATGTCAATTATTTGCAGAAAGTCTGACGACCATAGTTTTAAAGTCAACACTTGGGATTCCTGGTCTGTTCAGTTGCTCACGCACCAAAAGAATATTTCAAATCAGTCTGACCTAGAAAATCTGGAACTGAAAGGAGCCACAGAGTTTCTTTTTTTGGGTCTTAGAGATGGGAATCTTCCATTCCATTTGGCAATCTTGTTTTGTAAAGTTCTTGAATGTAAGGAGAGCAAACCTTTTTTTTTTTTTTTTTTTTGAGACAGAGTCTCACTTTCTCACTTTCTGGCTCTGGGTAGTGTGCAGTGGTGTCATTGTAGCTCATTGCAGCCTCCAACTCCTGGGCTCAAGCCATCCTCCTGCTTCAGCCTCCCTAGTAGCTGGGACTACAGGTGCATGCCACAATGCCCAACTAATTTTTCTATTTTTAGGAGAGACAGGGTCTCACTCTTGCTCAGGCTGGTCTCGAACTCCACAGCTCAAGCAATCCTCCCGCCTCGGCCTCCCAAAGTGCTAGGATTATAGGTATGAGCCACCAGGCCCAATCAGGAGAGTGAAACTTAACAAGCAGGTTGTTTGTAGTAACATATACATATTTAAATTGGTGTCATTTTTTCAATTGTTTGTTATGATTTATTTGTTTGACCCAACCACCTTTCTCAAAAGTTCTATATCCCATTTAAAGAAAAATTTTAATGCATTTGAATTAATTCATATGTTTGAGAAATTATATGTTACTCCTTAAAATGAACTGAGACAGTCTGAAATTTTATAAAACTCAGTGAGCTAAGGCTGAAGTGTACCTTACGGGCACTACATTATTTAAACTGTATTGATATTGCTGATGGGGTTTGGAGCTTAAATGACTTGGCTTCCTTTCCTGTTCCATGTTTTCCCTCAAGTAACATTTTAAAAAAGAAGTTGTTAATCAACAAGTTTGCTTTTAGAGGGAGACTTCTAATTAATTCAAATAGGGAATAAACTAGAACTGCAAGAAGTAAATTTGGGGACATCTTGTATCTTTAGTCCTTTTCCCTTTGAATATATATAGACATTTAAGTATTATGAGGCTCAAAACAAGCGCTTTAACTGTGATGGCTAGCACAGAATGTTCATCTTACTAATGACTCTGGGAATACCACAGACTTTGCTCTTTATCAAAGTCCAGACGTATTTGAAAGACACGTTTCCTCAAGTCCAAACATGTTTGAAAGGCAGTGACAGCATGTTTTCTTGCTATATTTTCATGGGAAAAGATGAAATGAAGGAAGAAAGAAAAATATCCTATTTTGCAGTTTTTTGACATGTCCAAGTTATGGGTAATTGGACCACAGGGTTGGGCCCTGCCTTTTTTGTGAGCGCCTCCAGGAAACGATGCTTCTTGGCAAGTTAAATTTGGGCATCTGTGACCTAGTGCTGTGTGAAATGGGCAGAAGGCCCAGATTGTGGCTGTTTTAATTGCATCTGTCCCTCCTCAAAAGGTAATTGCTTCCTTTGCATTGTGGACATTGGACGTACTTGTTGGATCATGATCTGAAAAAGGAAATTGTAGATAATCATTTACATATCTTTCATTCCGTAAGGATGAATCTCAACTGATAATGTTAATAATTACCATATAATATGTTATGAGGTGTTTAGGATCATTGAATTTTAATTTTTTACTCTTAAAATTTTCAAACATATACAAAAGGAAAATGAACCCATGCAACTTAATTGTTGAAGTCACCCAGCTTCAACATTTAGCAACTAAGTCACTGCCAATCTCGCTTCATCTATATCCCCACCCACTCTACGCTCTTGTAGTTTCTATCACCATAGATCTGTTTTGCCTGTTCTTGAACTTTATATTAAATATAAATGGAATTGGACAGTACGTGCTTTTCTGTGACTGGCTTCTTTTGCTCGGTAGACATCTGAGATTCACCCGTGTTGCGTGTATTTAGAAGGGTTTCAGCCCCAGCTGCTTCCCTCCCTGTTCCCCACTTTTCCACCTCTGCATCCTCCACGGCTCTTTTCTCCTCTAATTTCTGAGCCCAGTCCTGAACTCACGCCCTTCCAGTCTCTGATAGTCTCTCCTTCGAGCATCTTCACTCTGTTAGTTTCTCAGTGCTCCTCCTCTGCTTTTCAACATGCTCTCTGGTGCCAGTCATCCCTTCCAACAATCCTCCTGCCCCTGAAAGATCCCATCCAATTCCTTGTCTTCCCTGCACTGCCAGTTTCTCTGACTTTCCCCTATGTTCCCTGCCACGTCCCTGAACTAATAGTTCTCTCTGCAACCCTTCATCGTCTGTCCTCCGTTCCTTTCCCACTGTGGAAACTGCTCAGAGGTCCCTAGTCACTCCCCAGCCACCAAGTCCAGTGAGCTATTCTTGCCCTGCACTTCCTTTTACCCCTCCTCCCAGCTTTGTGAATAACAATTACTGGGTGTTCCACCCCCCCCCCCCATCATAAAAGTATCACGTGTGGTTAGGAGCACAGAATCTGGAGCCAGGCTGCCGGGATTGTGCTGCTGACTCCTCCATTAACCTCCTCTCTGACCTTGGCTGTGTTCTCAGTGGCTACCTCCCTCCGTTCCCTTAATTCTAAACTGGAAAGAACAATAGGAACACTCTCGTGGCATTGTTTTGAGGATTAAATAAATTAATACGTGTAAAGCCTTTAGAACAATGCTTGGCAAGGGCTACATAAGTATTAGCTCTTAATTCCAAAAAACTAATAGTTACAGACTACAGGAGTGCATAAACACTAACAATCCCCTTAAAATTCTTACCACGTAGTAATAGCTACACTTTAGAGTATATTCTTCTAATATGTTTTCTGAGTATAATATGTTTTTTTTTTTTTTTTTTTTTTCTTTTTTTTTTTTTTTTTTTTTTTTTTAGACTCTCAAGGGTGTTGATATAATATGTTTTTAACTAAATGTGTTTATACAGAATTAACTTACCCTTCCTCCTTAACACCTCCTTGCTTTTACTAAGCAGATAGGATCTTACCCACTTGCCTAGAGCACATTTTTAAAAGGAAGCCAAGAAACCCAAACATCTAATGGGAGAGTTGAAAGTGAGACGACAGGCACTCCTAGCTTTTGTGATGGTGCTGCCTGGTCCCTCTGTGTTCCTTTGAAGCTGCCCTACCTGTCCCCATCCAGCTGAGGAAGGCCCAAGGCAGAGTTCTGCTCTTTTCTTCATGTGCTTGTGGGAAGTCACCGGCCATCTCTGGGCTGCCACTCCGCATTCAGCCCCAAAAATAAAGTTTTATTTGTTCCTACATTTTCATATCTCATACATCCAGCTTTTTTTTTTTGCATTCCAATGCCTTCATCTGTTTGAAATCTCATGCTCTAACTCATAATGATGATGATGAAGACAGTTGTATAGCTAACACTGGGTGGGCTCTTTTCTGTATTTCATCTAATCATTACAGTCCTATGAGTTAGGCATGCTTGTTATCCTGTTTCACAGATAGAGAACTTGGGGGTTCAGGGAGACTAAGGGACTTGTTCAACATCATACAGTAATAAGTGGCAAAGTCCAAATTTGAGCCCAGTTCCATCTGACCCCAAAGCCTAACCATATTGCCTGCCCCTAGGCCTTCCATGGAAATAGTCTACCTTGTCTTTCTCTTTCATTTCTATTCTACCCTACATAAGGTTGCTCAATCATTTTTCCAAGAACTCTTCCTTAGGCCTACCACTTCTGCTCAGAAACCTTCAGTGGATCCCATTTCCACAGGAAAGCCACCTTTTAACCTGCTCTTCACTATGCTCCTCAATAACCATTTTGAAATTCCCCCTGCCTCCCCACCCCTACCTCTCCAGTTCCTACCCTTCAAGATTGATTCATTTACGACCTGTCTTCTCTGACTGCTGGAGTTCTCACTGACATTGCTTCTCGAAGCTCCTGATGCTTACCTTTGGCCTGTTTGATTGGCCCACTTATATTCCTTACTTATATTCGGGACTTAGTCCCTCCTGCTGGAGTCACAGCCCTTTAACCACCAGCCCAGCAGGCCACGTTCACTGCTGGTGCTGCCCAGCCCCAGCTGGTGACTGTAAATGTCAGTGAGCTGCACAGACTCTTCTCAGTCTGTCCTCAGCCTTTTCCTCTCCTGAATTCATTTCTCCTGCCCCTTCAAGAAGCTGGCACCATTCAACACAAGGGAATGACCTCTTAGTCTAAAATGGATGCAGCAGCATTTGCCTGTTGCCTCATTTCAGCTCTTCCACTGGGTGTTGGAATTTTGGGGTTTCTTTTTTTAAGTGCACTCTAAGCAAGAGGGTGAACTCCTATCTGCTTAGCTATATTATAAAGTATGCCCTCTGCTTAACGTGGATCAGATGCTAGGCCTTTAAGGCCAGAATCCTATATATCTCTGTTCTTCTGCTGTGTCAGCCCGCCAGCTATGGGGGTAGAATAGGTATGTGCAGGCAACATCTCCGGTAAGGAGTTCTGTTGCAGACACCCTCCAGCCCTGCTTAGCCAGGAGGAGGTAGACGGTCAGAGGCAGGTCCTTCAGGAAGCCTGATGGGGAGGGCTCCCAGTTGGTCACATAGATGGAAAGGAAGGTATACATTTTCTTGGTTTAGGTATCCAAAGGGCTACAGACCATTTTATCATAGGTGAGAGATGGAGCCCTCAACCAGCACATTTGGAATATTCTTCCTCCTTCCTTAAATACATTGGTCTTATGTCCTTTGCCAGTAACCTCCTTAAGGTACAGGATCTATCTTAGTGTCCCCCACCCTCAGCTTATTCCCAAAATAATGCCAGGAATATGGATCAAGCTTGGTTTAAATAGACTGATAATTTACTTGACGGCTATATTCTCATCCTGTTTAAAAGTTCTGAATCAGAAATCACCTCCTCCTAGCAAAGTGGTCTTGAGCCTTAGGGAGCATCAAATCACCTGTAAGCATTTTTAAAGTGCAGATTGCCAAGGCCCACCCCCAGACTTTTCTGATTAGGTAAGGCTGGGGTACACTTCTAAGAAGTACATTTCTAAGATGTTGAATGTTGCTACCTTCTTGTATGGGGACCACATGTTAAGAACCACTGTTCTAAAGAACTTCCTCACTGGAGTCACCGCCCCACCCTCTGAGGCTCCTTCTTCCCTTCACAGTGCTTAGCTCCTTGGGGGTACAGTGTGTCCTGGATATGTTCTTATGTTGTCTGGAAATCTTCTCTCACTTCATGTAGTGTTGTTTGCCCCCCAAAACAACGAGTCCTTTTAGGGCAGGATTTTATCTACTGCTTCTGCGATTATTCCTGGTTCCTCTGTCCGGTCTCAAAATGCTTCTGAGGGGTGCAGGAGGCTGCAGTGTGGAGTAATGACTGGGAGCACCAGGTTGCGTTTCAGCCCTGGCATGTACTGACTAGGTATCCCTGAGAGCTCCAGTGTCCGCATTTGGAAAATAGGTTAATGATACTAACTTTATGATCTCCAGCATATAATGTTAGTTAAAATGTGGTACAGAGCAATGTGTATAACACAGTCCCATTTATATTTTTTTGTTTTTATTTATTTATTTTTTTTTTAAGAGACAGGGCCTTGCTGTCACCCAAGCTAGAGTGTGGTGGCACAACTGTAGCTCACTACAACTTCAAACTCCTAGGCTCAAGCAATCCTCATGCCTCAGCCTCCCGAGTGGCTGGAACTACATACAGGTGTGCACCACCACACCTGGTGAATTTTTCCTTTTCCTTTATCTTTTCTTTTCTTTCCTTTTCTTTCTTTCTTTTTTTTTTTTTTTTTTTTTGTAGAGAGAGGGTCTCTCACTATGTTGCCCAGGCTGATCTTTAACTCCTGGCCTCAAGTGATCCTCCTGCCATGATCTCTTAAAATTTTAGGATTACAGTACAGGTGTGAGCCATCACACTCAGCCTCATTTGTATTTTTAGAGACAGATATATATCATTGTGTCTGTATATGCATGGCATGTCTTCAGAAGGGAACATAAGAAACTGTGATTGCCTGAGAAAGCCTAGAGTACAAGGAGAGCCAGTTTTTGTTGTATACCCTTTGGGACTGTTTATAAGTTTTACTATATGCATGTATCCTTTTAAAATTTTAAAAATATTTAATGAGTAATAGTAATCTCTTTTTCAGGGATGTTTTGAAGAGTAAATAAAATAAGTTTCCATAAAGCCCTTAACACAGAAAAAGCACTATCAATGTTCCCTTTTGTTTTCCTTCTTAAATGGTTGTTGAATTCATTCATTTATTCATTCATTTATGGATAAACACATGAAAACATCTGGCTCACGCCAGCCATGCAGATATTAACACACCCAAATCTTTTCTCACCCAGTCTTGCTACACTAAGTCGAGAGTAAAACTTGTTTGTAAATGTCATTCTCTATGTTGACTGTAAACACATGCCCAGCCTAGCACAGAAGGCACTGGGTCCTGCACCTCCATGGGTCCTCAGCAGAGGACCACTCCCCATGGGCCCACATTCACCAGCTGAAAACCTGTTTGGGGCACAGTATGAAGAAGGTACATGGCACTTGGAATCTGGGTGCCACACAAGTGGCCATCCCATGCTGGAGGTGAAAGTTCAGAGTATCAGCAACTGGTCCTAATCAAGTACATGCGAACTCCACCCAGGCTTCTCAGATCTGTGCAGGGAACCAGGCAGGTGGGATCCAGGGGCTCAGAGCAGTCACTATTTTGCAGAATACCTGTGGGAAGGAGCAGCAAGGTGTATCCTGTTCCTAAGAAAACAAACACTGGGCACACATACACCCCAGGGTGATAGGTTCATGTTGGCTGATGTGTTGGTTGCTACATCACATATCTTAATCTAACCCAGTATTTATTGAGGCCTCCTTCTCTGCCTTAGTCAATATAAGAGAGAAGATGGCAAGGGGTAACTCACCTGCCTGCTTAGAGCATGGCTTTGAAGTCAGAGAGATCTGGGGGTTAAAATCCTGTTTCTACCACTTCATAGCCATATGATCTCGGGCAAATTATGTGCTTTGGTCTGAATAAGTATGATAAATCCAACTTCTTAGGGTTGCAGAGAATATTAAAGGAACTAAAATCTGTATAGAGTACTTGACATAGTAGCTGGGACATAGTAATGAATAAATGTAGTTGCTGTATTATTAGGGAGTTAACAGATTAGTGGGAAGACAATATTTATACACACAAAGTCAGTTACAAAACAAAAGACATTAAATATCATACAATTAAGCACTGAAGTAAATGGTGTTATAGTCCCTTTTGAGAGCTGGATGATAGCTATAATCCTCTCCTGGGAGTTAGGGGGGGCACACCCAGGCATGCACACCAAGTGTTGCATGCAGTTGTTGGGCATTATTGCACAGCTCTGCCTGCCTGCCCTTTTCATGCATGGGCCGTCCCTTCAGCAGTCCCCAAACCCTGAGTCATAAACATAGAGCAGGAATTCATATAGGGAGTTAGTAACTATAAGCAAAAATAGTTAGGGAGAGCTTCCTTGGAAGAGGTAAATATGTGAACTAAGGCCTAAAAAGAATTTCCATAGGCCAAGAGACACAGGAGAGAACTTGAACGGAGGCTCACAGGCAGGACTTGTAGACACAGCCCCACCTGTCCAGGGAATGGGACGACACTCCAGCACGTAGCAATAGAGGCTCTGGGCCAGGCCTCTGGAATCAGCCTGCCTGGGCTCGCATCCCAGCCAAACAGCTTGCTAGCCATTTGACATTAGGCATATACTTAATTTCTCTGTGCCTCAGGTTCTTCATTTGTAAAATGGGCATGGAAAGAGAGCCTATGTCACCAGGGCCCTTGTGAAGATTCAGTAGGGTAAGGTATTGACAGTGATTGGCATATAGTCCAGTGTCTGGCATATTGCAAGCTCTGTGTAGAAATCAACTTCTTTTATGATTAGGATTTTTATTATGGTGGCAGAAACATGAGAGAGGATCTTGAGTGCAAATCCAAGCCCTTTGGATTCTTCCTGGGGGAGGGGGGGGAGGAGCATCTTGGGAAAGCCAGAGATGAATAAGCTCAAACTGGCGCTGTATCTGATGATAGGGTCAGGATGGATCAGGCTGGAGAAAGACTAGGGGCAAGAGTGCTGTTACAGGCTGATCCAGTAGTTGGATCTTGGTGGCACCAAGATGCCGGTAAAATGGAAGCAGAAGAATAGGGAAAATAAAAACGTGGGGTTTGTCAAAGTGGGATTCAAGAGAATTTGGGAAGTCCCAGAGTCTAAAGTCGCTCTGTCCAATAAAGCTGCCACTATTTTGTCTAAATTGAGATGTGCTATTAAGTGTAAAGTGCCTATGGGGTTTCAAAGATTTAGTACAAAAAAATATAACCTACCTCAATTTTTTACAATGATTACTTGTCACTTTTGTTCTTGTTGGGCTAAAAAAATATTTAAAATTAATTTCGCCTTTTTTTTCTTGTAGCTACTAAAAAAGTTTAAATCACATACGTGACTTACAGTTCTATTGACACTGAGGCAAAAGGGTACCTCAGTGACTGGGACAATGGTGATGTCTCTCCTCAAGAAAGGACATGGGAAAGGTTGGGGGCAGGCAGTGCTGGCTGAACTGTGAACCATTCGAGTGTAAGTTTCAATAGTCTGTCATTTAGACATTGGAATTCAGGTGAAGGGTCAGGGCTACATGGGAAGCGTGTTGGTCATAGCCAAGGTCATAGGGTGGAGAGAGCATCACCTACCTTTGCTGAGGACCAGCGTGTGCAGGCGAGTGCTGAGTAATTGACATGTGTTCTCTCCATTCATCCTGGTAACAGCCCTTTGAAGTAGGTGCTATTATTATCCCTTCCCATCTTACAGGTGAGGGAACTGAGGCTCAGAGAAGTAAAGCAACGTGGGGTAGTAAGTGATTAGCCAGGATTTGAATTTATCTGATGGTAAAAAAGCCCTTGTTCACTCTGTACACCAGTGTTCCAGGACTGAGCCCCTGAGAATACCCGGTCAGAAGAAGGAGCAAGAGCTGTAGCAAAGGAATATCCTTGAGCAGGCAAGAACAGGATAGTCTAGCATCACTGAAGCCAGGGAGAAGGTACTTTCCAGAAGGAAGTGGCTGTTAAGAAAACAAATTTAGACTTTGTAGCAAAGAGGTATGTCAAATGGTAAGAGCAGTTGCAAGCTGAAGAAGGCTTAATCCTGTAGGTTAAGGTCATTAAAAGGAGTCAGAATTTTCCAGGGCTTGTTCAGAGCTTTGAAAAGTTAAGCATAGAAAGGAAGTGGCATTCTTTTAAACTGGCATGTTTAAAATTCCCGGGCAGAAATAAACGTGGGCAGGATTGAGAGGCAGAGACTCTGACCATCACTGTCACTATCGGTGTTTCTCAAAAGGACCCATATCAGAATCACCTAGGAGACTTTTAAACACAGATTCTTGAGCCCCGCCCCAGACCTACTGAATCAGATTTTTTTTTAAACAAGTGCCACAGGTGTTCTGGACACACAGGGAAGTTGGGAACTGGCCGCCCAGGCTCTGCAGCTCTCTGTCCTCTGGGTTTATCGCCCAGGATTGGCTCATTCTCCTGGCTCCCTGCCAGCTTCCCTAAGGCACGAGAGGATGATGGGATCATCTGTGTTTTTAGCAGTAGCCTTATCTAGAATCTGGGGCAGTCCCTCTTTCAAATAAGAACAACCAATTGTCCTTCTCTTAGCCCTTCTTGTAAGGCCACTTAGCGTCACACTTCCTGCTATTTGCTGTGGGGACACCTGTCCGAATGAGGGACAGCCCCGAAATCGCGGCCAGATCGCTTTCTGTTCTGTGCTTCTGGCTGACACTTGCCCTCCTTTCCCCCAGCCCTGTCCCGGCATTCTTGCTGTCTGGAGGCAGGCAGTGCAGGGCGGTGAGTAAGACCAGGAGCTTGAGAGTCAGGTAGCCCTGAGTCCCAGCTCCACCGTATAAACCCATGTGCTCTAGGCAAGAATTTTTTTTAACCTCCTGTGCTTCATCTGTAAAACAAATGATGAAAAGGATTCATCTCTTAGAGTTGTTGAGACGATTGAATGCAATGATGCATGACATTTACTTACCTGACACTGACTCAGTACTCAGCAAATGGTGTCGTCAAAATTAATCATTATAGTTTATTATCTTTATTATTATTCAGGGACGTGTACCCTGGATGGCAGGTAAAATCAACTAATGAAAGACACCAGATAAGGACCTCGGAAAGGATGTCCACATCTCAAAGCATATACTTTCACAGAATGAGCTCTGTTGAGGTCTGGAGAGAGAGCTGTTCTCATTCTCATTCATTCTGCTGATTCTGAGCTTAGAAGAGCTCTAGACACTCTCTTCCCCCTCCCAAACCGCATTTCCCACATGCAGCCCTTCGTCATCCGTCCTTCATTTTCCTCCCTGGAAGCCAGCGACATGTGCCTTTTGCCCTTTGCTCTCAGAACTGCAGGAGCAGGGCAGCACATGCAGCTGGCACCGGTTCAGTCTTCCTGGCCTCGTGGCCTGCAGCTTTGGCTGGGGAGAAGGAGAAAGAGTTTTACACCTTACTCCTCCCTCCTTTCAAGTCTTAGGGTTTGGGGTGCTCCGCAATGATGACATGATAATAATCGAAATCATAGCTAATATTTGTAAGTTGTTTACAAAACAAGAGATTAATAATCAGTTGGGGTTCAGTTACAGCAGATAGAAAACGCTCCTGGCAATTTGAGCAGAATGGGCTTTAACACAGAGAAGGCTTGCATAAGCATTGGCAGAGCAGGAGGAGCAGGCTCTGGATGGAGCAACCCCCAGGCACCGTCACCGAACTGGCCACTGGGGCCCCGAGGAGCGGGGGAGTTGGGAGGTTGCTGCAGGCATACGGCTTCTCTGGACCAGGCTGCTAGTGACTGGAAGCTGGGATGCCCCCACTTCCTCAAAGAGTAACTTGCCACCACCCTGCGTGTCAGCAGAAATAAGCCAAGCAGCAAGAAACTGGCCTTCTCACTTCCACCTGTCAAATCTTCCTAAATGCATTGAATTGGCAGAGCCTGCCTCACCGGGGGCCCCAGCAGCAGGAGTGCCAGAACGAATAACCACAGGCAAGGGGGCTTAAGCTACCGAAGTGTATTTTCTCACATTTCTGGAAGCCAGAAGTCTGAGAGCAAAGTGTTGGCAGGGTTGGTTTCTTCTAAGGCACCTGTCTTTGGCTTACAGATGTCTGTCTTCTCCCTGTGTCTTCATGTGGTCTTCCCTCGGTGCCCATCTATGTCCAGACTTCCTCTTCTTATAAGCACCCCATATTGGATTAAGGCTCACCTTAATGACCTCATTTTAACTTAATTACCTCCTTAAAGACCCTGTGTCCAAATACAGTCACCATCTGAGTTACTGGGGGTTAGAACTTCAACTTAAGACTTTTGAGGGACATGGTTCAGCTCGTAACACTGGAAGATGCGGTTTTCCGCTTCCCAGCCCTGCAGTTCAGTGAGGGAGAACGGTGGCCCGGAGCCGATCCATTAGGGCCTGCAAAGTGCTTGGTGCACGTCACACAGTCCAGGATGAGAGGCTGCAGGTACCAAACACTCAGAAAAAGTATCCATTATATTTATTACATTTATGCTCATTTTATCTGATGCTCTTAACAGTCCTTTGAGATAGGAAATTATTGTTTTCCCCATTTTTCCCATGAGAAAACTGAGGCTTGAGTAGGTTACAAATCCTGCCCAGGGCCTTAGATCTAGGGAGTGGCAGGGCAGGAGGGAGCTAATCCCCTGGCTAATCCTTGAACATTGTCCCTGGAACTAAATATCCAAGGCATAGTGCAAAGGTGGCGTCCCAAGTTCAGAGGGCCTAGCACGTGCATCAGGAAATGTTAAAGGGGCAGCCGCCAACTACTCGGATCCAGCCAAGTTTTGTAGGATTTTCTAATTTTTCCAGAAATCTTCCTTTTAAAGTAAAATCTCCTTTTCCAAATGTTGACTATCAACTTGTTAAAACGCTCACACACACAATTGAGTTAACGCTGTGTGGGGCCCAACCAAACACATCTGTAATCTGGATTTCGCCTGCAGGCTCTGATACAAATAGTAAGTGTTCATGAGAATAGAAAAATTATTCTTAAGAACCCGATTCTGTACTCTCTGCATTCTAAGACTGTGTTAGAAAGCTGCTGCTACCTGGTCATGTTAACTTGAAGTTCTTCTGTTGCTGCCTGAATCTTTCTCTTGTTTCTACAAAATACATGTTTTTCATCCTGTCACTGAGCCTAGGGGCCCAGCATTTAGCAAACGTTTGTGTGCACAGGGCGCACTGCTGAGAGGTGCTCCTGTTTCTCTCCTAACAGCCCTGTGAGATAGGTATTGTTGCCCCCCTTTTACAAAAGAGGGGCAGACAAGGAGCTGGAATAAGACACTGAAAGTCAAAGGCAAGATCAGGGCTAAGTAGAAGCCTGTGGCTTTTTTTTTTTGGTCTGCCCTTTTATTACAGCCACAAGGGGTGTGTTTGCTCATGAAAGTTGGCTTCGCTCCAACGATTCAATTACTGGCCAGGCCATGATGACTTGTGATTCAGACCCTGGGGCTTCCTGGTGCCTTACTCCCAGAGTGTGCCGTGTGCTCTGTGACATTCATGCTGTCTCCACCCTCCTCTTCCTGCTTCAGGCCCCTCACCACAAAGATTAAAATGCCCGTATTTCCCTAAAGGAACATCTTGTTCCTGGGAATTTCTAGGAACCTGAGAATTCAGATGAACCATAGCATTAAAACCAATGCAAAATATTTGAATAGCTAAACGCTGCATGTGTATTCAAATCTGTTGCCCATATATGAAAATGAAAGCCAGGCTGCAGAAGTGATAGCCAGAGTTTTATCAGACAGGCAGTCTGCACAGGCCTTTGTCCTTCTGGGCAGGATAGACTACTGGTGGCTCAGGACTTCCAGATGCTGGCTTCAGTCCTTGCCTAGGAGGGGCCAAAGAGAACATTCTTGCTTAGCTTGCATGCTTTCCAGGGGAGGCCTCCCCTCCAGGCACTGGATAGACAAACTAGAGCCTTCTGCATCAGAAAGGACTGTTGCACAAACAGGAAGCAATCAGCAAGCCCCCAACTCCAGGTCATGGTGTGTCAAAGTCACTCCTGATTAAGAACCACATTGTGGAGTGTTCTGCGATGCCCTGAGTATTTGAGAATGAAATCAATTGGAATAGTGTCTTTTCCTTGGTGCAGCGGGAAGGGTAGCTTCTGGAGTGAAGAGGCTTATGAGCTGGTCCAAGGCTTAGGAGCTGGGTTAACTTGAAGCAAAGTTTTCTAACTTCATTTGCCTCATCTGTAGAACAAGGATGGAACAGTGACACACCTTTCAGGACTTTAGTGAGGCTTCATGGAATAATGCGTATGAAAGCAATGTGTGCCCTCTCAGGTTCCAGACAAATAGCAGGTGTTGTTTGCCTTAGAAGCTATTCTTGGTGTAAGAATAAAGCAAGCTTTTTATCCACCTAGTAGCACAAACAAACAGCCAGTCTGACATCCTCACCATTGAGGGAAGACCAAAGAAAACCCTCCAAAGGCACAGAGATGTTTGAAGATACTGGTTTCCCCAGCCTCTGTTTTGCTCGGCCCAGTCCAGCTGTTGAGGGAGGTGCAGAGCAGCTGCAAGCAGGAAGGAAGTCCTTGGCTAGACTTCCAGCTGCTGTGAACACCTCCACTGCCCAAGAATGACACAGGGGTGGCCCTCCTTGCACAGTCATGTGGCCACTCCGCAGACCAGCTCCTCGAAGAGGCTCCTGAACTTGAAACAATATTGTCCATAGGAAGAATGTTATAATCAGAGACTACATTCTTTTCCAGTGGCCCACTGTGCAGCTTTTTCTAGGAATGACCAAAGGCATTCAGGAAATGCCACCCTAAAATATGATGCTTTGGCTTGCCAATTACTTTGAACTGAGCACATCCGGGGAACAGCCGATGCAGGCCAGAGGCTTTCTCTGAGCTCCCCTTTATCTGCCTAAAGACAATCCTCCAAAAGAAACTCAGTTGTCATGAATCCCCTCCCTGGGAATCTTATCAACCGGGGAAGATTAGCTGAGATCACAGGAGAGGAGACTGGAGGTGACACCATGCCCAGACAGACTGTCACCTCCTCTGCTGAGGGCTGATCCAAGAGAGACCGCCTTTATCACCTGAGACACTTTTATGTGGTTACACGACAGCCTTTATTCACCAAATTTTTCCTCCTCTCACCCTCCCACAACTTGTGTCTCTCCCACCCCCCAGAAGCCCTGAGCCCTCTCTGTAGCTTAGGATGCTATATAAGCTTCAATCAGTTGATCCTTCTTTGAGTCTCATACTTTGTGGAACTCCCACAAGCATGTACATAATTAAATATGATTTTTCTCCTGTCAATCTGTCTATGTCCATTTTAATTTGTATCCCAGCCAAAGAACCTAGGAAATATAGAGGGAAGCCATTTTTCATTCCCCTACAACCACAAATACCCTATCTCGTTGACTTCCCAAAAATATTCCTACACAATATTCAGTAGAAAGTTGTTTGTGATTAATAAATCTTTGAAGCTGTGAAAATTACCCATCTCCTAAACTTTACTTTCCTGGGTGGGGGAGAGGGTTATCCATATTTGTACCAGCAGAGGGGAAGGGACTTTCAGAAGAGCAACTGCATTTGGGTTGGGAGCCTGGGAAGGGTGGCAGAGCAGGAAGAGGGGTTGGGCTACCCCTGCACAGAAGAGGAAAGTAGCTAATGACTTATTTAGTGCTGTCTCTGTGAGGGCAGGAGCTGTTATCTGTCCTACCAACCCATTCTTAACACTCTGTACCTAGTTTCAGTAGTACTCAATTAAAAAATGTTGCATGGACTTTTGTAGAGCCTGGGCCCTGCAAGACTCCCCCCTGGAAGGGAGCAGGGAGCTGTCTGCACGAGGAGGCAGAAGGCCCTCTGTGCAGGAGCAGGTCACGACACAAATACCAGAAGGGGAGGGACAGCAGGAAGCTGAGCCGAATTGTGAACTGCTAGCTGTTTTTACTCCTGACTATAATACAGTCAGGAAGTAAGAAAGTCCTCCAAGTACTAAATGCCAAGTTGCTGGCCAATTTTAGAGGGGCCTGCCCAAGCATTTTATAAATAGAGCCTGACTATAGACTGTTTGCTTGTGGCCGTGCTGCAGGGTGGGAGCAAAGACTAATCCAGTCCTGATTTGGGTGAACTGTTCTACAGTTACAGGAAAACTTGCTCAGCCCTGGGAAACTTTATGCCCTGGAGGTTAAGAAGAAGGAGGGAATGCAAGGCGTTATTCCCATGCACCGAGAACACTGAGAAAGTCCTTAGGGTGGTGCCTAGAAACCACAGACCACTCAGAAAGGGTGTCACGTTCACATTCTGGAGGCTGGGGGCCTCAGAGCCAGCGCCAGCTGGAAAGGGAGCCCAATTTAATGTGTTGCAGGGAACAAAATATATAACCGACTTGCTTGAATCAGGGCGCTGCACACGGTGCAGGGTGAGGTTGCCCACTGCCTCAGCCGCATCCCAGATGCTTTGTTAACAAGCACTGGCCTGGGAGCACAGAAAGGGGCTGGGACGGGTTCTGGGTGTGAGCAAAATCAAAGAGACCCTAGACCTGTCCTTTGAGTTGGGCAAGATGACTGAGGAATCTCAGGAAGCGGTAGCTACTTCCATAGTGTGTTGAAACGAGGTCACCCAACGCCTAGGACAAGGCAAGGCCACCCTGCCCTGCCCGTAGCTTCCTTATTCCTAAGGAAATTCTCCACTGGCTGTTGCCAGACCTTGCATTCTGCCCTGACATTAGTGTAGCAGAATGGCTTAGGGACTCTCTAAAAAGGGCAGGTGCACATAGCCCCACCCAGGCCCAGCCAAAACCCTGGGGCTCCTTGACCAGGGGTAGGGAGGTGGTTGGAACTGTTAAGTAAACAAGGAATTCCAATTGATTGTGCTGTGTGGGACCCCCAGGATAAAAACCACAGCAGCTGCAGCTGCAGTTGAAGGAGTGCCTTGGTCCCATGCTGCATGCACACAGTAGATGTGCATCAGCACACTGAATCCCCCCACCCACACAAAAATCCCTCCAAAGAGAGTAATAGTATCCTTATAGTACAAATGAGAAAACTTGGGCTCATAGAGGCAAAGTAACCTGCCTGGTTTCATCCAGCTAGTAAGTGGCACAGGCAGGGTCCAAATGCAGGAATGTGAAGCTTGCTGATTAGGCCGATTTCAAAGGTCTGCACAGAGTTAAAAGCAGTCTTATTTGCACATTTGACCCCATTGACCTCTGAGGCTACAGGCCCTAGCCAAGTGCTTGAACTCAGCCTTTGGGAACATTCCAAGTCTGGTGGTACTCAGTATGAGTACCAGAGTGCCCTCGTGCTGGATACTATGGAGCCTGTGGGTGGCTGGTGTTTCTTGCAGCCTTCTCTGGTCTAAGCCTTTATGGCAGAATTGCTTTGTGCAGCTGCGGCTCCAAAAGGTTGAGTCAGCCTGGGTCTGCTGCTGGCGCCGCAGCGCCTGAAGACTTTGCTGAGCCCTTGCATAGCGCCAGGGAGGCACACCTACTGTCCACCTGCTCCCATGAGTCATGAAACTGCCACACTGCTGCCAGGCCTGCCAGCCCTGTGCTTTCCTCCAGTCATCACCATGCCAAGAGTGAACTTAGCCATATATGTCAGGTCACCGGGCAGTGCTTTTCCCCAGGCCGGCCTTCCTCTCACAATGCGCCATGGACAAGCAGACAGGCTAAAGCACGAGGCCCAGGATGCCTCCGCTGCTTTACAGCAGGTGGCTGGGGAGAGGGCAGCAGGGCAGCCTGGAGTCCAAGGGCTCGGGCCAGAGAGGAGAGTGAGCGTATAGTGGGGTGGGTAACAGGATTAGCAAGTGCCTGGGCCACCGGGATGGGCCTGGGAGAGGTCAAAGGAGGGGACGATAAAGTTTTATGAATTATTTCAGGCTTTAGGCTATTTCTGTATCCCATTTGATATTTACTGTGGGTGTGTCTTATCATTGAGAGTCTCAGCTGAAAGCTTCCCATTTTTTCTTTTTTTTGGGAATAAAGAATTTCTTATCTGCCTAACTAACATTCTCAAAATGATTGCATATCATGATAGCACCTAAAAATGCACACTTCGTTCCCTTCTCTTTTTTGGGATGCCATGCCATCTCATTCTCTCTCTCTGTCTCTCCTCTAAGAAGGATAAAATTAACTTTTTTACTTTTATGTCTTTAAAAAAATGCACCCTTTGTGCAAAGTTCTCTAGAGGAGCTCTTTCTCCCTGTATTCTATTGCCAGGATTTACATCAGCCTCATAGTTGGATAAGAGAGCCCAAAAGAAATAAACTCAAACCTTCTATTAAAGTAGATAGCAGTGATACTAACTGGCCTGTAATGTGGCCTCTGGTGGCAAATGCTCACTTTGGCCAGAAGTTTCCTAACTAGTGCAGATGTTTATGTGTATTTGTTTCCTCATAGAAAATATGAGAAAAGGCTACTATTAATGTTCTATGTTGAGGTACATTGATTGAACTTCTCGTGCTAAGTTTTTGCAAACCAAGGATTGTGTAGGGGCTCAAATGTATGACAGGCTTCCACATCAAGGCCACCACTCCAGTTGCTGAGGGGCATTTTAGTAACTGCCTCCAAGAAGGCCATGAGGACTGGGAAAATGTGTCCATTTCCCTTAACTAGCACAAATTATTATCAATGCTTACATAGCTTAAAGACGACTGTTCTTCACCTTTTAAAAAAAGTACTTCTCAGATTTCAGGTAAAAACAGTTATTGAAGATGTCCAGCAAAACAGCAAGCACCAACAACATAGCCCAGGCAAGGAGAACCGTGCAGCAGTTAAGACTAGAAGCCTCCATTGAAAGAATAAAGGTAAGCGACCTTGATTGGATTAGATGTGCTTTCTGTTTAAGGCTGGGCCACAGGTCAGAGAAGATAATGCCATTCAATTCAGCTTGCTTCCAGGATTTTGCTAGAGCAGGCAGACAGCCTCAGAATCTTCACTTTCATTTCCTACCTAGCTCGGGCCTCATTCCAAGTGAGCTGAGGCGCCAAAGTGTCTGAGTGACCCTTTCTGTAAAACTCTGGACAGGATTTCCTGAGAACCCACCTTCCCTGAATGAAAATAGTCAAGCCCAGCAATCCTTGTGTTCTGTATCGGGACAGGGTTCCTGGTAGACTTTATGAACACCTCATCATCCTTCTGGAATTAGAAGGGTGAGAATTCTAGATCAGTGCAGCTGACGTAGCTTTATATAACAAGTCCACAGTCCAGATCTCCTTTTAAGGAAGTTGCAGCTTTTTAAATGTGTGTGGTCCTCCATGACCACTCTCTGCACCCATGGTTAGCAATCCTAGGTTTGGTTAGGCCCCATAGAGAAACTGGAGTGCATTTCTTAGGTCACCTGACTTTGAAGTCGTTTCCCCCAAATCCCAAGAGAGGACTGGCAGTGAGTACCCTGGAATGTCATGACTCATGCTGCTTCCTAGAAACTGAAGCAGTCACCTGATAAATTCCTCTGGGCCTGGAGAATAGTCATCTGTCTTCCAAGCAGGAGGCCTCCTGTGCTATGCTTGATGGGGCTCTGCTGCCCCATGCTTCTTGCCTTAGGGCACCTACCGGATGGTCCTCCAGGGTCTCCCTGCCAGGCTTCTGAAACACACCATGGTATTTTCCATTTTTAACTCATGCTAGAGTAAGGTGCATGCTGGTTTCGTCACTTTTTATTTTCCCAAGCCCAGTCTATGACAGTAAATCTTCAAGCTCCAGAGTTTTGGCTCCAAGTTCATAATTCAGTTCATAAACTCTGTTCTGCATTCCAATCTATTTTTTCTTGGATAGAAACTAAGATACAACAGATACAACCTTCTTTTGATTCACATACACTTTTTCTTCCCTGCCACGCCCCACCCCCAATGTTTTATTTTGAGGAATTTCAAACCTACAGAAGAGTTATAACAACAAACAATTATATACTCTTTACCAAGATTCCCCAATGGCGATATTTGGCCCCATTTGTTTTCTTACTCTCCCCTCTCTCCTTCCTCTCTCTCTCCTTCTATCTGTACACACACCAACACACATCATTTTTTCTTTAAACCACTTGAAAGTTATTTGCAGTTCAGGATTCTCTAGCAATAATACCTCATACACAGTCCATTTTTCAAGAATTCAGGCCACTGATTTTGCAGGACCTCCCTCACCTTGGATGTGATCGCTGGCTGATTAGATCCCAGTTAAAACGTTTTGGCAGGAATGCTAGCTAGCCAGCTGCTGGCGTGTCTTCAGTACTCACATGAGGGCTGAGGCCTTACCTGCCAGATTGCTCCATTTTAAAGGTGCTGTTTCCCTTTTTACCTGGCAAGGAATCCGAGAGTGATGCTCTGAGACTCTGATTGTCCTGTTCACATCAGTCCTGCACTCAATGGCCCAACATTCAAATCCACTCCGAAAGTTTGTAAATAAAGTATTTTCTTTCTTATTCATTTGCTTTTCTTTGTCTCCATGTCAGGTTTCAAAAGCATCAGCGGACCTCATGTCCTACTGCGAGGAACATGCCAGGAGTGACCCTTTGCTGATAGGGATACCAACTTCAGAAAACCCTTTCAAGGATAAAAAAACTTGCATCATCTTATAGTGGAATAGTAAAACAGTTCCTGCCTCTCCACAAAGCAATGATGAGCAGCTCCTTGAAGAGATTTACCTTCAGCTTATTTGGTAACCACTGCTAATAACTAAAATGCTCTTAGCTTGGAATAATGGACTCTGAAGTCTTTATTTTCCAAGTTGCTCTTTCTCTAAAATACCCTATACAGAATAACAATCTTGTTTTCCATGTGATAACTTTGGTGTTACATTGGGTTACTGTTTAAGGAAAGTTGGTCTGGGCCTTTTTAAAAACACGATTATATACTTTCAATATACAGTTGATTCAGATGTGTCAAAACCTAAATTGCTTAAGCACCTGCTAAATCAAAATGCCAAGAATAAATTAAATCCTGAAATCTTTGTATCATAATATGTTCTTAGTAAGGTTGTGCCAACCTGTATAGTATACAAGGGGAGGGGTGTTTTGTGTGTATATATATATATGTCTTTGTGTATACACATATCAAAGCTATTTTCTTATGAAAACTTCCCTCTCGCTATACCATCAGTTTCTCAGTTCCAGAAGTTACATCTTTATCTTGAACTGTGAATGGACTGAATAAAAAAGTCTTTCGTAGTTATTATACAAAAAGTAAAGAACATCCCAAAGATTGTATTCGTTGTAATCAAGTAATGCAGTCATCTCTCCTCTCTTGAAATCTTTCTGGACTTCTTAGGCTGTGATAAACTGTGCCAATTAAAAAATGTAAACTGAATTAAAAGCCCTTTGATAATATGCGACATTAATTCACAAGGAGCCTTGTGGCTTCAGTGGTCCTAAGTCTAAAAAAGGGGAGGAGACCCTGGGGAGGACTCGGGCAGCTGTGCTACCGGGGCTCATGTTCTCCACTGGATTAGGGATAGACACCTCTGACATTTCCGCCCTGGTGATCGGAATGAGACGAAGTGAACATGAGCCCAGCCCAGAGAGGAGCAGGAATGTGTGGAAACCAGCTGCTCTTCTTGGCCCAGCTTTGTGGTTGAGCACTCGCTCTCCTCTCTGGGGTCTTTCATCTCCTGCCACAGCATCTATCTGCAGAGGCAATGTTCCCGTCCCCGGCCCCAGGTGGGTGGAGCATGGTGGGAAAAGAAACATGCAGAAAGTGTAAAGGTATCAAGACACTCACAGTCTTTTCAAGTGGCTGCAGTTTCATCCCTGCCTTGTCCACAGACTGAGAGGGGCGTAGGCCACCCAAGTGAGGCTTGGATTCAGTGGCACACTACTTAGGACCCAAGGGTTTCTGGCAGCTGGGCAACGGGTTCCTTGATTTTCCCCTGGGAATGAGTATATCCTTCACATCTTTGGAATTTCCAGTGGGGATCCCAAAAGAAGGAATCTCCTATGGCCAAGACGGCATCAAAGAGGAAGCGAGGGTCCTATTTTAAATGCTTATTTAGGGGCTCAAACCATATACAAGGCCTTTGTTATTTTAATTCATCTTTAGTTCATTAAAAGCACCTAATAATGATGGATTAAAAGCTTACTCTCAGAGAGGACTCAACCCAAGAAAAAATTATTTACAGCGGCTTTCCCGAATTTTATACAGTCTGCCCTGCAACCCAAACCCCTTTTAAAATCTAACATCTAGGCTTTGCATGTTATGCTCATTGAGGGTGAACAAATGCAGTGCTATTTTTAAACTGCTCACATATATTCAGTGTTTCTCCAAGTATCCTATCGACTCAGCATTGGGAATTGCCCTCACTTTTCCAAAGACCACATGAAAGTCACGGCACTGCCCTTGACCTTGTGTCATCTGCTGCTCAGTTCTGCGATATTCCCAGGTCTCAAATACATTATAGGTACCTGTTTTAGGAAAGATAAAGGTTTTACCTTTCAAAGGGTGAAATTTGATATGTACACTAAAAAGACAATTTTACATTTAATGCTTCACTTAATAAGACATTCTTTTTTTTATAAGTATATTTTTCTACCAGTAGCTTCAGAACAGTAGTCTTATTTTCACTCTGATTTTTAGCATGTGTCTTTGAATATTTATAATGCAGCTTATTACAAAATATTTTCATGAAATTACTTTTATTATTTTATTATTCTATTATGTACACATTATTGGTAGCAAGCATAGTTTATTCCTTAGTACTAAAATATGCTCTTTAACCTAACAGTAAACAAATATGTTTTGCTATATATTTGTTAATATGCTTATAGTGGTAGGAAGTGGACTTGAGGTCCTAGGAGATTTCACTTTATTTTCCCTGGTCAGATATAATAAAAGTTATGAATATAAATGCTGTGTAACTTCCTCACCAGGTGTAGGGCATATTCATAAAAAAATGGAATCAAAAATCCTTTAATGCTGGACCGAAAAAAAATTGTAACTGAATATTGATTTACTTATAAATAGACATCTATGTGAGAAAATATGTGTGTACATATATATGTACACACACATATGATATACAGAAGTCACTTTTATTTATCAGGCTTTATTCTAGTTATGAAGCCACAGTTTAACTGTCTGCAGCAGTTGGTTTATGATAATGATAAATGCCCAGTGTGTCTTACTTTTTCCAACTACCACTATAATGACATACATACTCACAAGTATACATGCAACTTCTTAGCTTCATTTCCATGAAGCTATTTAAATATGTTCAATATACTTTGCCTTTAATGCTGCTGCTGTTAATGGTGATCTCTTTCTTTTTTTCTTTCTTATATCTTTGTTCATCATAAATCATCTGTCCTATTGAGGCCTCAGGACCATGGCAGGATCTCATGACTACAAGAATTTTACAGAAACACATTTTTTAATAGGAAAATATTTTATATACCAGGTGGTTCACAAACTATGGGTTGTAGCTAAATACTTTTTTTTCCTAAAAACAAAAAAAGTCAAGTTTTCAAATTACTTACCTTATTAAAATGAAAAGTGCTATACTTAACCTTTTAAAGGAAAGACCTGATTTGCTTTCTCCCTGTTTGGACTATTTTTATACTTTAATCTCTTAAACTATCAGGAAAAAAACCAAAACTTTATACCAATGATTTAGCAATTTCGAGGCATAGGTTAGCTTACATAGTGTGAAAGATGTGCCAAATTTTCTCTTCAAATGCCACCTTCTCAACCAATCTATAGCTAAGACAGTGTCCTCTGACTGATTACTCTGAATTTTGATTTAAGATATATATGGGCCCAAGAAATGAATTACATGTGCAGTGTGTGTTACTTTACATGCCAGTCATTTATCAATGAAATACATATAATACCAGACTATATTATGGGTTGTATTGATTTCTTTTATGGTAGACCTGTTAATAGGAAGAAAATACAGCAAATCAGAACTGTGTGTGTGTGTGTATATATATATATATATAGAGAGAGAGAGAGAGAGAGAGAACACGCGTGCACTTACCTGAAGTCAATGGCTTGGATTTTAGTGCTGTATCATTTTTCTAGTCAGTTCTGTGTCGTGTGACTTTGGACAAGGCACTTCATCTCTTTGGGCCTCTATTTCTCCATTTGTAAAGCAAGGAGCTGGAAGTAGATGATGGCTGAGATTCCTTCCTGCTCCCACATGCTTCAGTCCAGTGACCCTACCCCTCTGCTGGTCCTGCCCACATGTTGGTGCTATAAGCTGCTTCATATATATATAAAATTGGTTTGTCTATAATGTATGCTCATTTAATAGCTTATAAAAGGCCTTTTTGTTATACAGTACTTTTTTCCCCTAGTTTTATGGACTTGGTTCCTGTAACAGTGTCTTGTTTTTAGCCATGTAACTACAAACATATATTCTCTTGATGTCTCAGTAAACTTGCATTTGGTATATCATTGATGAGATTTTGTTATTTGTTAACGTTCTTGGCTACTCACCTGTCCGGCATCTTATTAACCTTAACACTGTGATCATTTGGAAATCTGTCCTATGGAAAGAATAAAAGTATTCACTTCACAGCTAGCATGTTCACAGATTTGAAAGAAGTTCCATTAAAAGCACTATTGCTTTCTTTACTGGGTCAGTGCCTCATTGTATCGTCTACCTGTGTTTTGCTCAATAACTTAATAAAAAGCCATTTCTTTTCCTTTTTCCCTTCATTCATTCCATTAACATTTTCTGAGCACCTGCTAGGAGGAAGGTGCTGAGAGGTAGGCTCTGGTGGCACTCAAATGAATAAGACACACACCAACCTGTGAGAAGCTCACAGTCCCAGCACAAGGAGGGTGGGGAGGACAGATATATAAACTAATCATCACAGTATCCTGTGACAAGTGCCCTAACTCAGGTGAACAGAGTGCTGGGGGGGGGAGGGGCAGAGGAAGCAGGGAGTAGCCCCACATCTGGGAAGCCCTGTGAGAAGGCTTCCAAGCAAGGCGGTGTTTCAGCTGAGTCTGGAAGATGAAGAAGAAACACAGTGCGCACTGGGATGCAGTCTCAGGGGATGAAAGGAGGAGAAAAGTGGCCTCGAAGCTAGCGTGCAGAAGGTCTCCCATTCTACTCACCCATCCTGTAAGCGAGGAGGAGGCTGCAGAGGTTGTTAAGCAGTGACGTACTGGTTGCCGGCCTGTGGAGGGCTGTTTCCCATGCTGGGACCCAGCTGTGACCATGGAAACAGATAACAAGTGGAAAGTTCATTAGACTCCTGGTGACTCACGTTGGCCCGTTTGTTTGCAGAAGGGGCCCTGATTCCTCTGCCCCGCCCCCAGGGCTGGGATTCCCAGAGACAAGGTGAGGGCAGTCCCAGAGCCACTAGTTTGTGAACCGGGCAGGCTACAGAGGTGGCCCCACATCTGAGAACCAGTGTTCACGCACTCACGAAGGGCAGGATCAAAAGATAGTCACTCAGCCCTTTCTTGTAGAGAACTGAAGAATTTAGATACTTTGGTTATGAAAAATAGGCAACAACTGATGCAAGCACTTCACCAGTTCTGAGCAAGTGTGGAAGTCCTTGTGACTCAGTGGAGGACAGCTGTATTGGGGATGGTGGATGGGATTGGGTAGGGGACACTTTTTCAAAGGTGGCAGGAGTGAGGGTCATGAAGCTGAGAGGGGTAGAATGTGTAAGTAAACGATGCAGGTGAAATGTACACTGCCTTAACGTTGTGAACAAGAAACTCAATCCTAGCACTCTGGGAAGCTGAGGCAGAAGGATCGCTTGAGGCCAGGAGTTCTGGATCAGCCTGCACAAGAGTGAGACCCTATCCTGCTCAAGAGCGAGACCAAAAAGAAAAAAAAAAGAAAAATTAGCCAGGGTGTCTTGGCACATGTCTGTAGTCCCAGCTACTTGGGAGGTTGAGACAAGAGAATCACTTAAGCCCATGAATTTGAGGTTGCCGTGAGCTATGATGCACCCTAGCCTGGATGACAGAATGAGACTCTTCTAAAAAAAAACATTAAAGAAAAAGGGAAAGAAAGAAAAATGAAGCTAGAGCCTTCAAGGAGTGATGGGAACTTGGTGTGGAGATGCATGTCACTTGGCTTTTCAGCTCTTTTGTATGTGGGCCATGATCATCTTTTTCATTGGCAGGAGGGTCAGTTATGCATAAACACATGGGTATCCAAGCCAAGCCTTTTTATTTGGGGCTCTATAAGCCTTGTTTAGGGCCAGGTAGACAGTCTTGTAGATGTGTCCCTCACTCCCTATGCCCAGGTTTACAGTATTCCCCAGCACAGCCCTGACCACGTTTATAGAACCTAGTCCCATTGTCAACTCTGGCCATCTTTGCTCAGCCTCGTGTGGCTAGCGCCTTTGGCTTGTTGTCAGGTCATGGCCCTTCTTGCTACTCTACCCCTTCACCACTGTGGGTGACAACCTTTGCCTTCACAGGAGCCCCTTGGCCCCAGTTACTATCTCCTTATCTGAGTCACTCAAGCCTATTAAGACCATTTAACTGTAGGCCAGCCCTGGGCAAACATGCATTTAGGCTGTGGAACCCTCACCTCAACTATCAGTTTTTTCAGAAACTAATACTTCTCTACCCTGAAGGAAAATGCAGTCCAAGCAAATTCATGCTAAAGTGCTGACAACTTAATGCATTGGTCTACAGAAGTCCTTTGGCACTATAAAATGGAACTCTGGAGAGAGCAGCACTTAGCGCAAAGCAATGGAAGTTAACAGTGAAGTTTTAGGCATTGAGAATTAATTTTACATATGAAGGGTTCCTATACCCTCTGAATTCTCTTGAACAATGTGTTCAATGACAAAAGCAAGTAATTGAAATGGTTGCAATTCGTAATGGTAAAATGCCAGGTTTGGAAGTCTAGGAAATTCACAGCTGAGACATCTTTGTGCAAGTTGCTACTTTTAATCTCTAAAGCCAATCACCACTCACCCCTCCACTCTCACACCCTGTTTAGTGATAGGAGGGCTTTATCCACTAGAAGACCTTAAATCTGGTCCTAACAGTGGATATTAGCCATGTGACACCACAAGGGCCTTGTGGATCTGTAAGTTTGTGTACTGGGGCAGGCGTAAAGCTGTCACTCCCTGAACAAATATGAGCAGTGCTACCTCCTTTGAGCCAAGCGCTGACAGACTTGGTCATTAATGTCCCCTGGGATCAAGGTAAGGACAACTTGTAAGTAAAGGTTGGCATGTAAGATTTAGGTAATACACATATTAATATTCTAACTTATCTTACTAATTGTTTAGTTATTTATACGTAATAAGAAACTAGAACTAGTACCTTGTGATATAGTTTCTTTCTCAAGTAAGTTTAAATTAAAAGTAAACTAAAATAAATTTAAATTAAAAGTAGATGAAATTTAACCCCATTTTACAGATGAGGAAAGTGAGGCCCAGAGGAGTTAAGAAGGTTATGCTACAGACAATTTATATTTTTTTACATGGAAGTATGTAACACCACAGCTTCTACTTGGATATGGCAAAAATTGTGGAGAAGCCTTACACTATGTCAGAAGACAAGCATCCCTTTTGAGAACCTCACTCCAAGACTTATCTATGTAGAGCAGTCGGGTTCACGTTTCTACTTTTAACTTTGAAATATTTTCCCATGGCCAATGCATTAGAAGTGCTTTGTTCTAAACCTTTTAGATCTGACATCAGTGAAGTATATACCTTTCAATATGGGCCACAGAACATCTGTGAGTATTTACAGACATTTGCACAAGGCACTGGAGAAAGGAGGGACCCAACATTTAATTCCAGACACCAGGCTGGGCATTTTGCATGTGTTCTCTCATTTAAGCCTCACAAAAAACTCTTTAGAGGAAAGCAGATATAATTTAACCCCATTTTACAGATAAGAAAACTGAGGCCCAGAGAAGTTAAGAAGGTTACAACTAAAAACTGCAACTAAAAACTAAAACTGCAAATCCTAAGTGCATATACCTAGGCCAGCCAGATTCTACAGCCCATGGACAGTTTTCATATTTGTAATATGGTTTGAATAGGAGGTTAAAAAAAAAGACAATACTTTGGGAATTTTAAATTTTTTTTTTTTTTTTTTTTTTTTTTTTTTTGAGACAGAGTCTCATTTTGTTGCCCAGGCTAGAGTGAGTGCCGTGGCATCAGCCTGGCTCACAGCAACCTCAATCTCCGGGGCTCAGCGATCCTGCTGCCTCAGCCTCCCGAGTAGCTGGGACTACAGGCATGTGCCACCATGCCCGGCTAATGTTTTCTATATATATTAGTTGGTCAATTAATTTATTTCTATTTTTGGTAGAGACGGGGTCTCGCTCAGGCTGGTTTCGAACTCCTGACCTTGAGCAATCCGCCCGCCTCAGCCTCCCAAAGTGCTAGGATTACAGGCGTGAGCCACCACGCCCGGCCGGGAATTTTAAAATTAAGTAAGGTAAGATAAGCAAATAATTTCTTCAGTAGCCAAAAGTATAATATCCTGGGCCTTGAATAATACAAATAAACAGTGGTATATTGGAGGTATTTGCTATTACCAGGTATTATTATTACCATTTTGTATTTATTCTTTTAACTCTCACAGCAAATCCAGGAAATAACTACTGTTATTAATCATATTTTACATATGAGAAAATAGAAGCTTGAAGAGATCCAGAAGTGTGCATCTGATATGCTTAAAAAAAAAAAAAAAAAAACCTGCATTTTGCACGGTAGCCAGATAACGTAAGAAAAAGAATACATAGCTTGGAATCAGAACACGTATGTTCGGCACTAATCTGTCATGTGACCTTAGAACACTTATGATTTCTAGTCTGTTTCCTCACTATTAAAGAAAAACAGGCCGGGCGTGGTGGCTCATGCCTGTAATCCTAGCACTCTGGGAGGCTGAGGCAGGAGGATTGCTTGAGCCCAGGAGTTTGAGGTTGCCGTGAGCTAGGCTGACGCCATGGCACTCACTCTAGCCTGGGCAACAAAGTGAGACTCTGCCTCAAAAAAAAAAGTAAAAAAAGAAAAACGATTTAAACCGGGTGCAGTGGCTCACACCTGTAATCCCAGCACTTTGGGAGGTGGGCCTTCAAGGTAGGAGGATCCCTTGAGACCAGGAGTTTGAGACCAGCCTGAGCAACATAGTAAGACTCGTCTCTACAAAAAATAGAAAAATTAGCCAGCCATGGTGGCATGTACCTGAAGTCCCAGCTACTCAGGAGGCTGAGGCAGGAGGATCACTTGAGCCCAGGAGTTTGAGGTTGCTGTGAGCTATGATGACACCACTGCATTCTAGCCTGGGTGACAGAGCAAGACTCTGTCTCAAAAAAAAAAAAAAAAGAAAGAAAGACTCAGGCTAGGTGATTTTTAATGTTTCCTCTAGCTTTAAATTTTATATAAATCTGAGAGAGGAGAGCAACCCTCCTGCCATCTCCAATGCCATCTTCTGTATTTCCCTCCTTGAACTGGAAATCAGGAGGAGAAAAACCAAAGTCCAGGGTATGGAGTCAGAGAAGGGTATGTGGGTTTGCTGCGTATAATTACAGGTATTTAAAAGATATTTAAAGAATCACTTCCCGATACTTCAGCTACTGACTCATCAGCAGGACTGGAAAGAATTTTTAAGGAAAAATGAATTGCAGAAAGGTATTTTGAATATTGACTGCCTACAACTAATAAAATTAAGTGAACAAAGTTCTGTGACAAACTTTGTCAATGACACCTTACGAGTTCATAAACATAATTATATAAAAAAGAAAAATACCTCACTCAAACATTAAATGTGAATGATGGCATTTTTTATAGAAGCAGGTCAAAGAGGATTCCATTCACTTGTTGAGCTCCTACTAGGAGTGAGTAACTGCTACTAGCACTGTGGTAGGATAAACCCCGGAAAAAATGAGGATCTCCCAGGATAGTGGGGGTGGGGTAGTGGGGGAGGGGAGTAGGAGGTACTCCCCTCCTACATTATTATGCGATGTGTTAAAGGCTATTATACGAAGTTGTTCTGCCTTGAATGAGTCAGAAAAGTTTTCACGGAGGAGACAGCCCAACCTATCAGTTGGGCTTGTAAGGATGAGCAGGAGTTTGCTGGTAAAGAATAAGGAAAAGATTTTGTTTTTGTTTTTTTTTTTTTGAGACAGAGTCTCACTTTGTTGCCCAGGCTAGAGCGAGTGCCATGGCGTCAGCCTAGCTCACAGCAACCTCAAACTCCTGGGTTCAAGCAATCCTCCTGCCTCAGCCTCCCAAGTAGCTGGGACTACAGGCATGCACCACCATGCCCGGCTAACTTTTTCTATATATATATTAGTTGTCCAATTAATTTCTTTCTATTTATAATAGAGACGGGGTCTCGCTCTTGCTCAGGCTGGTTTTGAACTCCTGACCTCGAGCAATCCTCCCGCCTCGGCCTCCCAGAGTGCTAGGATTACAGGAATGTGCCACCGTGCCCCGCCAAGGAAAAGATATTGTCAGCAGTGAAAATAATGTGTGCAAAGCCCTTGGTTCTAAAGAAGCCAGGGGTGTCAGAGCAACAGAGATCTCCATGACAGAAGTATCGAGAGGGGAAAGTGGTTGAGGCTAGGAAGGAAGGTTGGGCAAAATTATCATTGTATCGGAGAGGTGGATAGTTGATAGAGATTTTTGAACAGGGACTTGACATCTTGACATGATAACCTTTGTTATCACGAAGATAATTAGAGTGAACAAGGAGAATAAACTGTAGTATGGGGGGCAGTAATATTTCACTATTCTTATATTAGTCCTTGTTCAGCTCCTTCTCTATTCCAAACCCTTATAACCCTCCTTAAACCTTGCACACTATCTCCTTTCTACTGTGTAATCCTGTCTTCTCCTTCAAAAAAACATTGGGCCATCTGGCCTAAATTCTTGAAACATCTTTCTCCCCACATCCAGAGCGAATCCAATGGGAAGATACTCTGATGGTGTGATGGAGACATGGACGGTGTCTTAATCACATTGATCCAAATATCTTCCATCAGACTCACAGGCTGAGAGCAACACCCACTCCCCTCCCTGCCATCCCCCAACCCTCGTCAATGCCAAGCCCTCCAGCTATTCCTTATCCTTTTCTCTCCATCTTTACCAAAACTTTCCAATGGTCTCCCTTCCATCTCCCATCTTCCCAAGGGACTACAGTCTGGCTATTACTCCCACCATAATAATGAAACTGATCTCACCAAGCAAAATGACCCTAGCGAACTCCTAACTTCTGAATTCAGTGGAGCCTTTCAGTCCCTGCTTCATGGACCCCTCTAACAGTGTGAATCTTTCTCCTGCATAAACTCACCATTCTGTACCTCCAGCTTCTGGGACACTAGACTCTCCTTTTCCCTCCTCTGTCTCCTCTTCCTACGATCTGTCCCTTTAATTTTCACCCTCAGTCTCAAGTTTCTGTCCTCGGCCCTTTGCTGCTCTTCGTACTTTCCCCACTCTTCTTGGGGAGTTGACTCCCCTCTCTTAGCTGTTATGTGATGAAGATTCCCAGATCAAAAAATCTAGCCCCAATCTCTTATCTAAGCATGAGATTTATCTGTCCTACTGCCTATTGGATATTTTTAACAGATAGTCACCAAGGACCTCAAACATAATGAGTCCAAGACTAAACCCATCTCCCCTCCCTATTATCACTAAATTACCTGAGCTGGAAACCTGAGAGGCAATCAAGATTACCCCTCATTCCTTATACTGATCACCAAGGCTCACCTATATGATTTCCCAAATACTTAAATCCATCTCCTACTTTCTGCATCAACTGTAACAAGTTCAGGTCCATGTCATCCCCTGACTGAACAAGCCTTCTGTTTAGATTCCAGCCTTTATGTTTGCTCCTTGGCATTAGCATAACCAATTGTCTCAGTTTTAGTACTGAAAATTCCTCAACCCTGAAATCCCTCAGTCCACCATAGTTTTAAGTGCAAACGAAACTAAGCATATAATTGAAAATCCATGGGCCCAACTTCAGGTACAGTTGAATCCTGAAACTCTGCTTCCAGGTTTCTTTTCTGCCCTTTTTTCTATTTATTAGATTTTTGTTTTGTTTTGTCGGGGGTGGGGGGGGGATGACAAGGCCTATGTTGTCCAGGTTGGACTGGAACTCCTGGGTTCAAGCAATCCTTCCACCTCAGCCCTCTCCAGTAGCTGGGATCATAGGTTAGCCATGCACCACTGTGCCTGGCCCTGCCCTTTTATCTTGAATAGACTTATTCTCTGTGGCAGGCAAGCAACATGACTGCCAGCAATCGTAGACACTTTTTTTTTTTTTTTTTGAGTCAGAGTCTCACTCTTTTGCCTGGGCTAGAGTGCCATGGCATCAGCCTAGCTCACAGCAACCTCAAACCCCTGGGCTCAAGCAATCCTACTACCTCAGCCTCCTGACTAGCTGGGACTACAGGCATGTGCCACCATGCCCGGCTAATTTTTTCTATATATATTTTTAGTTGGCCAATTAATTTCTTCCTATTTTTAGTAGAGATGGGGTCTCGCTCTTGCTCAGGCTGGTTTTGAACTCCTCACCCTGAGCGATCCACCCACCTTGGCCTCCCAGAGTGCTAGGATTACAGGCATGAGCTACTGCACCAGGCCTCATAGACACTTCTATCAACCCAACTCCCAAAGAGATGCCCTACTCTGACAGAAAAGTCTCAGGAAGGTCTCTGATTGGCCAGCTGAAGTCACATGTCTACCTCTGACCCAATCATCATGGCCAGGAGGATTGGCCAGGTCTACAGGACAAATTTACCCTTGCAGCTGGGTGAGGGCTGTTAAGAAAGAAGGTTGGCCGAGGAAGAGGGAGGGGAGCAGGACAGACAAGAACAATAAATAGCTGTCCCTTTACATTATGCTCCCCTTAAATCCTTTCTGGTACCCTGTGGCCTAGGCAGTTGAATCCGTCTCAGAATTGTGAACCATGGAACACTCAAATTTGAAACTTTTTTCTACATAAAATTCTCAGAGCCTCCTCATTGCCTGCAGGGGAAAGTCCAAGCTCTTGAGAAGGGTATGGGTCCCTCTGTGATCTGTTTCTATCCACCTTTTCTGCCTGCCTTTCTCCAATTCCTTCCTTAACACTTAATCCTGTAGTAAACACACAGACTAGAAGAGTCCCACGTCTGCCACACCCTTGTCCCCTGATGAAGTCCTCCTAATCATGCTTCAAGACTCATCAAACATCACCTTTTCCTGGAAGGCTTCCTGACCTCCACCTACACACACACACACACACACACACCAGTGTGCATGACCAAACTTGCCATGATACCACACTTGAAAATTATCTGTCTGTCAGTTTCCTGTACTTCCTATACTGGACTGCAGGTGAAACTGTACCCCAATCATCTTAGGAAGCTCTAGTGCACTTCTTGACACACAGTATGTGCTCAGCTCTTGATTTTGAACAGAAACTGTTCTGATAGTCCAAATGAGAGAGAAAGAGCAAAATTAAGTTCATGGAAATGGAGAGGAGAAACTAGATTAATGAAAATGAACATAATTTAATTGAATGGTGTCTAGCTGACTCAGATATGTTGGGCTATGTAGTTTATTGTACTTTTCTTTTTTACTTATATAACCCTCAAATTTGCAAACATAGAATAATTGCATAGCATACATACACATACACATAGAAAATCACGAACTCGTGAGAGCTGTGATTGTTATTAGATTGCACGTAGTGAGTGCTTCTAAGTGCTTTCCGGGCATTGTTTCATTTAACCTTTCACAACCACCCGATGACATAAGCCTTGTTTATTTTCTCCATTTTACGGGAGAAATAACTGAGGCTTAGAGAAGTTACACTAACTTTCCCCCATTCTACGATCCAGGATCTGAGCCCAGTTCATTCTGATTTTCAAAGACCACTGTCTTAACTGCTATGCTCTTATTCTTTATCTTTTGCCAGCCCTGTCCTTAAAAGTTACACAAAGAAGCAAAATGAAATCAGAAGACCCTTCTCCAGGTGAGCCATTTCTTGCTGAGTGCTTATTTCAATGGTTGTAAGATTACAATACGGTGATATAATGGTGTGTTAAGCGATAATACTAAGAAAGTTTGCTGCTTTTCTGCATAAATTCTTTCTCAGGTCCTTAATTCTAAAAAAGATGTTAGCAATGAAAGCACACAAGGACACAGTGATCATTTTTTACAGTGATCCTTAGAACTTTTCCAGTTCTGAGATGAAAGACAACAATTCTTAGAAATCTCTCCTCCTAGCTTTTAGTTTTCCTGAGGCTCTGTCCCACTTAATGGATAAGTAAAAGATTAGATTCAATTAATTTCATCCTACCTCAGGCTAATCTCTGCTCTCCAACTGGCCTCTTTGAGAGACAGCTCTAGTATAAAGAGCACTGAGTTTGCAGTAAATTCTGATTCTTCTACTTCCTTGCCATGGGACCCTGGAGATAGTCCTCGACCTCGCTGAGATTCAGTTGCTTGGCAGAGAATCAAATGAGTTAATAAATGTGAAAGCCCATTGTAAGGAAGAAAATGCTAGTGGATTTAAGAAAAACAGAAACCTCACTTACTTCTCAGCCCCTACTATGTGCCTGACACTGAGCACACTCCTTGTATAACAATAACAGGTTGTTTTTATCATGCTGATCAGCTTCTTCCTGGTCTTCAAAGTGCAGGGCACTGTGTCTAGTTCATAAGAGATCTGTTGATCTGTCAATTCAAGGAGAGGTGACAACCATTCTGTTTGTGGACTCTCCCACCTCTTGTAGTTCTGACATCTTAGTTAACTAAGAAATTCTAACTCTGTCCCCAGGTAGCAAAATGGTTCTGATACACCTCTTCCCTGGGAATCCCTGCAACTTTTGCAGAGAAATCTGCATTCCTCCTGGTGGGCTGACATCAAGAGAGACTGGGAACTGATTCATGTAGTGGAAGCTTCTCACTCTCTAACCCCTGAGATTTGTAGAGTGGCTCTGCTGAATCTTCAGCTGGAAGAACTCCAAGAGAGCATGCAGTGTTTCTCGAACTTCCTTTATAATAAGCGTTACCTGAAGTACTTGTTTAAAAAATTAAATTCTCTGATGCTCGCTTCGGCAGCACATATACTAAAAATTGGGACAATATAGAGAAGATTAGTGTGGCCCCCTGTGCAAGGATGACATGATAAAAATAATTAAAAACATAAAAATAAAAAATAAATAAATTCTCTGACCTGGGCAACACAGCTAGACTGTCTCTATAAAAAATAGAAAAATTACCTCGGTGTGGTGGCTCACACCAGTAGTCCCAGCTACTCAGGAGGCACAAGTGGAAGAATTACGTTGAGCCCAGAAATTTGAGGTTACAGTGACCTATGATTGGATCACTGCACTCTAGCGTGGGTGACAGAGCGAGACACTATCTCTTTAAAAAAAGGAAAGAAAGAAAGAAAAATTACTAGCCTTATCCTAGCCTCACTTAATGGAAAGCTTCTGGGAAGGGGTCTTGAAACAGTATTTTTAATAAGCACCACAAGGCCTTATTATCATCAGAAGAGTGTGAGAAATTCTGACAGTGTAAACTCTTCATTTTACACAGGAAGATTCTGAGCCTCAGACTGAGAGATGTTCGTTGTTGGGGTTGGGGGTAAAGGGTGGACCACAGATGCCTAAAAGGATTAGGGAGGGAAGTACCTCAGTCCAGCGAGCTATAATAGGGAGGGGTGAGGTCTGTGGCAATTCCTAAGGGGGAGGGGCCTCCTTTCAGCTCCAGCCAATTACCTCCATGCAGAATGTACACCATTGTCACCACATACAGGAAGTTTTCAAGACAATAGAAATCAGGATTTTGCTAAGAAATTTACCCATGTTTAAATGTTTACAATTGACTTTTTTTATAAAGCTATTAAACATTGTGTGAACCAAATTTCTCCTAGCTACCAGTTTCCATCCTCACGTTAGGACTTTGTGAGCTATAGTATCTTATCCTTGACTCTCTCGTGGTGGTGACAGCACCGTGTCTCCTCTCTTAGCTCTACCAGTGATTTTTTCAATGGCTTTCTGTCACCTAGCAGAGAAAAGCATGGCTTGCTGGAAAATCATGCTCTGGTTCCTACTATCTTTCCCACTTCATCACCCACCATTGGAGAACATGTTTGCATCCTGGTCTTGCCACTTACTAACTATATGATTCTGAGCAAATAAATTTCCCTGTACATCAGTCTTTTCACCTTCAAAATGGGGATAATAATAGCACTTCCTTCCACAGGGCTGTTGTGAGCGCTAAGGAGTTGCTGTAGGTAAAATGCTCAGTGTGCAGCATGTAGCAAGCCCTGTGTAAGTCGTCTTGTCCCCCAGAAGCCAGGCTCAAAATGCTTTGAATCTGTACCCTTCTGAGCTGTAGTTCTTCCTCCTACAATAAATGCCCTTCACGTTCACCTGGCAAATCTCTTCGTCTTTCCGGTCTCACTGAACCTGGCAAACGTTCCCTGACTGCAGGAACACTTAGGTCTTGAATATACCCCATTATCACTTATCACCCAGGATTACAGATATCTTTCCTAAATTGTGCACATCCTTGAAGGCAAATGCTTTTTCACTTTTGTAGCCTTGGGACCAAACACAGTGCCAGGAACATGATAGGCATTCAATAAATAGCATTAAAGGAATGAGTGTGCTTATCTGTTTTTAAAAAATGTGCTTATCACAATTTCCCTATAGATTATAAACCTGTTAAGGACAAGTGCTTCCATAGGCTACATCTTTGTACTCTCTGCCACACCTAGCAGAATTATATTCGATATTCAATCAATCAAGAGTTTTTGTGCTGTTGAAAAATACAATGCTAGCTTCTGATCAGAGAGCTTCCAACCTTTTTCCGTTCTATTTCTATATATTCTCCAGAGATTTGTATCCTTTGAACTCTATAACTGTTTTCTAGACCTTTTGTATGTTGCTGGGCATTTTCTGTTTTGGACAATATGTATCAATGTACATATCTCATTGCTTCACTAGACTGTGAGCTCCTGGAGGCCAGAGTATTTTCTGATTTCCTTGTAGAATTCAACATAACAAGCACCTTTGCCTACAGTAAGTAAGCCTACATGGTGGTTTTCATGAATACAACCTTTTCAACAGAAGTTCTTATGTTTATCAAAGGATTGTTAAAAAAAAAAAAAAAAAAGTCAAGCATTGTGGCTCACACCTGTAATCCCAGCACTTTGAGAGGCCAAGGCAGGAGGATCACTTGAGCCCAGGAGTTCAAGAACAGCCGGGGCAATATACCAAGACCCTGGCTGTAAAAAGAAAAAATTTAAAATTAGCTGGCTGTGCTTGTACACACCTGTGGTCCTAGCTATCAGGGAGGCTAAGGCAGAAAGATGGCTTGAGCCCAGGAGTTTGAGGTTACAGTGAGCTATGATCATACTATTGCACTCCAGCCTGGGCGACAGAGTGAGACCTGATTTCTTTACAAAAAAAAAAAAACAAAAACAGATTCAATTCTTAATTTGAGGGAACTGGTTTGGTGTCAAATCATGCCATTAAGTTTTGTTCATGTGAAGAAAACATGTCTCAGGCCGGGCGCGGTGGCTCACGCCTGTAATCCTAGCTCTTGGGAGGCCGAGGCGGGCGGATTGCTCAAGGTCAGGAGTTCAAAACCAGCCTGAGCAAGAGCGAGACCCCGTCTCTACTATAAATAGAAAGAAACTAATTGGCCAACTGATATATATATATAAAAAATTAGCCGGGCATGGTGGCTCATGCCTGTAGTCCCAGCTACTCGGGAGGCTGAGGCAGAAGGATTGCTTGAGCCCAGGAGTTTGAGGTTGCTGTGAGCTAGGCTGACGCCACGGCACTCACTCTAGCCTGGACAACAAAGCGAGACTCTGTCTCAAAAAAAAAAAAAAAAAAAAAAAAAAAGAAAACATGTCTCACTGCTTGCAGCCTTTTACCATATATCAAAGAATAAAATTTAACCCATGTAGTTAAGAAAATTAAGGAAACAATTACTTCACCAGGGTTACAGTAGGTATCTCAAAACATGCTTTGGAAATACTTTCAAACGGCAGTTTACAAACAACTCTTTCCTAGAAATGACCTTCTTTTCTTGATTTCAGAAATAATATATGTATTATAGGAGATTAACTACTTCATGGATCCTGTCATTATGAAAGTTTAACTTACCGAGGGCCTTGGTTAATTATAAAAAGGAGGAGGCGATGCTATTTATGGCACTGAGGTGAAGTTGCCAGTGGAAAAAATATAGGTATTTTCCAATTTTCAACATACAACACACCTTAGGTAGATGAGGGGATTTTTGTTCTTACAGTAACATTTCTACCTAGCTGGTAGTAAGTAGGTTTAATGTTTTTTAAGGAGACCAGTGAGGAATATTAATATCAATTAGAGGTGAAGCCATTCAGGTAATTTTATACTTGTTTATAATTAACTGTTTCATGATTAGATTTTTCAATGTTGTGTGTGTTAACTTTGTGTTACGTTCAATCAGGAAAGAAAAGCAACAGTTAAAACCTAAAACAAGGCCGGGCGTAGTGGCTCACTCCTGTAATCCTAGCACTTTGGGAGGCCGAGGCGGGCGGATTGCTCAAGGTCAGGAGTTCGAAACCAGCCTGAGCAAGACCCCGTCTCTACCAAAAGTAGAAATAAATTAATTGACTTGCTAAAAATATATATACAAAAAATTAGCCGGGCATGGTGGCGCATGCCTGTAGTCCCAGCTACTCAGGAGACTGAGGCAGAAGGATCACTGAGCCCCAGAGATTGAGGTTGCTGTGAGCCAGGCTGACGCCACGGCACTCACTCTAGCCTGGGCAACAAAGTGAGACTCTGTCTCAAAAAAAAACAAAAACCTAAAACAAAAACAAAAACAACAGCATTGTATTAATTGCTGAGATTTTCCTCAAACAAAATAATGTAAAGAATATATAACTACTACTACTTCATCTCTAAGCAGTATGAATTTTGAAGAGATTCACAAAACCTCTTTTTAAAAGTATAAATCAATATATAAACGTACATGTTATAAGCAACAGACAGCTCTCTGATGTCTTAAAATTCTTCCTCTTGTTACCACTGGGGTTTTAGTGGTAGACACTCTCTTGAGTACTCATCATGTGCCAGGTAGTTGCATTCATTTTTTTCTAATCATGTATTTATTCAACAAATATTAATTCAGTACCTACTGCTTGCTGGCACGTGTGTCAACTGCTGGGCTACCACCATCAGATATTAGTCCTGCCTTCCAGGAGGTTCCAGAATTGTAGGAGAGGCTACAGCTCTGCAAGATGAGTAATGTGATCTCCATTTTATGGAAAGCAGGATGGAGGATTAACCAAGACTGGCTGCTGGCATGCTTTCCGCCAGGCAAAGCTGCTTTCTCCACTCTGCCTACCTAGTTTCACACATCTTTGCAGAACGGTTTTTATCAAATAGTTGTGAAAAAGGATAAAAACTCCCTGAGTGGAAATGCAAAAAAATCCTTCTGTTTAAAATTCACCACTCTCAATCTTTTGGTAATATAAAAACAATTATTAAATACCAGCTATATTTCAGACTGGGCGTTGGCTTAAAAGAAAAAAGGATACAAGCCTAAATAAGGCCTAAAACCCACATTTCTAGCAGATGTGGAAAAACAAACTTAATTGCAACGTGAAGGGCTTAGGGGCCTATGTTATTCCTAAAATATGCAGAAGCTTGGAATTATTGGTATTGGTTGATTTTTCTCTACTTTTTCCTGATTGTATGTAGTCATGACAAGGCTGAGCGACAGATGGCAGGGGAGCCATGGGAGTATGGTTTGAGAAGTAGGCAAAGAAAAATCCTATGGACCAAAGCTCTACTAGGCCTTGCCTCAGTAAGCATTTTTGCTTTCTTTGGCTATGACTAGATGAGATTGTTGCAGTTAATTATCAAGTGTCTGTTCCAACTAAAGATGATTGTTGTGCTAAAGCCTTTCTTTTGCTTTTTCTTTTCTGCCATCTCTCCCACCTGATATAATTTAATCTAACCAGACCCTTCAGAACCATAGTAGAAAGGTTGAGCTAGAAGGTACAAAGCTCCAGGGAGAGACTAAGGGCATCAGAAGACTGCCAGGCCACTTCCCTGTTTGCTCGGTAAATATAGTTCTGCAAGGTGCAGTCTTGGTTTCTTAGTCACTTCCTCATTGGCCTTCTTACCTACAGCCCCTCATCCCAATCACCAGCTTTCACAGCTTCTAGAACACTGATCATGCCACTTCCTCCATGAACGCCTCTATCTGCCTGAAGTTTACAGAAGGAAGCCCAAATGCATAAGAGTGACGCAGGATGCCCTTCATAGCCTCGGCCTAATCCCCACCTTCCTTTTGCAGCTATCTCTCTCTTATCTTTCCACACCAGAGGCACACACAGAATCGCTCTGTGTTCCCTGACCACGTTGTGATCTTTCAGGCCTCCACACCTTTGCACAAACTAGTGCAGCTACTAGCAATATCCCTTTCCTTGCTAGCTAGGAAAAGGAAACTCATTTTTTAAGACCCAAATACAATGATCTCTCCCTCAGTAAAAACTTCACTTGGTCTTGCAGGTAGCTTTGGTCACTCTGCTTTTTCAACATTTTGCATATAATTTTATTATTACAGCACTAATATCATTGAACTATAATATTCAAATTTTGCAAGTCGAATCTCTAATCATTTTTCCCTAACAGCAGCCCCAGTTGCTCTTAAGTCACCTGTTTTTCTGACTTAGGACCTAGTGTAGAGCAAAGCATCAGTAAAATATGTTAATAATGTCCAAGCTAAAAGAAACAAAAGCACACATTGAGAAATGATGCAATTATTCCATACCAGTTTATTGTAGGCATTGTTTCAAAAAATTTATAGCATAAATAACTTTTCATGTCATAAAATAACTTAGTACGATTTATAATAAAACTTTTGAGAATTAACATCTCATCGAAATACAATAAAATATGGTTTTAAAATATGATGAACCCATTCAGCTTTTCTTTTTCTTTTTTTTTTTTTTTTTGAGGGCATATAAACCAAAAATACCCAAACTATGGCTGCACATTTAAACTTTAACAAAGCATATTTGGTTTATTTTAATGTAACTCAACCATCCTAAATTAATACATAGTTTTCCTTCCTGCGTGGTTCTCTGTAATTTTTGTTCCTTTTGACTTGTATTTCTGTTTCAACACAGCTTCCTTCTTCATTTTCACCTCTATCCATCTGCAAAGTCATCTATCTCCGGGCCCCTAGAACATGTAGTTGAACTCACTCAGCCCCTTGACATCAGTTTCTGTAATCCTTGCATCAGTGTAGGGAGTAACTGCTTGAGTAACTACAAAGGTATTTCAAAAACTTCAGTGCAATTTGGTTCAGTTATTTTCATTCAGATGCCATCACCGTTCAGGGAGGTTAATCACTGGAACCCACTGATCCATGTAGCGGCTTTCCCGGCAAAAACAAATAAGTTGACTTAAGGCAGGATCCTTCCATTGCGACGAATGTGGATTCTGGGAACAAATTTAGAACAATAAACTTACTATTAAAAAAAAATCAGCATTTGCTAATCATTATACTACTTTGGAGGGGAAGACACTTAAACATTCTATATTTTGGCTATGTGACAGGGAGACAAGTTACAAGCACAAAAAATAAAGTTTCTTCTAGGTAGTTGGGTTTCCTGCAAAACTGTCACGGGTAATTATCTATTAAACTACACTCTGCAAAGACTGAACACTTGCCATCTGCGTTGAGCCACATACATGTTTGCGTGATATCCTTTCAGTTTTGCATAAGAGTATCTTGTGTACCCTGGCAGAGAGCCCTGAGTGAAAGTTTTGGGAAAGATTTCCGTGCTGCATGTACGATGAGATGAGAGGTCCTCAGCAGTTAAATGGAATTGCCAGCAGTTGTCTTCCCAAAAGACAGAGCAGTACTTTCCAGGACTAGCAAAATAATTAGGCTGCCACTTCCCCAATCAAAAAGGAGTAAAATTTAGAAGACAAAGGCAGCACACTTACCTATGAAAACACAATTTATCTACCTACCAAAGGTTTTCATCAGGAAAAAAAAGGTCCATTTAACAAAATGCAAGATTGCAAAGAAAAAAGAATTCCACTCTATCCTCTTAATGTATTTCTAGAGAATAAGGTCTGTCTCCTACACCATTTCTATTTTTAGCTTTGACTGGCAGAGAATGAAGCTGACTCCTTAATGAAGGGTGAGCCAGGAATTTATTTGGCTTTATCTAATCTGCCCTGTTAAAGGAATTAGTCACGGGAGGTAGTACAGATGTAGGTAGGGAGTAGCTGGGCTGACTGCTGACTCACAGGGATCTAGGGATCTCTTCCGCTGCTGGCAGCCTCCAACATGCTTAGACATGTTCTGTACCAGAGAAAATCCTGACGATGAAACTAGTACATCTCGGCTGAAAGTCCAGCCGCTCATCAGCGGGGCAAAGGCAAGCACTCTCTTGACCCCCACCCCTTCCAGATCTGCAGTCAGGCGCCGGCCCTGCTCCCCTCCTTCCCGGGTTCCAGCCCGCGCTCTTACCGTCACCAGCACGCAGTGCAGGTCCGGGGGCTGCGCGGCGCCCTCGCTCGCCGCCGGGCTCGTGTCGGTCTCCAGGAGCAGGAGCTCGGCCAGCCGGCCCGGGTTGCTGACGCGCAGGATGTTGATGTCGTTCTCGCAGCAGAATGCCTGGATCAGGGTGAAGTGGATCTGCAGAGCCACATCCCTGTCGTCGTCCTCGTCCGCCGCCAGCAGGCACAGCACCACGTTATCAGGGTCGCTGGGGGCAGCGGGCGGGGCCAGTGACCACAGGGCCACGACCCACCCGCGTGGGCGCCCGCAGCCCCGCCCGGGTCCCCGGGGGGCGCCACCCGGCTCGCGCGCTCCCCTGGGGCTGGCAGCCACGGGGGCAGATGGAAAGCGGCCGAAGGCGGCGCTGCAGGGGGTGGGAGGGGTGCGGCGAGAAGACACGCAAGGGCCCCACTTACACATTGAGCAGCTTGGCCGCCTCGTACACCCCGACGGTGATAGTGCGCTGACTCAGGGCTTTGCTGAGCACTTCCTCCAGGGCATCCCCCACCTTATCCATCCTACACGCCGGCAAAGGTGAGGGGGTCCCGTCAGCCCGGCTGCCCTTGGCGCCGTCGCCACCCTCAACCCCGCATCACCACCGACCCTCCCTCCCTCCCCGAGTGCAAGTGCCACCGTGCACCCGGGCTTTCCGCAAGTCCAGGGCTCCCCCAGCTCCGTCACCCCCCATGACCCCTTGCAGCCCCTGTGAGGAGCCCCAAGAGTGCCCCCTGCTACCCTGCCCGGAGGACACTGCCACAGGCTGTGGGAGCCGCGGGAGCCGCACGGGCAGCGACGGCCACTTCTGCCCTTTGTAAAGGCCCCTGGCAGGACTCGGCCGGATTAGGGGGCAAATTCTTTCCACCCACGGGCGCCCTTGGGAGGCACCTCTGCAAACTTTCCCGCTCGTTCTCCTGCAAACCATCCACGGCCCGGCTGCACTGGGGTGCACGGGGAGCAAAAGAGGAGTTCGGTCCGAAAAGGCCGCAGACCGACTTACCTTTCAGTCTTCTGCTCTCCAGCCGAGAATTCTTCCAAAGTCATATTGCAACTGCAGGTCGCCCACAGAGAGAGCGCGGCGTGCGGGCTGCTCCTGCCACCGTGCGCGCGCGGGCGCCTGCTCTCTGCTCCCGCTTACCCGCGCCGCGCGGCAAGCTCCGGCCCCGGCGCGCTCCGGCCTCCCCTCGCCCGCCCGGGCTCCTCCTCCAGCGTCCGCCGCCGCCGCCGCGCAGTTCTCCCTCCCGCCCCACTCGCTCGTCCGCAGGCTCTAGGGCCCTCGTCTCGCCGCCCGCAGCGACACCTACCCGGCAGCTGCCTCCCAGCCACTGGAGGACAAAAGGCCCCGCTCGCCGGAGTTATCCTGCCAAGCTTCAGCCAACCACCTCCCGCCTCATTTGCATACGGCGCGGCCATTGGCCTATGCAAATGAGTCTGCTGTGGCAATTTGGCCCCAGCCCCTGGAACTAGGCTAAGAGGAGCAGAAGGGGGAGGAGCCACGCGGGAGGTGACCCGAGGGGAGGGGGCGGTGCTGGTGCCGCCAGAGGTAGAAAGGCGGGTCCCCTGCAGGCGGTCTTGCCAGGTTGGTGGGGGCCCTGTGGAGTGGAGGGCTTCGCAGTGGCAGGAGGTGTCTTCAACTTGGGCCCAAGCAGCCTGCCAAGTGTTTTTCTAGTTGGTGCACTTTTTAAAAAAATTACCGTTTCATGTCGTTTGTTTTAAGGGGTGGCTATTAAAATCTATTTCCAGGGTTAATGCACCCAAGTCTAGTAATTATTAGTAAGCGAGATTACATAAAGAAAAGTGTCTCCAGACCTCTGGGGCAAAGTTTACCTCAGAAGTGTTGTTTGTGTAAGTCTAGGCAAAGCTGCTTATTAGTAGTAGTATTATTTCGGTGCCCTGATGGCTGGTTTGATTTATTTTTGGAAGGTTGCAAGGGTTGGAAGCTCAAAAAAGAAAAACCAACACATTTGTGTTTAGTGATGGCAGGGAACCAAGTTGCAATCTTTTCCACTAAAAGCAGAAAGGCATCCCACCTGCCCAGTGTAATTCTGGAAAACTGCGCGCTGGGATAGGTGGAGAGCCGGGATAGGTGGGGACCTGGTGACCACATGTGTGAATCCCAGCCTGACAACCCAAATTCACCTTTCTGAAGGAGCCTTTCCCAAAGAAGGATCCTTCTGCACTCCTACCAGCTGAGAGACAAATATCTGACACCCCCACAAGCCACAAGTCTTAATTCAAAATGCTCTCGATATGCCCTAAGCTTCCCTTCATAAGGCATGTATGTCACTACCTTCCACAGAGAGCCTATGATCTCACTGTGAATTATTGATGTTGCTGCTGAATCATGAAGCTGTAGCTATAGGAAGTTTTAGTCATATGCTAACATTTCACCTTTGAGATAATGGCAACTTGTAGGTGGAAAGCAGACCTTTATAACTGTAAGCAGTAGTTAGACATTTTTGAAAAACAAACTTTATAGACTCTCACTGAATAGTTTGAAAGCCCCTTCCTTTGTTTTATGAGTTTATGCAATAAATGCAAAAACATTTCTGAAGCCTACCGAAGTCACCAGAAGTAGTGAAAATGCCTCCCACATGCTTGCATTCAAAACAATGCTTGCATTATTAAGGTCACTACTCAGCCAAAGGTCACAGAAGAAATTTTTTGCAAAGGTACATGGGAGTTTTGCACCCTTATGTTTTTATCATTCTAGTTCTCGTGATCTTAATTTAGTGAAAATGGAAAGTGATAGGTCAGTTTTCTGGTTCATTTATTTGAGCTGCCATTTTGCACTCAATTTCTAACTGCGTTGTTAGAACATTTGAGTAAAGAAATGGTCATGGTCAGTGCATAATTCACTCAAGGAAAATTGTGTACCTCACATTTATACCTTAAATCCTAGCATGTGATGTCTTTGTTAAAGAATTTCCTCAACATAGAAATTTAAGTAGGTTCTGAAGCATTTTCAGTTTTGCAGACAAAACCTGAGTTACACAATCTGGCCTGAGTCATCATTTGGAGATTGTTGAACTGTTCTAAGGAACTTCAAGGTTGTATCCACTAGGCATTGCTTAGAAATTCTTTGGAAGGAAATGTGATCATAGCAAGCTGATAACGAATTAGGGATCATGTGAGTTTCTTGACAGGAGGGACTGTGACTTATCAACTTGGTGTCCTCAGCACCTAGCACAATTCCTGCATTTAATTGAAGCAGTCAGTGTTAATTGAGTCAAGTAGAATCTGAGAGTTAAACAACATCTCAGAATCCTGCAGTCCTGTGCATTGCATGAATTCTAAGGTAGTCCACATTTAACTTTAGTTCAAAAACACTTTTTCATGTCCTACTATATACCAAGACCTGTACAATTCCTGGTCCTTTGCCTTTAAACAGCTTACTATCTAACTGGTATGTCCAGGCTTGAACTGGATTTTGGGACAAAATAGTATGCACTGTCATCAGCTAGCTATGCTGAAAGTCCCATGACTTTAGTCATCTGAATGGAAGCTGTAGGACAGTAGAACCCATGTATTGTTTACACCAATTCAAATGAACCAAAGTTCTAATAGTGCCCCGCCCAAGTCAACCATATGCAGTAAAAATGTGGTTTGAAATGGCTCCTTATCATAGGCTTTGTCCCTCACTCAAAAACTATACTGCACGCTATTTCCTGGGAAAGTTATTTGTTCAAGTGTTGTCGAGGTTTTCTCTGTGAGATAAGCTCAGGCTTCCAGTATTCAAAAATATTCATTTGTCATACTTTCTGACTCAGATATATTACATCATTTTACTCAGTGCTGAGTCTACCTAGAATGTTTCATCAGTGATTATCTTCAAAGTTGGGCCTTGTGGCTGGAAGTAGAAACTACTTCTAGCTACACAGTTAGATTGCAGTTATACATTAGAATGATCATAGATGATTTATTTAATGCTCATTAGTCCTAGGGGGAGTTGGTATCAAATTGTAAATCAGAGAAATTTTCCTACATCATTGTAACTGATATGTATATACTTTTTTAAAAAATCAGTGTAATAACTCCAACATGTGAAGGCATTTTTAAAACTACTACAGGTAATCCTGAGTACTATAAGTACTCAAGTATACAGGACTAGAATTACCTTGTAGTAATGTTTGTAAGGATGCCAAATGGTTATATTTGGAAATCATATGGAAATATGTACTCAAGAATTTCTCAATTATTTTAGCATTGCTCCCTGCTTTGCATATTAAAGATCTTTTTGATATTTTCTTCACTCTTATCATACATACATTCCCACTACTGGTTCTATAATACAGAATTATTATATTTCTTTATTTCAAAAATTGTCAGTGCTTTAACAACTGAAAGAAATATAATGCTTAGACAAATCATTGTTTACATTAAAGGAGAAGATTAGACTATGACAGATATATTTATCACCTACCTAAAATTATATTATATTTTTATTGTTAAAAATCATAAAGTTCCTAGCTAGGCACGGTGGCTCACACCTCTAATCTTAGCACTTTGGGAGGCCAAGGCAGGAGCATCTCTTGGGCCCAGGAGTTTGAGATAAGCGTGGCTGGGCAACATGGTGAGACTCTCTACAAAAAATTTAAAAATTAGCTGGGTATAGTGGCATGCACCAATAGTCCCAGCTACTTAGGAGTCTGAGGCAAGAGCATCACTTGAGTGAGGAGTTCAAGGTTGCAGTAAGTTGTGATCTTGCCACTGTACTCTAGACTGGGTGACAGAGTGGGCCCCCGTTTCTTAGAAAAACAACTACCTCCAGGCACTGTGGCTCATGCCTGTAATCCTAGCACTCTGGGAGGCTGAGGCCAGGGGATTGCTCAAGGTCAGGAGTTCAAAACCAGCTTGAGCAAGACTGAGACCCCATCTCTACTATAAATAGAAAGAAATTACTTGGCCAACTAAAAATATATAGAAAAATTAGCCAGGCATGGTGGTGCATGCCTGTAGTCCCAGCTACTCGGGAGGCTAAGGCAGAAGGATCACTTGAGCCCGGGAGTCTGAGGGTGCTGTGAGCTAGGCTGATGCCATGGCACTCTAGCCCAGGCAACAGAGTGAGACTCTGTCTCAAAACAAACAAACAAAAAACCCCCACAACTACCAAATGTAAGTTTCCTGACTTTTTTTTTTTTTTTTTGTATAAATCTGGTGAAGTTATTTGCTCAAGGCAGGCCTGCGAATTTCCCTCATTTTTTTCCCCAGGGAAGATCATTCAAACAAGATTTGCTGTCACCTAAAAATAGATCTTTCTTAGGACCAGTACTTCTATTTCAATCTAACATCAAGTTTTAGTCTCTTGGACAATCACTGTGGTGGGCACAATTCTAAGATGTCCTCAATATCTCTAACCCTTGGTGTTATACTCTGTATATCCCCTCTCCCTGATTGTGGGCAAAACCCATGACTTTCTAACCAATAGACTATGGCAATAGTGTTGGGCTATCATGCCCACGATTATATTACATTCTACTGCAAAGGTGAAAGGATTTGGCAGATACAATTAAGGCCCTTAATTCATTGACATCCAGTTAATCAAAAGAGAGATTATCCCAGGCAGGCCTGGCTTAATCACGAGAGTCCTGTGGAAAAGGGCCCAGGACTTCTCCCAAGAGAGCCTGGAAGCATGAAACTCTCCACTGCTGGCTTGGAAGAAGCAGACTACAACTCAAAGGAAATGAAGTTTTCCAACATATGCTTCCCTAGTCTAGCCTCTAGATGAGAATGCACCATGGCCAATACTGATCTTAGCTTTCTGAGACCCTAAGAAGGAAATCCAGCTGAGCCATGCAAGGACTTCTGAGGTACAGAAACTGTGAGACAATAAATAGGTGCTGTTTTAAGCCCTTAAGTTTTTTTTTGGTTTTTTTTTTTGAGACAGAGTCTAACTCTGTTGCCCTGGCTTGAGTGCCATGGCAGCATCATAGTTCACAACAACCTCAAACTCCTGGGCTCAAGCTGTTCTCTTGCCTCAGCTTCCTGAGTAGCTGGGACTACAGGCGTGTGCCACCACACCCAGCTAATTTTTTCTATTTTTAATAGAGACAGGGTCTCACTCTTGTTCAGGCTGGTCTCGAACTCCTGAGCTCAAGCAATCCGCCTGCCTAGACCTTCAAGAGTGCTAGGGGTACAGGCGTGAGCCACCACGCCTAGCCAAGCCCCTAAGTTTGTGGTAATTTGTTACTTACCATCAAAAATTAATATAATACCCTTAATGCCATCTTTGTGTGTGTGTGTGTTCAATAAATCCTTATCCTGTGGAAATTCCCTTCAGCTAATAAGAATTATGGTAGTGAAGTCATGGTGTTGATTTGAGCTTTGGGCTAACTACCTTGTGCTGCCACCAGCTGTTCACGTTTCACCAGCCAAGCAGGGCCCAGTCAGTTGAGGTGTCAGATGAAGAGACTCACTAGGACATTCAAGATTCCCCTCACCAACCCAGCTTCCCCACATCCCTAAGATTCCACCACAGGAGGAATGTTCTGAGAGGCTTTGCTTGGCAGGCTAATCACTGGTAAGGAAGGTAGGTGGTCTGAGTTGGTAATTAGCCATTGGTAGTTTGTTTTTGCACCTTGAACATATTTCTGAGTTTTCTTTCTCTGAAATAGAAGAGACAATTCTATTCGCCCATCAACTTCCTTGCAAAGTTTTCTTCTTCCAAACCACTTAACAGCTCAGTCCTTGGACCTCTTCTCTTCTCTGTCTATATTTACTCTCCTGGTGATCTCATCTGGTCTCATGGCTATATGCTGATGACTCCCAAATATATTTCCAACCTAGTCAGTCATCTGTTCTGAGCCTCAGAGCTTACTCATCATTTCTGTGTCAATATCCAATAAGCATCTCAAACTTAAAATGACAAAACTTGCTCTCCTGATTGTCCTCCTGAATCTGTCCCTACTCAATGGCAACTCCATTCTTCCCATTGTTCAGCCCCCAAACCTTGGTGTCATTCTTGACTACTTTCTCTCACAGCCCACACCCAGCCCATCAGCAAATCCTATCCACTGTGCTTCAAAATGTGACATAATTCAACCACTTCTCATCACTAACACTATCACCTCCCACCTGGTCTCTCTTTGCTTTGCCCCTGCTCCATTCATCTTCAGCAACCAAAGTGATCCTATAAGTAACAAATCAGACCACGGTCAATTCTCAGACCTAAACTTACCAATGGCTTCTTTTCACTCAGAGTAAAAGCCAAAGTCCTTACTATGGCTTAAAATATCCTACAGAATTTGTTCCCCACAATGAAAATGTTCTAATGTTGATAGTGGTAATAATCGCACAACTCTGTGGATACAGTAAAAACCATGGAATAGTACATTTAGGGTGAATTGGATAGGGTGTAAATTATATCTCAATAAAGCTGTTATAAAAACAATCTGATCCCTGGTCCAATGTCATCTTCTATTCCCCTCCCTCTCCCCCACTCCATGCTTATTCTTCCCTAGCTGCACTGGCCTTCCTTCTGCCGCAGGGCATTGGTACTGACTGAATGCCTGGAATCGTCTTTCTCCTCATGTCCACACAGCTCATTCCCTTCAAGTCCTCTTCCTAGCCAAGCCCCACCCTGCCCACTCTATGTTAGCTGCAATACCTTCACGCCTTGACACTACTAATCCCTTCAACCCTGTTCTTTCTCTTTTAGAAATCATACCATTGATGACCTTCTCACATATCTTTTACTCATATGTATTGTTTTTTATCTGAATCCCCTCTGCTGCCCACCCTACTCCCCAAGAATAGGTTCAATGGGGTTGAATAATTTTTTTGTTCACTGATTAATCCCCAAATGACTACAAAAGTGCCTTGCACAAAGTGGACTCAAGAAATATATGTTAAAGCAGGTATTGTTGAATGAATAAGGTGTACAGATTTAAAGATGTAATTAATGAACTAGATCATAGGGCTATAAACCTTCTGGTCTCTTTTCATATATAAGAAGTCTTGATGAAATATTAATACTAGTTTGCTGCTTGGAATTTTTTAATGACAGAAGGTTATGTGCCCTTTTCTGCATTTTATATTCCTCTTCATCCTCCCTCCACCCCCACCCAAATGTTTTCTTGTATATATTATTTTCAGGAGCTACCAACTGGCCCATTTTGTAAATGAAGGATTTGTGACCTCTACCAGTCTGTACTGCATATACATATAAAACCCAGTAGATTAAAAGGCACTTAATTGCCAAGCTTCAAGTCTCGTTCTTTCAATGTAGCATAAAGAGATTATAATGATGATGAAAACAACCTCGAGAGGTTTTATGAAGGTGAGTTTTGAAGTGGAAGATTCAAAAGGGCAAAGATGTTTTGTTTTGTTATAGAAGCAACATGCAAAAATTGCAAATGGATATGAAATTAAGGAACTCAAGTAATATCTAGGAGACTGAGAACAAAAGAAAAAGGAGTACAGGAAAATAAGAGCATTCTTTACTACTCTTTGAACTTTTACCTCTCTCTCTGGCTTTAGTGCTTATAAGTGTTTAATCTTTATTAACTGTAATTTTCTACCAGGAAAGCTTATACTTTGAAATTGTTCATTCGATTTGTTGTTGTTATTCTGTGAATAACATGCATTCTTATATTTCTCTCTGGTCCTCCTTTCCTTTGGCAATGAAATGTCAGTCTCAAGATCTGAAATATATTAAATATTAAAACAGGTTAATTTAGGCACTATAAGACTGATCTTTTGAAGGTCTAGGTGAACATGGTCTTTTGGCATCCTCATTTCTGGACGGCTGCTCTCGGAGGCTGGCCATGTCTATCTGACATGCTTTTCTGGCTACTGTATGACTTTATATTGTAAAGGTCCTAAGTAGCTTCATTTTTAGTAACCAAAGAATGCAGTGAACAGACTGTTATCTGGCTGTCCATTATGAACACTTTACTCCTGTGCTTCTTGGACCATATCAGTCTGTGGCAAAGTGATGGATTGTGTTTAACATTCTGTTGTTGACCTATAAGGATTTCTGCCATATGTTCCTGCTCATTCCCTTAAGATATAGGGGGAAAAGGCTTATTAGTATCACTGGCCACTAAGCAGAAATGTGTCAGGGATTTTGCTTTCTCAGCTGGAGCCTCCCCTTTGGCAAGCCATCCTCCCTATTTTAGGAAAGCATCACCATCAAATACAAGAAGGCCTGTTTATAGGCTTGTTTATATTTTATATCTGATTTGCATTTAAGGAAGTTTTGAAATGATGCTGTCAAATTAAGACCTATGTGGCTACTTTGCATACACAGCCAACTGTGGTACATCTAATGTGATGTCCCTCCAAGAATGTGGCTTGCATGATGTGTGAGCTCAGGTAGGCTGTTTACCCTGTCCCTTCCTCAGTTTCCTCATTTGTCAAATACTTGTGAACTTTTTTTTTTTTGTGAGACAGAGTCTCACTTTGTTGCCCAGGCTAGAGTGAGTGCTGTGACGTCATCCTAGCTCACAGCAACCTCAATCTCCTGGACTCAAGCGATCTTCCTGCCTCAGCCTCCCAAGTAGCTGGGACTACAGGCATGCGCCACCATGACCAGCTAATTTTTTCTATATATATTAGTTGGCCAATGAATTTCTTTCTATTTATAGTAGAGACGGGGTCTCGCTCTTGCTCAGGCTGGTTTCGAGCTCCTGACCTCGAGCAATCTGCCCACCTCGTCCTCCCAGGATTACCTCGGCTTCCTAGGATTACAGGTGTGAGCCACCGTGCCAGGCCGTGAACTTTTTTTTTATTAAGAGAACTTCACTTCCCTGAAAGACATAGCAGGCATAATCCTCACATATAGATAGATAAAGGCAGAAATGTCCCGGCTGAAGTGGCCAGATGGGAGTGGGGGAGAGGGGCAGAGGTCTGCTCTTGCTCCCCCAACTCACTCACAGCCCTTGAGACACATGCCAGTCACAACTGGAAGTGAAGTTTGTTCTCCAAGACCCTTCCAGCTCTAACATTTTTTTACTTTAATAGTTTTGTTATTCTACAATTATTCTATAATTGTCTGCAGTCACTGAGAAACCTCAAATACCTTACCACAAAAACATATTTTTCTGGGCCTTAAAAAAAGTCAGTCCCCAGATAATGTGTCTAAAGAAATAAAAGCACATTCATATTCCTCTGCTTTAATATCAATTTTCAAAAATTTCATTCCATTTCTGTAGGCTAGTTGAGGTTATGTTACAACTTTTGCCTTGTTAACCTTAATTTATTGTCTGGTTACCAAATGCCACGGACTGTGATTTGGCACTGCGTCTTAGTAAACAGGTCGCACCTGGGAGCCAGTGAGAACTCTCCCATCTGAGAAGAAATAGCTACAACAGATGGTAAAACGACAGAAAACCAGGTGGGGTCATTGTTTAATGACCATGTGAATTAAGTTTGGTTAATTTGGCGTGTCTCTAATTATCCCTAGCAACTGGACCCTCTACTCCATTTTGTAAGTTTGGATTTATATCTTTTACGTAAACTATCAAAACAAGTCCATCTGTGACCCTGAAGCTATATTGCCTTAAATCTAACCACAGTGTAAATCCTAATTTCTTTGGCTCTAGTCGTCAGGAGCCCTTAAACACTGGGCTTTTATGAGGCTCTGCATTTTACTTTTTCTCAGCTTACTTGTCATCCATGACATGGGTACTTCCTGTCATTCTTTTCTAAGTTTTTATTAATAAAAAGTACTTCCTTTTAACCTAAGACACTTATTAGCATAGTTTCAAAAAAATCAGAGATTGCAACTTCAACCTATGTGCACCCCTTTAGAAGATTTTCTTATAAAATCTGTGAGCAACTGTGAGTTGGTATCGAGAGATGTTTCAGAGGATTCAGAAATTGTGCTGTCCTCAACACTACAACAGATTCAAAGCCTCCTGGCTTCTTCTTCCTTTTTTTTTATTTTTGTTGAGACAGAGTCTTGCTCTGTTGCCCTAGGTAGAGTTCAGTGGCGTCATCATAGCTCTCTGCAACCTCCAAATCCTTGGGCTCCCAGTGATCCTCCTGCCTCAGCCTCTTGAGTAGCTGAGACTAAAGGCCTGTGCCACAACACTAGACTCATTTTTGTATTGTTAGTAGAGACAGGGTCTCCTTCTTGCTCCGGCTGGTCTCGAACTCCTGACCTCAAGCAATCCTCCTGCCTCAGCCTCCTAGAGTGCTAGGATAACAGGCATGAGCTACCCACCGTGCCTGGCCCCTGCTGGCTTCTTTAAAGGCACTTATTTTCTGACTAGACCTATTTATTAATAATAAAAAAAACAAATTGGTTAATGTTTATCATATACTTGGCACTATGATAAACTTTTATTTACAGGACATCACTAGACCCTCACTATAATCTATGAGCTGGATACTATTATCTTCATTTTATTGCTGAGTAAGCTATAACCTATTGGAGAGGTTAAGCTAGTTATTAGCTCAACGGACCAAAACTAAGTGGCTGAGCCAAGATGCAAATATGCGTCTGTGGGCTCCAAATCTCACATTCTTAACCACATGCTATCCTCCTCTAGAACAGCTGTAGTTCACGTGGCCTCGGAGTGCAGTGCTCAGAATGCAGACTCAGGCTTGGGTAAGTCACCTAACCTCTTTTGTCTCTTTCCTGCCAAAAGCTATCTAATAAGTTTATTGTGAAGATTAAATGAGATAATATATGTACGGCACTTACAGTGCACGGCACATAATAGGACACCATGAATGTGAATTATATGACACCCATTTTCCAATTTCTTTTTCTTTTTTTCCCCCATTTTCCAATGTCTGTTCTAATTTTCTTTGTGCTTAATTCCTTCAACTAAGTAAAATATTGTATTTATTTCCATTTTCTCCAACAGCTGGGGCATCATTGCTGATGGCAAAGTACCGGACTTCACAGTCCTCACCTCCTGCTGTGAAAAATTCCCCTGAATTTTAATGCAGCCACAGATAAATCCAATGTATGTGCCCCCTCTCTGACTGCAGATAAACCGAGGTTCACCGTTTGTGCACTTTAGATCTTTAGGCAGTTTTGATAACATGAATGATGTATTTCTGTGTGTGCTAAGCAACAGGGCTGGATGTTATTCCAACCCTTCTCGTGATGTGTATGTGTGTGTGTGTGTGTGTGTTTAATGCAGAACAATGGATTTCTCAAATTCACTGTAGAACACCCATACATTTTCTTTTATCCTCTGAGAGCTTCCTGTATTTGTGAACTCCTTTCAAATCAGCAACTGCAGCCTCAACATCTGGATCCTCCCCACGGTAGGGAACATAAATTAACCGGCAGCGTCCTGTAAATGCTATGGGCGGGAGCTGGGGCGCACGCAGGCTGGCCGGGTGCTCTTGGTTTGCAGCAGCTGGTCCCAAGGCAGTGCCTCAGAACTGGTTTTAGCTGACGTCAGATAACGCTGATGTGCACCAGATTGGCTCGTAGTGCCAGTAAAGCTGACCCCTCCCACTTCCCTTACTGCCCCCGTGCTTGCCAGAATGCTGGAGACCATTATGAACTCACAGTTGTCATTTGATCTCCATCTGGCTGCTGTCACTAAAGCTGCCTTTTATCATTTGCCAAAAGTGTAACGCTAAAGACATTTCTCTTTCTCACAGATCTTTGCTTCCAGTCCTTGCTTTTCTAATTTTCTGGGTGGTTCCAAATAATTCTCCTTCTGTCTAGGTCTGGGTAGCTCCCTCAGGAAACTAACAAAGGACTCGCTGGAATATTTACTTATGTGTCTGCTTCTTGGCGAACTGGATTCAGCAACAGATTTTTGAGGAAGTATTAGAGGTGGGCTGTGGCTTTGCTGACTTCAAATATTATGTCTTAAGTTTGATGTGGTTTGAATTTCTGATATAAATGTGAGATTTGCGTGTATGAGCTCATGCTGTGGCAAATTTTATGAGGATGTAGATCACAACAGTCTAGCCATACAATTATGTGGGTCCCTGTATTGAATTAGAATCCACCCAAATTAAACAATAAATATAATCATAATATGCTATAAATTGAATCTTATAACAGCTTAATAATCTGAGGGGGACAGAAGAATGAATTCTGAGGTGATGCTTAGTGTACTCAGTCACTGGAATGTTCTTAAAGCTGATTGTAAATCTGGTACCAGCTTAAAGATTTACTGTTAGCAATCATCTAGTAGTTAAGATTTAGCAATCTTAGCACCACAGCCTAAGGATCATCCTTGGTCAAGAAAACTCTTTAGGGATGACATTTCACAGTCAGTAAGTGTTGATGGTGATGATGATGGAATATCATATGGTCCAAAAGTTTTGGAAACAAATTTGGGATCCTGATTTTTATGCAGTTTAGCAGATTAATCCTTTACGAGGAAATTATAAAGAAACTTTTATGTATGTTCTCAGTACATTGTTATAAAAAAAATAAAAGGTGCTACATTCTGTATTAATCTATACTCTATGTGTATGTAGCATAAGCAAAGAAATTGGAAGAACATACCTCAAAATGTAAGCAGATGACCAATGAGTGAGCTGTCAAAAAGAAATGTAGGCAGTGTTCCTCTTTGAGTGATAGAATTATCAGCCATTTTTTATTTTCTTATTTTTGCTTACTTTTATTTGGTGATATTTGATGTAATAAACATATGTTACTTTAAAAATATTTTTAGTTGAGGTAACATTTATCTTCAGTAAACATTCAGATCATAAAGGTATAGTCTAATGAGTTTTGACAAATCTATTTTTTTTTTTTTTGAGACAGTCTCACTCTGACCCCCAGGCTAGAATGCCATGGCATAATTATAGTTCACTGCAACCTCCAACTCCTGGGCTCAAGTGATTCTCCCGCCTCAGCCTCCTGAGTAGCTGGGACTACTGGCATGTGCCACCACTCCTGGCTAATTTTTCTGTTTTTGGTACAGACGGGATCTCACTCCTGCTCAGGCTGGTCTCAAACTCCTGACCTCAAGCAATCCTCCCTCCTCAGTCTCCCTGAGTGCTAGGATTACAGGTGTGAGCCACCAAGCCCAGCCCACAAATGTATATTCTTGTGTAACCCAATCAAGATGTAAAGTCCAATTAAGACATGATCCCATTAATGATATATCCCCAATCAAGATTATAACATTCCTATCACTCCAGAAAGCTCCATTCTTCCCCCTTCCAGTCAATCCCCACATCCAATAAGCAACCATTGTTCTGATTTCTATCAGCATAGATTAGTATGTATCACTTTATGATGAAAAAACTTAACAGTTTCTTAAAAGAAGATTTTGTGTAGGACACACACAAATTGAAAAAGTTCTCTGCCTTCAAGAATCTTACCTTGTTGGTGAGATGAGAAAATAACATAGAGAGTGCTTAGGAGGGAGTATGTAAGGGTTAAATCATGTCACTCAAGAGAACTCGGAGAAGAGCCAGATAATCAGGTACGATTTTATTAGAGCTTAGATCCGATATTTTATTCCAGTAGAAAAAAATGAAAAGGTTTATTAGACTATAAGCTCTACAAGGTCAGGGACTGTTGTTTATCTTGTTCACTGTATCCTCAGTGCCTTACACATTACCTGGCAGGGGGCACTGATTCATTCAATACTTGTGGACTGAATATGTGGATACCATGTATTCAGTTACTTAGTCAACGAATATTTATTTACTCTTCCAACAAATATTTATGGAATTCTTACTATGTGCCATGGATCGTGCTAAGCCCTGGAGATATAACAGTACAATGACAGACACGGTCCCTAACCTAATGGAGCGTACAGTGGTATCTCATGGGTATCTCACTGCTCCTGTATTCACAGTGGGTTAGAGACCGATAGAAGAGCACTATGCAGGAATAAAGAAGAAGGAGCTCGGTGAGCCTGAGGCACATTCAGAGGGAGGACTGGGCTTTGGCAAATGATTGGCTCTGATGAATACATGAAAAAAAAAAAAAGTGACTTCAGGTCCTGGCATGAACAACTTGGTTGATGGTAGAATTGCTTGATTTTTTTCTTGTGGATCATTATGCAAGAGGCCAAGCTCACAGATTGACTGTAGTGAGAGTCAGACATCTGTTAGTCACAGTTCAAGCCATGGATCTATATGTCCCTTGCATTCCTTAGGGGCAAAGGTGGTGATTTGCAGAGCCAGGTGGTGACTTGAAAGTATTTTTATTTGGTGCTCACCACCTGTTCTGTTAGGTTCCTCTTCCTTTTTCCCATTCTTCTACCAACCTTCATATCAGGTATATGAGAACTTATTCCTAAGCCTTAGTAGTAACCAAGGTGATTACTGATAATTGTGGCTCTCAGGTAGAGATGCCTTCTTTCTACCTCCTAAACCCTCACATACCTAGAATGTTTGCCTTTTAAGAGGAATGGGGTGGATACTAGGGGGATAAGGACAGGTCACAGAGCCAGTTGTTCCAATTGTTTCAATTGTAATTTCCAGGAGAAAGGAGGCTGCCCTTAGGCCTGGGCAGACTAGGTCCATCCTATTGTTCTCTATTTCCCTATATTTTCTTCTTTGCCTTTTTCTGGTATTTTCTTTGTACTCTTTGCCTATCATTTGCCTTTATTTTGAATCCTAGTTTTGTGACCTTGCAAAGTTTACTTATTAGTATGTCTGAACCTCTGTTTCTTCAACTACAGTTGGGGGACAGTATCAATGGCAGTGGATTCAGCACTTCCACATGGTAGTTTCTCAGTATTAGTTGCTTTTTCCCACCACCCACTTGTTGGCTCCATTGCTGGGAGTCCTACACTCAAGAAGTCACTCTCAGGCACGCTCACCTCATATAGGCAAACGTAGTGGCACCACCTCACTGGATTTGGGAGGTGTTTCTCTCATCTCTGTCCCCTTCCTCACTTGCCCAGTCTGTGAGGTCATGGCATCTTTGAGAGATGGTCATTTGTCTCCACAGGTTGTAAATGTATACCTTTGGACACAATCATATTATTAAGGGAGAGAATGTGGCTGGATCTGTGCAAATCCATCCCACTGTGGCGAAAGCAATTCAGTAAGTGTGCTATATTGATTACCAATTGCAAATTTCTTGTGTGTTAAGACTAGTCCTTAATTTGAAGAGTACACATGTGAATTAAGCAAAGTAACCCAAATCATTTGTATCTATGAATAATATATGCGTTTATCCAAATAAGTTAACAAGGGCCCAGCATCCATTCATTCACTTAGTCATACATAGCTATTAAGTACTTACTACATACAAGGGAGTGCACTAGATACTAGGTCTGTAGAACAAGACGGATTTCCAGCAGAGTTAACATTGAGATGCCCTTGAAACAACTAATTACAGGCCTGGGCAGTGGCTCCCGCCTGTAATCCTAGCACTCTGGGAGGCTGAGGCAGGAGGATTGCTCGAGGCCAGGAGTTCAAGACTCAGCCTGAGCAAGACTGAGACCCCATCTCTACCAAAAATGGAAAAATTAGCTGGGTGTGGTGATGCACATCTATAGTCCTAGCTACTCAGGAGGCTGAGGCAGGGGGATCACTTGAACCTAGCAGTTTGCAGGTACAATAGCTACAATGATGCCATTGCACGCTAGCCCGAGTGATAGAGCAAGACCCTGTTACCTGCTCCAAAAAAATAAACAACTAATGAAAGAATTAATTGTTGAATTATAATTGCAGCAAGTTCTACAAAGTTTATAGCAGGGAATCTGATCAAGTGGGGAAGTTGGGGGAGACTTCTAAGGAAATTACTGAAGCACTGAATATAAAGGCTGAAAGCAATTTGTGGGAAGAAGAAATGAGAAGAGCTGCCCAGTTGTTTGTAAGACGAAGATTCTCAGTTCCCCAGAGCTGGTGGTATTGTCTCCGGCTCTAACAGCAGGAGAGCTGATTTCAGGCCTTACTTTCTTGTTGATGTTCTGAAGCTGAGATCACGAAGGATCTTCCCACTTGGTTACTCCCAAAGGAAAGAAACCCACTCACCATGGAAAGCTAAGCAACCGGTTAAAATTGAGGAGAAAGTTAAAAAAGTATTAAGTATCATTTAATTTTCCTCACCAAAGACACACACAGGTTACCCAGAAACCTGACTTTATTGAGACAACTGTTTTACACACCCACGAGCTCACTCAGTCTTCCATTAACCTTCTGATACAGACGTAAACCTCAGTTTACACCCAGGGTAACTGAAGGTGAGAGAGGTTAAATAACTTGTCCCACAGCACACCTGTACCAACCTTCATCCCTCTGATTTGGAAACCCATGATCTTTCAGCTACACCAAGCTGCCCAGCTGTTCGCCTACTGTCACATGACTACTGTCCTTTTTGTCACCACCTGGAACGGTGAAGTTTAAAAAGTGACAGTTGTCTCTGGAACTGGAAAAATAAACCCTAGTACAATCTGCCATGTTCCCCTTTTTAAAAATTGTTATTTAACAAAGATGATTATGAGTTGTGAGCAGATCTATACTTTGACGATTTAAATTTGTGTATACTGACATTTTAGTACCTAAAACTTTAGTCCCTAAGTTTTATCAGCAAAGAGGTGAAAGGGAAGTTAGTGTGATTTGGAGAGTTTCCACACGTGGACTGAACCTTGAAATACTGAAAAGAAGGTACCATTAGAGGGTTAAGAAGAGGTAATTTAGTTGTGTAAACTATTGTCAGCCTCCCAGGATCCCGCTTCATATAAATGGAGCTGATATTGCTGTATCTACATTTAACCTCCAAAGCACTGTGTTTATTTTTATCCTTATTATATTGTATATCACATTCAAATAATGCTAGTAAACCAAAGAGAACTCAGGAAGCTTCCTGGGAATAGTTTGGTAATTGAGAAATCTCATCAGAAGGGTGTAAGGATCATTTCTTTCTATTTCATGGGAAAAATTCAAGTGACCCAAAAAGCCATGGGTCTTTGGAAGGAGATCAAGAAACAAATAAATAGACTCTTCATGTGCCTCTTTGCTTGTGGGAGTTACAGAAATGGAAATCTGCACGACTTCATTTCTTGCAGTTTGTGCATTAGCCTTCTCCAGGATGGGGAATGTTCCTGATATAAATGACACTAAATCATTACATCAAGCACTGCTATAAATTGATCTGGTAGGCTGAAACAAAATGGTGACGTTTCCTCTTGAAACCCACACCCTTGTCCGAGCCTTTAATTCATTCCTCTTTCCTCATGAGCTCCTGTGCTCCTTGAGTGTCAACTCCTGCAAGCCTTGCCTCCTATTCATTTCTCAGGTCTGCCTTTCTTGGACCTCCCCACTGCAAAGGCCAAGTTCAAGACTTAAGCCTCTCTGCCCCATACAATGGGCACTGCTGCTGTGCTGGTCCTCTGTTTTCCTCTCTTACCCTCCAGTCTACTTTCAGAGGTGCTGCCCAAAGTATCTTCCTGCAAACGAATCCACTCAGGCTGCATCACTGCTGAGATCCCTTCTATGGCTTCTTGTTAACTATTGGACAAAGTTCAGGCTACTTAGCACGGCATATAATCTGGCCTCTGCTGATCTCACCAGTGTCATTTCCTGCCTCATAAAGTACTTATTCTCCAGGTACTTCTTGTTCTAGCAATGTTGAAGCATTTATGGTGCCCAATAGATCTGGCTTAATGGGTTTGCAAACTGTGCTGTTGCACAGGGCCCTGAGCTTAGAAGAGCTCTGATTGTTTTCAGGCTCTGTTCTGTTTTGAAATTTTTTTTGTGTGTGTGTGTGTGAGACAAGAGTCTTGCTCTGTTGCCTGGGCTCAAATGCAGAGGCATCATCATAGCTCATTGCAACCTCAAACTTCTGGGCTCAAGCAATCCTCCTGCCTCAGCCTCCTGGGTAGCTGGGACTAACAGGTATGCCACCGCACCCAACTAATTTTTCTATTTTTGGTAGAGATGGGGTCTTACTCTTGCTCAGGAGAGTCTTGAACTCCTGGCTTCAGGCAATCCTCTTGCCTCAGTCTCCCAGAGCGCTAAGATTACTGTTTTGAAATTCTTAATAATTTATGCACAAGGGGCTCCACATCTTCATTTTGCACTGGATCCTGCAAATTATGTAGCCAGCCCTGCTGCCCAAACATCATGTAGTGTCACTCCTCTGTATATTGCTTCTGCTCATCTCTGTGCCTAGCCTCTCTTTCCCTTCACTCCATTTCTATGTGCTGTTCTTTGTCTTTCAAGCCCAATCTGAATACCATATATAATGGTATACCATTATATACCATAATCTGAATACCAATACCACTTTCTTTAGTGAAAGTGTCCCTGAACACTTGCCCTTCCACCCCTACCACATTAATCACTTCCTCCTCTGTGCTAGCCCTTTATGTTGCACATACATCTACCATAGTCCTTCTGTGAGATATGGTGATTAACCATTTACCTGCCCATCTTCCTCTACTGACTTTGAGGAAGGTCAAAGTCAGTAGACAGGGTCCTGCAGACAGGGTCCATGCAGAGTCCAAGCAGTGGAGCACAATGGTTGGGAAATCTGGAATGAGATTACCTGGTTGTGATTCTGGAGAAATCACTTGGCCTCTCTGCGTCTTAGTTTCCTTATTTAACAAAAGGAGGATAATCATAGAATCTACCCTGAAGGGTTGGCGCAATGAGGTTGGAATAAGAGAATCCAAGTCAGATGCTCGGAACAGTGCCTGGCACATAGTAAGTGCTGAATAAATGTTACCTGTTTGTATATATTACTCTCTTTTGTGTTCCTCGAACCTAGTACAGTGGTTAGAACTTTTATGGTCCAGTATGAGCCATTATGGTCCAGTAAAAAAAATGCTAAGTGCTTTCAGCACACAGAAGAAAGGCATCGGAATCAGACTGGGAAATTGAAGCTTGATGTGAATTATGCAGGATGAGTAGGAGTTAGCTAAACATGTAAAAAGAGGAAGAATATTCTGGGGGAGGAAACATATGCAAAGGCACATACGTGTGTGGAAAAGTCTTGCATGTTTAGAGAACTACATGTAATTTTATGTGATGGAGCAAATGGTGTTTGGGGAAGTTCTAGAATGCTAAAGAGGTAGGAAGGACTAGCAAGTAGATTTTCACTCTGGTCTATTGGTAGTGGCTGCCTGGAACATTGTGTTGTGAAGGATTCTGAAGCCATGTGCATGCTCAGCAGGAAAGAGTGATGGGCTACATTAGTTCCATTTGTTGTGGAAGCAGAAGAGGGGAGTGGGAGCCTGCATGTCACATATGTGCCATTATTGATGGATTATGTGGAGCCTCATATTCTGTATTGAGAAGCTTGAATTTTATCCTGAAAGCCACAGGGAATTATTGAAAGATTTCAAGCATGGGAGTGACATGATCATGTTACATAGTAGGTGCTCCATAAATGCCTGTTGGATTGAACTGATTATGAACCCACTTCACCTATTAATGATTTAGTGCATCAAATAGCACTCAAATGATCTGAGCCCAGCAAATAGAACATGTATAACTGAGCCTCTCACGCTCAGAGGCACCGTGCTAAGTGCTGAAAGAGTTAGAACAGTGTCTAAAGGTGATTAACATGCTCCCATGGTGTGGCTTACATAGGAAAACAGTCTGCTTCACACTGCATTTTCAAACGGAGGATTAAAGTGGTGTTAATAATTTATGCAGATATATTGTTTCATGCAATGAGCTGGGTGTATCTCAAAAGGAAGACTTACAGGGGGCGTTTTGAACCTTCAGCTATCCTGTTCATTACAAACAGTAAGAAAATGATTAGGAGAAAGAGACTGCAATGTTTTTAGATATAAATATATTAGTACGTATTTTTATTAATATTACGATAGATCTTTGTAACTTGGTGGAAAGTGCTCTAAAATTTGGGTTATTATTACAAATAAATACCCAGATATTATCCTTATTAAGAAAATAAATTAAAACCTTATAAAATTGACATTTGTTATTGTCATCATTAACTTTTAACTGTCAATGGTTCAAGAATCTTGTGAGAATCTGTGCTTCTGAAAGAATACACAAAGTGAGGTTGTTTCCTCAACACAATTAATTAGTGTAATAGCCAAAGGCATATGTTTCTATTTATTTTGTCTTGATTCCAAAGGAGTAGCATGAAACAATGTAGCAAGGAAACATTAATTTAAAATAATTATGAAAGATGGCATCAAGGGACTTTGAATGGAAGAAAATCCAATGGGGTCCATGTATGAGATTAATTTACAACATGCAAGAAAATTTAGGTATCTCAAGAGACTCAAACTAAGAATTCTTATTATATACCAAAAAGAAAATGTAGGCCGGGCACGGTGGCTCATGCCTGTAATCCTAGCACTTTGGGAGGCAGAGGCGGGTGGATCACTCAAGGTCAGGAGTTCGAAACCAGTCTGAGCTACAGCTAGACCCCGTCTCTACTAAAAGTAGAAAGAAATTAATTGGCCAACTAATATATATAGAAAAAATTAGCCGGGCATGGTGGCACATGCCTGTCATCCCAGCTAATCGGGAGGCTGAGGCAGTAGGATTGCTTGAGCCCAGGAGTTTGAGGTTGCTGTGAGCTAGGCTGATGCCATGGCACTCACTCTAGCCTGGGCAACAAAGTGAAACTCTGTCTCCAAAAAAAAAGAAAAGGAAATTTAAGTAATTGAAATTTCTGATTAAATTTTTATAAGTGAAAAGACTGAAAATAGATTTTTAAAAAATTTATTTATTATTTTTTTAATAGAGACAGGGTATTATTCTTGCTCAGGCTGGTCTTGAACTCCTGACCTCAAGCAATCCTCCTGCCTCAGTATCCAAGAGTGCTAGTATTACAGGCAGAGCCACTGTGCCTGGCCTAAAAGCCAATTTCTCAGATACTTCCTAGAAATGATTAAAAGAATCAATGAAGATATTGAAATTAAAATTAAAATTTGAACTGCAGGGATTAATTATTACTCTCTTCTTTATGAGTCTGTTTTGTCTTTGTTGCCTCCTGGCATTTCCCCCCCTTTGACTTCCTATTATTATAAAAGCTGACAATTGTCATAGATCAGTATGAAAAAGAGTTTTGTCTTTGTGTAAATGTTCCTGTTTGCAGTCACATTTGTGGGGTTGGGAGTAGGAGGAAAGGATTTGTAATGCAAACAACTTGAACTAACAGTCATACCTAGCACAGTTCCTAATAGATACTTGACCCTTAATAGTTGTGAGTTGAAAGAGGAAATGAAGCTTCACAGAACCTATTATCCTTACAAAAATGCCTAGCCACTAAAGATTGATGTCAATGGGCTATCTTTATCATTGCTTCCAATACTTAATTCTTAATTTGTATGGTCATGTTACCTGAACATTTTGTTCTAAAAGCATCTAGACTACAGGCAGCCCTAAGAAGAAGATAGGTTAGGAAGACAGGAAATAGAAATCAAAGAAAAATCAAAGAGGGCACTCAGTAATTCATCTTCCTTTGCTGCTCCATTATTTATTGTTTCCTTAATTCATGCTTTTGTAAAAACAGGAAGACTTCTAACAAGACTCTCCCACTCATCCAGCTGCCCCTTATTCTCCAAAAGGATTTTTTAAACTCCCTTTCACTAAGTCTCTAGAATACTCAAGGAATCTGGGAAGGAAAGAGGAGCTCACTGTTTTTGTTGTTGCTTTGTTTGTTTGTTGTTGTTGTTGTTTTTGTTATCTACTTTGTCCTGGGTGCTCTGCTAGGCAATTTAGCAGAGATTACGTTATTTAGTCCTCACAGAAATCGTGATAGGCCAGTATGTTCCCACTTTATAAATGAAGAAGCTACTGCTCACAAAGATACCCAGCTCCCAAATAATGTCAGGGAGCTAGGATTCAGCTCAGGTCTACTCAACTTCCTTCCCCTCTACTGTGTAAGAGAGTATGCCTCCCACTCTCAAACCTTTTTCTGAGTCCTTTTTGTTTTAACTGTTGATCAAGATCTTCCATAATCTATAATCCCGAGGACTCAGTATTCCTCCCCTGGAATGGGCACTAATATTGTTGTTTATATTGCCAGCGCATCTGGCATTAACTGTTCCCATGACAGATCAATCCAGTTGGCCAAGTACTTTACAATGATCCATTGTCTGAGTAGAGAAAGGAGGCCATGGCAAGTGCATAGAGAAAATACTTTCTGTACTGTCACCGACATGATAGATCTCTAGTTCCATGAGAAGACCATTAGAGTGTGCTACTCAAATTACCAATATGAGGATGATAATGATGATGGAAATGATGACGATAGTAACACTCTCATTTACTGAGCACTTGACATGTGTCAAGGACTGTTTAAACCTTCCTGTTGTCTCATCTGACCTTCCTAATAAATGTATGAAGTAGGTGTTATTGTCCTTGCTTTACGGATGAGAAAGCTAAAGCTCAGAGTTGTGACTTGCCAAGTTTTTACAGTACTAAATGACAGAGCTGGGTTTGAACCCAGGTTTGATGCTCCTGATCCTATTTTTAGCCATGATGCTACACAGCCTTCTGCAATAACAACTAGTGTAATGTTGTTATCCTTTAGATCTTAGTTGTGCTTTCAAGTCTCTTTTACAATTGCATTTGCTGGAATTCTTTTTGATGTGTGTGTTTGTGTGTGTGTGTGTTATGTAGTATGTGGTTGTAGTTATTTCTACTATATGGGAGAGTTCTGCCAATAATTCCATGATTTTAATATTCTTCATGCCTATAATATGCTGGTTTATTGTATAACTTAATTTTTGTATAACTTATAATGTTTATTTTCTGAAATTGGCTTCAGAATATGCAATTATGTCATTTTACTTCATGTATATGTATATATTCATACATTATATGGAAAACATGTACATATAAACTCATTGGTAGTATTTTACCTCTAAGGTGAAATGGTGTCCCCTCTTGTGACCTAACTCCTGCAGCTTTTCACTCATCTGATAGGTATTGAGCTCTCACTGTGAGTTAGATATTGAGCTAGACATCCTAGGCACCAAGATGTAAGGACATTGTTCCTGCACTAGAGGAATTCATAATCCTCATTCTAGTTTATGCTTAAAGCACAGATGAGGTTAATCTTAAATCTGTGGTATAGTCCAAGTCTAACTGATAGAACATATCCAAGTATTCCCTTTCCCGATCTTGTATAGAAACCCTTTTGTGATTTGATGCAATCTATAAAATACCCATGTTGAGCATACTAGAATAAGAGATGCCCAATAGTTTATGGATGAATTTTAGTTAGTTTCTGCTCAAGAAGTTCCCCAAAGTTCCATCAAATAAGATGTTGAAGGGGTTACAGAAACTAACAAAGAGATCACGTTTATAACTGCTGGCAAATTCTGTTAATTTAACTGTGTTATCCAAAGCCTTCAAAAACACACCCTATATTCAAATCCTGGTTTCTTCAGCTACTATCTGTATCCTGTTGCTATGTTATACAACCATTCTCAAACCCCAATATCTTTATCTGAGGATTATATCCTTAATAATGTCTGTTATTAGTTTGCTTATTTATTCATTTATTCATTCATCCAGAAACATTTTTTTTAAATGCCCACTGCATCCCAGGCATTGAGGTAAGCACCAGATAAATAATGTTCAACAGGATAGACAGTGTTCTTACACTCATGAGCCTTACAGCCTAGGGAGGAAGAGAGGCCATAGATGAACTGGGCACTTTGAGGATGGATAAAGGGAAGGCAACCTGCTTTCAAGTGGATGGTCAGAATATGCTTCTCTGTGGAGTGATATTCCGCTGGCAGCTAAAGAACGCACAGCACAAGCTTTGTCAATGACAAGTGGGCAGAGTGTTTCAGGTAAGGGAAATGGTTTGTGCAAAAGCCCCTGAACTGGTAAAGAAGGAGCTGAGGGCCTGAAAGCAGCCCAGTAGATTGAAAAAGGAAAAGGAGGGCATTATCTTAAACAGTGGACATTTTGTCCACCTTAAAACCCTTAAAACCATCAGTCATTTCACTGATGGTACATAACCTAAACAAATTCTTGCATGTCTCTACTAGGAGACATGTATAAGAATACTGCTAGTAGCACTAACCTTTGTTCCTGATAACACATAACTAAAACAATATCCAGACATTGACAAAAGAAAGGATAAGTCTTGGTATATTTACCCAATGGAAGGTTATACAGTAGTGGAAATGAATGAATTGTAGTTATCCAGACCAACAAAGATGAATCTTATAAATAGTACTTTGAGTGGAGGAAAAAAAAAATAATTAAAAAAATCTTACAATATTATTTACTGTGTCCTTAAAATCTTAAAATATCCCAAATTTAAAAATATTTTTGCAGATACATATTATATTATAAAAGTATTTTTATTTTTATTTATTTTTTTGAGACAGAGTTTCACTCTGTTGCCCGGGCCAGAGTGCTGTGGCGTCAACCTAGCTCACAGCAACCTCAAACTCCTGGGCTCAAGCAATCCTCCTGCCTCAGCCTCTGGAGTAGCTGGGACTACAGGCATGTGCCACCATGCCTGGCTAATTTTTTCTATATATTTTTAGTTAGCCAAGTAATTTCTTTCTATTTTTAGTAGAGACGGGGTCTCTCTTACTCAGGCTGGTTTCCCACTCCTCACCTTGAGCCATCCTCCTGACTGGGCCTCCCAGAGTGCTAGGATTACAGGCGTGAGCCACCATGCCCGGCCTATAAAAGTATTTTTAAAAAGCAAAAGAACTAGCCGGGTGTGGTGGCTCACGCCTGTAATCCTAGCACTCTGGGAGGCTGAGGCGGGGGGATTGCTCCAGGTCAGGAGTTTGAAACCAGCCTGAGCAAGAGTGAGACCCTCATCTCTACTATAAATAGAAAGAAATTAATTGGCCAGCTAATATATATAGAAAAATGGTGGTGCATGCCTGTAGTCCCAGCTACTCGGGAGGCTGAGGTAGTAGGATTGCTTGAGCCCAGGAGATTGAGGTTGCTGTGAGCTAGGCTGATGCCATGGCATTCACTCTAGCCTGGGCAACAAAGTGAGACCCTGTCTCAAAAAACAAAAGAAAGAAATTGGACAATAGGCAGAGCAGGACTGTAACGCCTGAGTGAAGGAAAGCAAACAAGGTGAGCTCTGTAGTTGTACCAGCTTAGCCACTGGAAGCAGTGCCATGGAGTAGCACAGAAAGCAGGACCCCAGACAGAGTCCGGTGGTCTTGCTGAATGGAGGAAACAGAGATTGGCATTTGGGGAAACAAGGCAGCTGCAATTTACAGGGCAGAATACTATGGAGGAGAGAGCTATGCAAGGGAGCTCCAGCATCTGCAGAGGGATCTATTTAATACCTTTGGCCTAGTACTTATCTATACCTGAGTCAGGGAAATGACCTGAGATCAGGGAAAGACCTACCAGAAAGGAATAGATGGAACAATTCCCAGACCTCATACAGGACTGGAAAAAGCTCTTGTTCCCATTAAATCAGAGTAGAAAGATCTCATAATGTACGGACCACCAGGTAGGAACCTTACAAGTAAAACACCGTAGTTGTGACCTAAAACCTAGCTAGACACTGCTGTGGACGAAGCGTAAAAGCAAGCTTGAAAGGATCCAACTGTGATAGACATAACTTAACTATCTGCCAGAAAAAAGTATATTATTAAAACAATATAAGAAAATCCAGCCACCAGCAACATAAATTCACAATGCCCCATATCTGAGAAAATGAATAAATAACATGAGACATGACAAGAAGCAGGAAAATAATGACCCAGAATAGACAAATAGACAAAAAGCAATTGATGAAAATTGACACAGAATAGTATCAATGATGAAACTAGTGGATAAAAATATTAAAACAGCTGTTATAAATATGTTCTATATGTTCAAAAGGTAGAAGAAAACATAGCCATAATGAGGAGAGAATTTGAAAATGTGAAAAAGGCCCAAATGGAACTTCTAGAGATTATCCAAAGTGAAAGATTCACTGGGTGAGATTTGTGTCTTTGAATTTAAAGTGCAGCTCTGATATAAATCATATATTAAGTCTTGCTTTCCAATCCAGTCTGACAATCTCTGGCTTTTTTTTTTTTTTTTTTTTTTTTTTTCTGAAATAGGGTCTCTCTTGGCTGGGTGTGGTGTCTCACACCTATAATCCTAGCACTAGGCTAATGTCATGGCACTCTAGCCCGGGCAAGAGAGCAAGATTCTGTCTCAAAAAAAAGTAGAGCTAGGGTCTCTCTTTGTTGACCAGGCTAGAGTGCAATGGCGTCGTCGCAGCTCACAGCAACCTCAGAACTCCTGGGCCCAAGTGATCCTCCTGCCTCAGCCTCTCTAGTACTTGGGACTATAGGTGAGCACTACCACACCTGGCTAATTTTTAAATTTTTTGTACAGACAGGGTCTCCAAATGTTGGCCAGGCTGATCTCTGACTTTTGATTGGAATGTTTAGTTCATTCACATTAAATGTAAGTATCGGTCATTCTTTCCTGTTTCTTCTTTTTTCTTTTTTAGGAGACAGAGTCTCGCTCTGTTGCCTGGGCTAGAGTGCTGTGGCATCAGCCTAGCTCACAGCAACCTCAAACTCCTGGGCTCAAGTGATCCTCATGCCTCAGCCTCCCAGGTAGCTGGGACTACAGGCATGCGCCACCATGCCTGGCTAATTTTTTCTATATATTTTTAGTTGGCCAGTTAATTTCTTTCTATTTTTAGTAGAGACAATGTCTCACTCTTGCTCAGGCTGGTTTCAAACTCCTGAACTTGAGTGATCCTCCTGCCTCGACCTCCCAGAGTGCTAGGATTACAGGTGTGAGCCACCGCACTCGGCCTGTTTCTTTGCTTATCTAGCAATTTTCTTGGTTAAAAAGTGAAACTGTAAGTAATACATTTAATGATTTTGGATTCTGTTTTATTATTCTCATAATTGTTGTTTTTGTTTCAGCAGGTAACTAACTAGTCTACACTCAAAATTGCAAATTATGCCTCTCCCAGAGTGTGTAGCCATTCATGTCTCTGGTCAATTTTTAATTTTTATTTTTCACCTGAAGGCGAAGTAGTTGGCTCCCTAAGGTCTCCCCTGCACCTACATAGTTTATTCGTAAGCCAGTGATTTGGCAGAGGTTATGCGGGGATACCTCAAGCCAGCAAGGCTTTCACTCTGCACTGTCTGAGTTGTGTATGGGTTGAGGAGCACGTTTAAAGATACAGCAGATCATAAGTCTCTGTAGACTTTTCATTTTCACAGGGCTCTTTGAAATGCACACACAGGTTAAAATTCATCCAGATCTACGTGGAGATTCTGTTATATAAGCCATTCTGTGAATCTTTCACTTTTAAAATTTCCCCATACTAGCTGATCTGCCATCCTCCCCGAACCAAAACAACTACCTCCAGCTGATATAACTGTAGGTTTTTGCAACTCAATACAGGTAGGTGCATAGGAATGCCTACCAGGTTTTCAGCATAATGAAGGCCACAGACTCACTCCTATTTGGACTGGGTAGAGTTTTCATGAGTAGAACTTCTCAAGTTGTTGCATGACTTTGGTCATTTCCCAGTGCTCCAAAATGGTTGTTGTTAATAATTTGTCCAGTTTTATACTTGTTTGCTGTAGAGAGGAACTTTTCTAACTCTTCTTCATGCCACCAATATAGAAAGTAGAGAGTCTGACAGGAGCAACTGGAACTCTCATTCATTGCTGGTGGGGATGAAAAGATGGCACACTCACTTTGGAAAAAGCTTGGCAGTTTCTCATAAAGTTAAACATACACTTTCCAAACGATCCAACAATACCATCCCTGAGTGTATTTACCCAAGAGAAATGAAAACATATGTTCATGTAAAGACCTGTACCTGAATGTTCAAAGCAGCATTAGGAGATGTAATAGCCTAAAACTAGAAACAACCCAATGTCCCTCAACTGATGAGTGAATAAGCAAATTGTGGTTTATCCACACAAAGCAACACTATTCAGCATGAGGAGTGAGCTATTAATACATAGAACGACATGGATAAATCTCAAAAGTATTATGCTAACTGAAAGAGATCAAACACAAAAGACTACATATTATATAATTCCATTTATATAAAATTTTAGAAAAGACAAGACTATAGTTATAGAAATCAGTGGGTGCTACTGACTGAGGGTGGGGATGGAAATTGACTACAAAGAGGCAAGAGAACTTTTTGTGGTAAAAGAAATGTTCTAGATTATGATTGTGGTGGTGGCTACATTATGGCATATGTCCAGCAAAATTCATTGCCTTGTATTTTTAAATTATGTTAATTATTGCATGTAAATTATTTGATGGCAAATCTGATTAAGAAAAAAGCAAGAGAATGATAACAAAATTTAGGATAGTGGTTACCATTGGAAGGAATGCAGGGAGATAGAATCTGAGGAATACACATAAGAATCTTGAACACTGGTGATGTTTTATGTAGTTTTTCTGTATATTAAATTAAAATTTAAAATAATAGAGGAGACGGCATAGTAGCTCATGCCTGTAGTTCCAACACTTTGGGAGGCCAAGGTGGGAGGATCACTTGAGGCCAGGAGTTTCAGACCAGCCTGGGCAACATAGCAAGACCCCATCTCTTTAAAAAAAAATAGCTAGGGGGTGTGGTGGCACACGCCTGTAGTCCTAGCTACCTAGGAGGCTGAGCCCAGGATTTTGGGGCTGCAGTGAGCTACGATCATGCCACTGCACTCCATCCTGGGAGACACAGCAAGACCCTGTCTCAAAATAAAATAAAATAGGGGGGAAATGAGCAAATAGGGGAGAGGAAATAAGGACATTCACAGACAACCTTAGAAAACTAAGGTTGCAGCTAGGAAAGAGCGTCATGTCAAGACTTTTGTTTGTTTTTAAATTAGGAGATGCTAGAACATGTTGTACCAATGAGAATGGTTTGCTAGAGAGAGAATAATGATGGAAGTAGAAGGGAACCGAGAAGGAGCAAAGTCCCTGGGAGGTCCAGAGGGGACAGCTTCTGGAGCCAACTGGAGGGACTGGCCTTCGGTCGTGGGAAGGTCCTTTCCTGCATGGTAACAAGAGGGAATAAGGAAAAAATAGGTACAGATTCAACTAAGCTGAGGCATTTAGTGGTGGGAAGATGAGGCAATTTCCTTCTGAAAATTTCTACTTTCTCAGTAAAGTACAGTTAAGGCCATCAGTGGAAGTGGGGAGGGGTGGGAGGTTTGAGGAGGGCGTTTGACATGGCCATCTGCAGAGTGTTGTGAAGAGCTCTCAGGGAATGTGTGCTCCATGCCGGGTATGCAACACCCCTTCCTCCTACCTAGTACCCACTTGAGCTAAACGCGGGGCATCTGTTGGGTGAGGGTTATTTACTCCTGTGGCTGTGGTCTGGAGGGGAGACTGCTCAGTCAGTAGGTAATGAGTAAGAGTCAGCAGAGGAGCAGCTGTCTTCCTGGCAGTCTCCTTGCCCTGGATCTGTCGTCGAAAACATTGCTAGAGATCTGTTTACAGCATTTTGCAATCCAAGAAGGGCAGCCTCTTCTACAAGTTTTGCTTCTAGGTTGGCCATTGCCAAACAGAGTGTTCTTTCGGGTTGTTTTTGTTTGGGGCATTTGTACACAGTGCTGTTGGATCTGTACTGAATTGATCAATCAATTGCTCCTTTTGTCGTGCTCCCACTCTCTGTGCTATCCTAGGCTACGTTATAGATTATGCTATAGATATGTGTTTAGGTACACTGGGTTATACACTATAACAGTGTTTCCTACTATAACCTGTGCTTTGTTTTGCTGTCTGCCATTGTAGACACTCAATAAATGTGGGATGAACAATCAATCAAAATGTATTTATTTAATGCTTATTGTGGTCTTTGAAATACAGGCTTTAGCGAGAAGTACAGACACTGCTACTTACAATCTGACTGGTAAGACCAACACACTGTAAAGAGATGGTGTGGTGTAAACATTCAGAATTTGGAGTTGAATTTGACGTCCGTAGAAACTAACTGAATTTGTGACCTTGAGCAAGTTGCTTTACTTTCTGGGCCTCGGTTTCCTTGTTTGTAGAAAATGGGGGCTGGATCATTTGAGAGAAATAAAAAAAAGACCATTTAGGTGAAGGGACTAGCATACCACCCAAGCATAGTTAGTGCTCAGTAAGACTAACCCAGTCACATGGAACCGTCTGGTTAATTAAGGGCTGCATCTGAAGTTGCAGACCATCACTTTCTCATTTGTCAAATGGAGACCAGAGCAGCACATACCTTCTCAGGGTCATTGTGGGGACTGTGCTGTAACAAGACCAGGTGGATTGTCTGTATTATCTCATTTGCTCTTCATCATACCCCTCTGAGGTAGGAAGGCTCTTATGCCTATTTTACAGGTGAGAAAACTCAAATGGAGAGAGATAGATTGATTTTCTCAAGGTCAGACAACTAGTAAGTGGGAGAATCAAGGCATATAAACCTAGGGAGTCTTTCTTTCTTTTTTTGAGACAGAGTCTCACCCTGTTGCCCAGGCTAGAGTGCCATGACATCACCCTAGCTCACAGCAACCTCAAACTCCTGGGCTCAAGCGATCTCTTGCCTTAGCCTCCCGAGTAGCCAGGACTATAGGCATGCGCCATGACGCCTGGCTAATTTTTCTATTTTTATTAAAGACGGGTTCTCGTTCTTGCTCAGGCTGGTACCGAACTTCTGAGCTCAAGGTATCCTCCTGCCTCAGCCTCCTGGAGTGCTAGGATTACAGGCGTGAGCCACCCACCAGGCCTGGCCCTAGGCAGTCTTTTAAGTAGATACATGTACTCATAGTGGTATTAGTGGTATTAGCAGTTCTACTAGTCGCTGTTGTAGAAGTAAGAGTAAAGAGAGATCACCGTGGTGGGGATGGGATCTGAGTTTGGCTTATAAATATGGCAAGGTTTCTGTAGGCAGAGAGAGATGAAGGCTTCCCGAAGCAGAGGGCAATTGTGAGCAGGAGCTCAGAGCCTGGGCAGGTGCAGGCTTGCTTGCAGAACTAGGCCTTTTTGATCACTGCAGAGGGTCTGCCTTATAGAGAAACAGAGTAAGATGAGGCCTGAAAAGATGGGTGGGGGCCTGATGCGGAGGGAACTAAACCCTGGCATAAGACATTTGCTTACGAGTTTGTAAGGGGAGTCTTTGATGCGGTGTGCCAGCCTGGACCTCGGGACACGGGCCAGGGTAGAACTGAAGATTTGGGATTTGTGTGCGCAGAGGTGGTAATAATATCCCGTCTTGCAGAGCTTTAGCTTTAGCCCAGTGCTTTCCCACCCAAGGTTTTTGCTGATCTTCACCATAAACTTGTCATTGGGGTAGGCAGGTGACTCCTATTAAGTGAGTTACCATGTGTGGAGTGCTTGCTTAGAGTGGGGACTTAATTAAGGCCATGCTCTTTTTCACAGACAAGGCTATGAGGATGAAACATGTTAAGTAAGGTGCCCAAGCTCACAGCACTCGTAAAGTGTCGGGGTTAGAACTTGAACGCAACTCCCTGCTCCCGGCTCATTTCGTTTCACAAGCTTTCCAGTGTTAGCCCAGTCATGATCGCTATCTACAGAAATTCATTCAACAAACAACTGAGCGCCTATGGTATGTCTCACATAGAATCAGGCTGTAGCAGTGCAAAGATAAATATGTTTTCAAGAATGGAAAAACGAGCACCACATATACTCACCAGCAAATTGGTAATTAACTGAGCAGCACCTAAGTGGACACATAGGTACTACAGTAACAGGGTACTGGGCAGGTGGAGGGGGGAGGGGGCAGGTATATACATATATAATGAGTGAGATGTGCACCATCTGGGGGATGGTCATGCTGGAGACTCAGACTTGTGGGGGGAGGGGGGAATGGGCATTTATTGAAACCTTAAAATCTGTACCCCCATAATATGCCGAAATAATAAATAAATAAATAAAAAAGATAAATATGTTTACATATTTTACAAATATGCTCACAAACCATTGGGGAAAGTAGGCTTTTACTTTTCTTTTTAAACAACAGAATTTGACAAGTGCAGTGCTGGGTGTGCAAGTGTTATGGGATGGGGGTGGGTGAGGGGAGAATGGCTTCACAGAGAAGGCAAGGTTTGAGCTGAGCCATGTGTACGAAGTGCGCTCTTACCGGTGATGGCCTGAGTCTCACACTAACTGTCCCGGGATATCGAGTGCTAGTGGCCACGCTGGAGCTAAGGAGCTGGAGCCAGGGCGAGTGGGCGGCTGTGGGAGCCTGGGCGTGCACCCGCAGAGCTCCTTCCAGCGGATCGAGGACCGGATGGGAAGAGTGTAGGAGCTGACAGTTGGCAGCTGCTGTCCCTCTGGGGCCCACCTCGGCAGCACTCCTATGGAGGTGACACTCTCGCTGGCCGCTCCTGGCTAACGGCTGAGCATGGTAACAAGTGCTCTTTGCTCAGGAGCTCAGCAGAGGCACAGGCAGCCTGGGGCTCTTCCTACCGTCCTTGCTTCCCTGTCCTTTCCCAGATGTCCGAGCCTGCCAGGCTCTTTCTACCGACTCCCTCCCGCTTCCTGTCCTGTAACCCAGGCTGCAGCGTCAGGGAGGGAGAGAAGCCAGGGCAAACTCTTGGGAAATGCTTTTGTTTCCTAAGTGCGGAGAGGAGGAGAAGGAAGAACACCAGAACACCGTGGACACAGGGGCAAGCCAGCAGAAAGCCCTGTGACCAAGACTCAGAGAGAGCAGATTTCAGGAGGACAATCCCCAGTGGGATTCTGAAGAGAAAATAAGGGTAATGACAACATCCACACCTACAGGCCAGGCACATGATCAGTGCTAAAAAAAAAAAAAAAAAAAAAAAAAGGAGATTGAATGAAGGAACAGAAGTGACAGAATACTCTTAGGGTATTTAAAGCCAGCAGCTGCAACAGAAAACCCCAAATTCTCAGGTGGCTTAACCCCATAAAAGTTTATTTTTCTCTCACAGCGAGCCCAGTCCTGGTCTACAGGACCCTCCTCTAGCTTGTGGCTTGTCCCTACGAGGACACAGGAGTTTCCACTGATGACAAAGAAGGGGAGGAGAGAATGGGGAGGGACGTGGGGGGTTATTTTAAGGGTGTAGCCTAGGGGGTGGCCTGTACCCCTTCTCCTCACACCTCATTTGCCAGAACCTGGGCACACGCCCCCAACCTGAGGAGGATGTAGGAGAAAAGAGCTGTTCCCGAGTGCCCAGGACAAGGAAAATGAAACAAGCGGTGTTATTTCTGCCACTTAGAACGTACCACAGAGTTTTGCAATTGGGACCACACTATAAACCTTAAAAAAAGATGCATGTATACCTGGGGTGGGAAGGGATGGGGCATTTAAACCGAAAAATGTTTTAGTAGAGTGAACAGGCAGGCAAATGGCAAGGTGTGAGGGAAAGTGGGGGTGGGTTGTAAGGCGTGGGGTAACTCCACATTGCCTCTGGGAATGCCTCCCTGCTGCCCCCTCCCACCTTCTGACCCCAGGGCCGAGAGCTCCCCTCCCATCTCCCACACACTCATTGCTTTTGCCCCTCTGTATGCCAAGCCCCGGCTCTCTTCCCTAGGCTGGGAGCTCTTTAAACAGGGGATGCTGTGTGCCTCGTGCCTGTGTCCCCAGCCCCCAGCATAGCGCCTGGAAGAGTCACTGTCCGCTGGATAAACAAAATCCATTCACTACTCTGGAGATTATGATTCAGGGGAGCTGGGCTGGGAAAAGGGTATCCACACTTTTGAAAAAAAGTTTTTTATTTATTTAAAATGGTGATAGGGCCGGGTGCTGTGGCTTATACCTGTAATCCCAGAGCATTCAGAGACCGAGACGGGAGGATTGCTTGAGCCCAGGAGTTCGAGACCAGCCTGGACAGCATAGCGAGACCCCTTCTCTACAAAAAATAGAAAAATTAACCGGGCATGGTGGTGTGTGTGCCTGTCGTCCCAGCTACCCGGGAGGCTGAGGCAGGAGGATCACTTAAGCCCAGGCGTTTGAGGTTGCTGTGAGCCATGCGCCACTGCACTCCAGCCTGGGCAACAGAATGAGACTCTTTCTCAAATAAATAAATACATTGTGATAAAATATATATAACATCAAATTTAACCATTTTTAAATATGCAGTTCAGTGGCATTATGTACACTTATATTGTGCAAACGTCATCCATCCACAGAACATTTTCACATTGCAAAACTGAAACACTGTACCCATTGAGCAATAACTCCTCGTTCTCCCCTGCCCTCAGCCGCTGGCAACCACCATTCTACTTTCTGTCTCTGTGACTTTGACTAATCTAGGTGCCTTACGTAAGTAGGATCATACAGAATTTGCACTTTTGTGACTGGCCTATTTCACTTAGCATAATGTCTTTAAGGTTCATCCAGTTTGTGGCATGTGTCAGAATTCCCTTCCTTTTTAAGGCTGAATAATATTCATTGAATGGATATGCCACATTTTGTTTATCCATTCATCCCTCATTTGACAGATATTTCTCTGAGATCCTGCTTTTAATTCTTTTGGGTGTATCCCTACTTTTTAAAGGTTCTTTAGGTGATTTGAAGCCCAGCTAAAGCTGAAAACCTCCCTTTCATGCATAGAAGAAGAAGGGAGTGAAAGGAATGATGTAGAGATTTGAGGGATATGCAAACAGTGTAGAGCTTGGGAGGAGACAGGCGGGGGCAGAGAGGGAGGAAAAACACAGGACTATGACAAGGAGAGGGTGGCAGATGACCCAGTTCTCCATGGTGAGGCGATGTCATCTGCTGACCAGAGCAACGAGGGAGGAAGGAGAAGATTCATGGCAGTTGTGGAGAGGGATGCAATTGGGAGATGATCAAAGATTTAAGACAAGTAAAGCACCCAGGGGCCTGTGTGTTTTGTGTTTTGGGGGAGAAGGGTGGAAATAGAATGAAGTCCTTTGCATTAAAATCAGGCTTATGTGGGGCATGCCTGTAGTCCCAGCTACTCGGGAGGCTGAGGCAGAAGGATTGCTTGAGCCCAGGAGTTTGAGGTTGCTGTGAGCTAGGCTGACGCCACGGCACTCTAGCCCGGGTGACAGAGTGAGAGACTCTGTCTCAAAATAAAATAAAATAAAAATAAAAATAAAAATAAAATAAAATAAAGCTTACTTGAGGGCAGGGAAGAAAGAAAGTGGCAAGTGTGCTCAGAAATGGACAAGAAATCATCAGACGGCTCTAAGATGTGTCTGGAAGGGCCAAGGCAGAGTGGACATGTGGCAGGCTCGGGGACTCCATGGCAAGGTGGAAAAAATGGATCATGGAAATGATCCAGGTTTGGAAATGGGCCAGAGGATGTGGCAGAAGGTCAAGGGAGGAGAGGCAGGCGAAGTGCCAGGGAAGTGCTGAGTAGTGCATACCTAGACAAGCTTGGGCCTCACGGGGGTTCCCGGTGAAAGTAAGGAGAGTCACTGTCCGCGGAGAACCATTAGCTACTCCGGCAAGTCCGTCACAATGCTTCCCCTGAGACTGCCTTGCCACGAGCCCTCTCTGTCCCCAGAATGACTGTCTTCCTCGTAGATCAAGGTCTTTCTTGCTGCGTTCAGATACCAGAGTTCCGCCTTTGTGCCTGCCTCATGGTCCCCTCCCTGCAGCCAGCAGCCCAGTCCAGGGCCCCCAGTAACAGATGTCCAACATCTCAGGGAGTCCCCTCAATGAGTCAATGGGTGACTTTGCATTTCTAGAAGTCCTTGACCTCCCTACTGAACAACAGCAGCTGTGGGCCGAAGTGATAGTCCCCAGTGATCTCATTTTGAGCTCATCTTTGTTTTGTTTTGTTTTTAATAAATCGGAAGTTTTTTTTAAACTATTGTCCTGAAAAATCCATTCTTATCCTCCTCCCTTCCTCCTAGATGACCCGGTATGTCTTACTGACCTGGAACATTATTTTGCACTTAATGGTTAATACGAAGCTTTGTTCCTATGTCCCTGTGACGCCCCATTTACCCGCAGTCTTTTTTTTTTTTTTTTTTTTTTTTTTTTTTTTTTTTTTTTTTTGGTATATGTATACAATGGAATAAGGGATAGATTCCTATTTTTTTTTTTTTTTTTTTTTTTTTGAGACAGAGTCTCACTTTTGTTGCCCAGGCTAGAGTGAGTGCTGTGGCGTCAGCCTAGTTCACAGCAACCTCAAACTCCTGGGCTCAAGCGATCCTCCTGCCTCAGCCTCCCGAGTAGCTGGGACTACAGGCATGCACCACCATGCCCGGCTAATTTTTTGTATATATACTTTTAGTTGGTCAATTAATTTCTTTCTATTTTTAGTAGAGACGGGGTCTCGCTCAGGCTGGTTTCGAACTCCTGACCTTGAGCAATCCGCCCGCCTCGGCCTCCCAGAGTGCTAGGATTACAGGCGTGAGCCACCGCGCCCGGCCTACCCGCAGTCTTTGTTGGCGTTGTTCCACCTCCTTGCATGGCTTTGTGGGGCTCAGCTTTATCCCTGCATAATTGCTCAGACTACCTCCTGCCTGCTCGGAGAATCTGTCAGTTGCTGCCTGCTGCTTGCTGTCTGTTATCTTTTACTTGCTTCGCTGGGCTTTTGGCCGCCCTCTGGACATTGCTGCTATTCTAGGACTAGATATAGATCTGTTTGTTTTTCTAAGTAGCCTTTTACTCTAGCATTTTGCTGTCCACATTTTATTGCCTTTCTCTGTCTTGTTATTCCTCCTCCTTGCAGGCACGTCAGAGGCTCTGCAGCAGGCAGGCAGCCTAGGGAAACTACCGTCCCGCTGGCGTCCTTGAAGTGTCCAGACAGACTGCGTCCTTCAGCTGCAAATGTGTAGGCAGCCCTGCAAGGGGCTGGTGACTCTGGGCAGCCGATCCTTAGGGGATATGAGGGAATCAACTTTGTTTAATTACTAAAATGGCCAAAGTTAACTATAAAAGATGTGGGGCTGGGGAAAGAAAGAGATGCACAGGAGGTATTTTCTTGTTCTTCCTTTTGCGTGTGCAGGCATGCGCCATGGGGCTTGATTGATAGTGCCAAGTGAGGCCCCTCCAAGGCTCTTCTTGGAAGAACCCGAACCCTCTTTGCTTCATTCCCAGTCAGCTTCCATTTTGTTCTAGCTTCTGCAGAGCTGCTGACCTTTGATTCCTTCTCTTTGCTTCTAGAGACAGGTGTGGCCCTTGGCTTCCTGTGTGTGTACATCAGCACACCCTGGGGATTCAGGCTGTTTCGATTCTTGGCCGCCCCAGGCAGAACACCCCACGCTGACGTTGGCCCCATCTTGCACTGACCGACCAGAGGCACCGTGGTCAGGCCTTCCCTCTCTACCCGGGCCTTCAGACGCTGTCATGTTTGGAAGGTGGAGGGGGAAGTTGAACAGAGTCCAAGGAATATTTGAAGTATGTTGTCCCTAAGTGGCAGAAATGTGAGAAGAGAGAATTTTCAAGGAAGGGGTGAAAAGAGATTTAAAATAAATTCTTTGTAATACGAGTAAAAGAAATAAAGAGGGGGGCAGCTAGAGCATCCACCAAGTGCTTAAGAATACCATGAACCCAAAATTGGTAAAGGTCTTAAGCAATGGGATAAATATTGCATCAAATATTTAAGTAGAACATAAAAATCTGCGTGGTGTAATAACAGTAATCTAGATCTGTGGTTCCCCAACCTTTTTGGCACCAGGGACTGGTTTCGTGGAAGACAATTTTGGACTGGGGTGGGGGATGGTTTGGGGATGATTCGAGCACATTACATTTTTTGTGCAGTCAAACCTCTCTGCCAATGATAATCTGTATTTGCAGCTGCTCCCCAGCGCTAGCATCACCACCTCAGCTCCAGCTCAGATCATCAGGCATTGGATTCTCATAAGGAGCGAGCAACCTAGATCCCTCACATGCAGTTTATGGTAGGGTTCGTGCTCCCATGAGAATCTAATAGGTTCTGATAGGAGGCAGAGCTTATATGCAGTGATGCAAGCGATAGGGAGCGGCTGCAAATACAGATGAAGCTTTACTCTCTTCCCCACTACTCACCTTGTGCTGTGTGGCCCCGTTCCTAATAGGCCACAGATTAGTACCGGCCTGTGGCCCAGGGGCTGGGGACTGCAGATCTAGACCATCCCTTTCCAACTGGCTTCACTGCTAAATACCACTCCACGCTCAAGGGGGCGAGGGTGTCCGGCTTTTCTCTTTCATTCTTTCACTGAGCTATTTTACCAATATTTTTTAGCACTAGCCCAGCACTGGTGCTCGATGCTGTGGGAAGTACAAAGACGTATAACACATAGGAGCTGCCCTCAAGACAGCTAGACACATATTAATATAAAAAGCTAAGTGAGAATAAAGGTGCAAAAGTGGCTGCAAGAGAATATATTATTAAGTATCGATTAAGAAAGTACCAAGGGTCCTCATGAGGGAGTATTCCTGCAGGCTGGAGTGATCACAGAGGGTTTATGGAAAAGATGGGCCTTAAAGGGACCTTAAAAAGCAGGCATGACTGTAAAGGAGAAGACAAATTCTCATGCTTAGTAGTGACTTACAGAGTTCTCATTACAGATGACAGACTGTAGAACAGCTATAGCTGTCTCGTGTGAAAATCGACAAGAGGCATGTTTGCTAACTTCCAAAAACCTGTCTGAGAGGAGGACAAGAAGACTCAGTGACACACATCCGGTTTCTGGTTGTTGGGTTGCTAGGCAGGGTGTGTTTTGGATGCATCCTTATTGTGGTACAGACCCGGAAGGTGCATTCTGCACGCTGGAGAGCCAAGGTATAGGTTTAGATGCATTTAGCTTCCAGTAACGGGATGCTTCTCTTCTAGAACAGGGAACCTCCTGTGATGGAGAAAAGTAAGGGATTTAGGATGCCAAATCCCAGATGACTCTTTCATTTCCTATTTTTCTCGGTGCCTTTTCTGAGCTCTCCAGTCAGCTCATTGAATGTTCTCGTTCTGAAAGTTCTCCTTTCATCAAAAGGGTGGTTTTACACTTCTAGGCAGATCCCTTGCTATCCCCAGGGCTCTAGTGACACAAAGCAGACAGGAGCAACGTAGGCTGTCTGAGCACCACTGGAGGAAAGCCCAGAAGAGGCGGCCACCCACGCTGCTCACACTCCCCTGGCTCAGAGAGCAGTTGCTTTGTTAGACCCTGTACCAAAAGATTTGCTCTAACCCCGCTGAGACCATTCCCCCAGATTGCAATAATTACAGAACAGCGCTTCTCACTGCTCTTCGTAAAGTGTGCATGAAACCAGCCAGGCCTGTGATCATCCACTGCAGTGAAAACTCTGTAATTTCACATTTTCAATTTGAGGTCCTCATGTTCAAACTGAAAGTACCTTTATTTTTGAAGGATTTCATTCAATAGACATTCATTCACCAAGTATTTATTAATACCTGCTATGTGTCAGGCAATATGAGGTGCCAAGGAAAACGATACATGCTGACTTATTGGTCTGAACAATACATAAATTAATCATTCAGCGGACCTGTAAATAAGTTATATGTTTATTTATCTGAACTATCAGAGGCGAAGAGAAGCACAGATAATTTTTAAAAGCATAAAGCAAGGACCTGTCTTCACATAAAATAGTATATACTTGCCACCCTGGTTCAGAACCACGTTCTCTCTGGACCAATATTTTGTCTATGACAGTGGCAGCAAACACCCTTGGTGTAATTCTAGGAATCCATTCTGCAGAAATAATCAGAGACATGATCAAAAGTTTATATATATGGGAGCTGTTGCAATGCTATTTAAAAGAGAAAAAAAAGGGAAACTCTAACTGTTGAATAAGAGCAGTTTGCTGGAATATATTGGGGCCTATCCATACAATGGCAAATCATTACAAATCCAGGTTTAAAGAATATTTAGTGATGTGAGAGAATGTTTCCCATATATATTAAGATTTAAAAACCAGGATATAAAATACATTGTATATGCTTTCAATGTGGAGGAAATATCTGTTTACATACGCAGAGAAAAAATACTGAAATGTTAGCAGTGTATCTCTGGGGGCAAGATTATGCATGGCTTTATTTTCTTTACATTTTAAATAACTGGTTGGGTGTGGTGGCTCACTCCTGTAATCCTAGCACTCTGGGAGGCTGAGGTGGGAGGATCACTTGAAGTCAGGAGTTTAAGACCAGCCTCAGCAAAAGTGAAACCCTGTCTCCACTAAAAATAGAAAAAATTAGCCGGGCGACTAAAAAAAAAAAAAAATTTAAACAGGCATGGTGGTGCGTGCCTGTAGTCCCAGCTACCTGGGAGGCTGAGGCTGAGGATCACTCGAGCCCAGGAGTTTGAGGTTGCTGTGAGCTAGGCTGACACCACGGCACTCTAGCCTGGGCAACAGAGTGAGACTCTGTCTCAAAAAAAAAAAAAAAAAAAAAAGTTTAATTAGTTACTATTTCTGCAATAAGAAAAAAACTTTTAAAAGAATATTGGTGCAGGGGCATTATTTTCCTTTATGGAATTAATTTTTAAGTATTAAAAAAACCCTCAGTCTTCCCTATACCTCATTCCTATATTTCCTTAAATATTCTTTCTGGATTTGTCACACTTGACTTCATCTAAAACTTTTGAAGCAATCTGTGACTGTCCATGACATACTATGTAGGCAACGAAATCCATGAACTGACTTGCTGGCATTATTTGGGCAACGCTACTTACCGTCCGGGTCACCGGGCAGGCTGGGTGGTTCAGAGCCCGTTCAGAGCCTGGCCTGTGAGGCGCCCTCACCACCGTTCCATGCCCGGCTTTATTTATTCCCCTCACAACTCTCTGCTTTAAACAATGTTTTCTTAAAAATTAAGAATTCATTTTTTTTTTATTGTGGTAAAATATACATTCCATATGTTTAAGTATACCCTTAAATGGCATTAAGTACATTCACATTGTTGTGCAACCATCACCACCATCCCTCTCCAGATCTCTGTCATCTGCCCAAACTGCAACTCTGTTCCCTTTAAACAGTAACTCTCCATCCCCCTCCCCCCAGCCCCTGGCAACCACCATTCTACTCTCTGTCTCTGTGAATTTGACTACTCTAGGTACCTCATATAAGTGGGATATTACAATATTTGTCCTTTTGTGACTGGTTTATTTGCCTTGGGATCATGTTCACCCATATTGTACCATGTGTCAGCATTTTATTCCATTTATTTATTCATCTATTTAGACACAAAGTCTCACTCTGTTGCCCAGGCTAGAGTTCTGTGGCGTCAGCCTAGCTCACAGCAGCCTCAAACTCCTTAGTTCAACCAATCTTATTGCCTCAGCCTCCCGAGTAGCTGGGACTACAGGCATGTGCCACCATGCCTGGCTAATTTTTTTTTAAAATATATATATTTTTAGTTGTCTAGCTAATTTCTTTCTATTTTTTTTTTTTTAGTAGAGACAGTCTCACTCTTGCTCAGTCTGGTCTCGAACTCCTGAGCGCAAGTGATCCGCCTGCCTTGACCTCCCAGAGTGCTAGGATTACAGGCATGAGCCATCATGCCCAGCCTATTTTCTTCCTTTTAAAGAGTGAATCTGGCCGGGCGTGGTGGCTCACGCCTGTAATCCCAACACTCTGGGAGGCCAAGGCAGGAGGATGGCTCAAGGCCTGGAGTTCGAGACCACCCTGAGTAAGAGCGAGACCCCATCTCTGCTAAAAGTAGGAAGAAATTAATTGGCCAACTAAAAAAAATATAGAAAAAATTAGTGCATGCCTGTAGTCCCAGCTACTTGGGAGGCAGAGGCAGAAGGATTGCTTGAGCCTTGAGCCTAGGAATTTGAAGTTGCTGTGAGCTAGGCTGATGCCACAGCACTCTAGTCCAGGCAACAGAGTGAGACTCTGTCTCAAAAAAAAAAAAAACAAAGAATGAATCATGTGCCATTGTATATATATACCACCTTTGGCGTATCCACTCAAATGTTCATGGTATTTTGGTTGCTTGTACATTTTGGGCTTATTGTGAATAATGCTGCTATGAACATGAATGTACAAATATTTATTTGAGCAATTCTTTTGCTCAAAGCAGAATTGCTGGGTCATGTGATAATTCTATTTTTAATTTTTTGAGAAGCTGCTAAATAAACTGTTTTTCATAGTGGCTGCACCATTCCACATTGTATGGTTGTTATTTTTATTCACTTTTATCCTCCCTAATTAAATTTCTATTTTCTTGAGATCAAGTACCCTGTTGCATTCACCTCTGAATCCCTCAGAGCACCTACAAAACTGCCTCAAGGATTTTAGGTGTTCAATAAATATGTGAATAAAAGCTTTTTTTCCCCCAAGCTCTTAGAAGATCCTCTCCACTCTTGGTGTGCTCCTCCTTCTTGTTCTTCCCTTCCTTGTTCTTCTTTCAGCTCTCATAGTTTGTGATTTAGTGGATCTCTGCTAATAAATCTCTATCTTAATGATTTATAATCTTTGGCCATGCAGCTAAGAGCATGGGCAATACAGTCAGAACGACCTGGCCTCAAGTCCCGGCTCTGCCACTTACAAATTGTATGACCCTGGGCAAGCTTCTAAACTTTCATTTCAGATATTTGTTTATTTACTTATTTTTATTTTTTAAAAATTTTTTTAAGCCAGTCAAATTTAGCAGTGGGGGTCAGATATTTGTTGCTGCATAACAAAACACTCCAAAACTTGGTGGCCTGAAACAATGACTATTTTATTATTTATTTGGATTCTGTGCATCTGCTGGGTCATTCTTGTACTCCACGTGGTGTTGTCTGGGGTCACTCACATGCAGCATTCATCAGTGAGCTTGGCCAGGGTTGGAATGACTTAGAAGGCCCCACTCACATGTCTGGCATCTCATGTCCGGGGGAGTTGGAATTGCTGGGGCCTGGCTGAGTCTTTCCCTCTCTCTTCTAAGTTTCCCATAAAAACTGGGCCCTTTTCTCCATGTGGCCTTTCTCCATATGGCCTTTCTCTCTCAACAGGTTAGTCAGGCCTCTTTACATGGCAACTGCCTTCTAAGACAGCAGAAATGGAAACTGCCAGTGTTCTTTTTTATTTTATTATTATTTTTTTGAGACAGAGTCTCACTCTGTTGTGCAGGCTAGAGTGCTGTGGCATCAGCCTAGCTCACAGCAACCTCAAACTCCTAGGCTCAAGCAATCCTCCTGCCTCAGCCTCCCAAGTAGCTGGGACTATGGGCATGTGCCACCAAACCCAGCTAATTTAGTAGAGACAGGATCTCACTCTTGCTCAGGCTGGTCTTGAACTCCTGAGTTCAAATGATCCTCCAGCCTTGGTCTCCCAGAGTGATAGGATTACCAGTATATTCTTTTTCTGAAAGCAGCCACTGGCCAGCTGAGGCTCAGCAGGAGGGGAAATGGACTCCAATACCTGGTGGGAGGAAGGGCACTTGCATACTGGGATGAGAGGAATTAGTGGCCATGTTTGAAGACAACCCATCTCTAAGCCTCAGTTTCTCTACCTGTGAAATGGGAGATAATAATAGTGACTGTCTTTCTAAGATTATAGTGAAGACGAAATGTGATAATGCATGTAAGATGGGCACAAATCATGATTCTAATCATTATTATTATATTTTTTTTATTTTAGCGTATTATAGGGGTACAAGTGTTAAGGTTACATATATTGCCCATGCCCCCCTCCCCCCTCGGGTCAGAGCTTTAAGCGTGTACATCCCCCAAACGTCGCACATCTTACTCGTTGTGGTTGTATATACCCATCTATTATTATATTCTTATTGCCATTTTATTCCAACCAGGATGGATGTTGTTCATGTCCATTTTGCAATTCTCTTGTCTTTCTTTATTCAATAAGATCAATACAGTGCTAATCACCACAAAGAGTACTGAAATCAATATAAGAATTCCTACCCTCCCTGGGAAAAGCCAGGATGGACTCGCAGGAATCCTCAGGGTTTTCAGTCTTTGTACCTGTGTTCCACTTCCTCCTTGAGGGGTCCTTCCTTCTTTCCCTTCCTTCCAACCCTATCCTTGTTGGAATAAAATGGCGATAAGAATATAATAATAAGGATTGGAATCATGATTAGTGCCCATCTTACTTGCATTATCATATTTCATCTTCACTATCATCTTGGAAAAACAGTTATTATTATCTCCCATTTCACAGATGGAGAAACTGAGGCTTAGAGATGGGTTGTCTGCAAACATGGCTCCCTCCCTCCCTCCCTCCCTCCCTCCCTCCCTCCCTCCCTCCCTCCCTCCCTCCCTCCCTCCCTCCCTCCCTTCCTTCCTTCCTTCCTTCCTTCCTTCCTTCCTTCCTTCCTCTGCTGTCCAGACTGGAGTGCAGTGGCCCAATCATAGGTCACTGTAACCTCGAATTCCTGGTGGGTTTAAACAACATAAATTAATTAATTAATTAATTAATTTCTCACAGTTCTGGAGGCTGGAAATGTGAGGTCAAAGTGCCAGTGGTGTGGGCTCATCTCTCAGGTTGCAGATAATGCCTGCTCACCGTGTCCTCACTGGCCTTTCTTCAGTGAGAGAGATCTCTTCCTTTTTTTATAAGGCCACCAAGGATTTGAACCCTACTCTTATGACCTCATTTAACCTTAATTACCTCCTAAAAGCCCTATCTCCCAATACAATCACATTGAGGGTTTGGGGTTCAACAAATAAATGTGGGGGGAACACAATTCAGTCAATAGCACCAGGATACTATTCTTTTACCTCTTATATGTGTTTGTATATGTATGTGTACGTACATATGCAAATGGAGAAAATGCAAATATTTTCTCACCTAGACCATAACTTTTCATTTTTTTCTTAATGATATCTTTTGTCCTAGATAATTTTTTAGTTTTGATGTGTCAAATTTGTTTACCTTTTTCTTTGTCTTAATGATTTAAGGAGGCTTGTACCCCTAAGGTCATGAACATACTATGTGCTCTTCTATATTTTAGAAGAACTTGCCTATTGCCTATTGCATTTTGAGCTGGAAGGAGGTACATTTTTAACTAACAGTTCAATTTCTTTAATGGCTATTAGTTTATTAATGTCTTCTACTTCTTGGACAAATTTTGGTTATTTATATTTTCTTAGAAAATCATCTTTTTCATCTGGGTCTCAAATTCATTGGTATAAAGTTGTACCTAATATTCCTTTTAAAAGCTATCCTTTATATTTGTACATATCCCTTTTCATACTTGACAGGACTTATTAAGCATTTTCTCTTTTTTATTAATGATTCTAGCCAAATAATTTTTTATCTTAAAAAAGCAAATCTGTGGTTTTATTGATCAATTTTGCTGAGTGTTCCCCCTATATCACTAATTTCTGCTTCTATATTAATTCAGTTCTTACCACTTACTTGGCTTTACTTTGTTTTTCTTTTCAGTGTTTTTTATAGTCTAATAAATAAATGTAAGGCTACAGTTTTTTCCTGAAAATTATTTTGGCCACATCCCATTGGTTTTGATGTGTGCTACTTTCATTGTGGTTCAGTTCCAAGTAGTTTACTTCCTTTTTAAAGCAAGAGATCTTTAGAAGTATGTTTTTATATTTCAGGAGTATGGGTTCTTTTGGCTCCTCGTTTGTTCATTTCTAAATTTATTGCATTATGGTTAATGAATGTGGCCTGTATAATAACAGTTTTTTAAAAAATGTGTTGTTATTTCCTTTAGGCATAGAACAGAGTCAAATTCGGTGAACTTTGCATGTGTGTTTTTGACTTATAAAAACAGTATACTATTGCATTATTTTTACCTTCCAGTGTTGGCATAGCTTCTGAGATGGGCGATAATTTAGTTGGATTTACTAGGAAGACTATCATTGACTTATTTATTCAACCGATATTTATTGAGTGCCTGCACGTTCTGGGAACCGTAGGTTTGGGAGGACACAGAAGTGAACAACAACCAACAGTCTGCGTGGAGAAGCCGACACAAACCACACAGTCCTGTTAGCAAAATACAGGGCTGAAGAAAACACATTTGATTCTGTGAGCGTGTATCACAAAGACCCTGTTCTAGGGAAAGCCTTCCTAATACTCCGACAGAGCTAGAAGGTGAGTGGAAGTGAACTAGGAAAAAGGGCTGGAGAAGCGAGGAGGAGAGTGATCCAGAAAAATAGCAGGGCGTGGAGCCCTCCAAAGAATGCAAACCAGGTGTGCTAGGGCCCTAAGGAGGCCAGTGAGGCTGCAGCTCCCAAAGCAGGGGTTCAAGGTGCTGTAGGCAGCTGGGAAGGGCGGGGAGTGTGTGTGGGGGTGCAGACCACTTAAGGCCTTATGAAGAATTTTTGTCTTTTTTTTTTTTTTAAGAAAAATGAGAAATCCTTAAAAGAGTTTAGGTAGGCTTACAGGATCATATTAGTAGTTTTAAAAGATAATGTTAAGAGGAACTTTTCATGTTTGCTCTGGGGAGTTTTTGTATATGGAGAGGTTCTACTTTTCGCCTTGCTCCCTCCCTTTAGTGGTGTTGAACTAAATGTATTAGGAAAATACCCAGTGCATCTTCTATGAGCTGCCTACAAATGACCCTGTGCTTTTGGAGCCAAAGTCTGCGTTGGTGGTAGATTGTAACAATGAAAACAACAATGTCATTATAAGAAGAGGAATGACGGCTACCATTGTCGGAACACTTACGATGTGTCCTAGCTTTGTGCTAGGTCCTCTGCAAGTTTTATCTCATGGACTCTTCACAGTCACCTTAGGAGACTTAAAAAAATTTTTTTTGCTACCACATAGGCCAGTCACTATGCCTGGCATCCCTCTAAAGGGGAACGCTCCTGCCTACCACCTCAGCAAAACGTGGGGTGCCCTGACTGGACTGGGGGAGCCTGGACCCAACAGCAACCAACCCATTGGCCGGCCAGCGGCCTATAGGGTATCAGAAGACAAAAGGCTTCATCCACATTGACTGTTGCTTTTAGAAATTTTAAGTTGGGATACGTAGAGGAAATCAGTTCACTGCAAAGACTGAAGTTGAGAGATGAGGAGGCAGAGAGCCACGGTGAGCCCGGCTGAGGTGAGGGCGTGAGCAAGCAGCAGCTGTGAGGTACAGGAAAGGTATGTGGGGAGGGAGAGAAACTAAGGCACAGGGGACAGGGAACACTTGGAGAGCAGACAGCTCGCATAGATGGTGAGCAGTAGAGAACAGATCCCTGGGATCCGTACCCGGCCCTCGCCCCTCAGAATGGTTCCTCCTCGCTCTGCGTGAGGTGCCTGCCTCCCACATCAGACCCTCATTACCAGAGAGCACCTCAAAGAATCTCCGCTCCAGGCAACCCCGGGGACTCAGCACTCCCGGGCGCAGATGAAGAAACAGACTCAGAGAGGTAAAGTAACCTGCACAAATTGCCACAGCTAATTGGCAGAGCAGAAATTCGAACTCCAGTTTGTGTGATTCTGATGCCCCTGTTTTTAAGCCTAATACTATTTATTCTAGCAGCAGGAATCATCTGCTCAAAAACATTTGCTCAGACTGCTAGCTTTTCCTTACCGTGAACACAAACACAACAGGCACACAACTTTAAAATGGTAGGTCAAGTTACCTGCACTATTGGCCTGTTGTTAGCTATTGTGGCCTAAGAGTCCTGACATAAGAGGACTGTTGCTTTTGTGCTCACTGGTCAAAAACAGTTTCTTCACCTCGTCAGCTACTGAGGGGGAGGAGCAGAGAAGGTGGCAGGGGCACTTCAGGAGATAGGTTTATAATTTCTCTTCCGAGAACTGGTAAAAGCCTTGCAGGTCTGAGACATCACCATCCACTCACTCAGGGAGCGGTCTCGGGAGAACTGGGTCATGCAAAAGAAACACCCAGCAATCACTGGGAAGTAGATGGCTGTGACTCTAGTTTTTGGTAAGTGGAGGAACAGAGCTGGGTGCCTAACCAACCAGAATTGTGGTCCTCTGTGTGGAATGTTCTCTTCCAGGGTCAGTGGGAAGGGAGGGAATTGAGAACAAATTTAATGAGTACCTAGAATGGGAGGCTTTGTGCCCACAGAAAGTGTAAAGTTCAGAGTCACTGGCACATAGGCCTGAAATAGGTCTTCTTCACTGCGACACAGCAGAAAACCTCTGAGGCTGCAGCCCCCTGGTAAACGCAGCCCCTTCCCTCCAGAGACCCTCTCTGTGCACGCCTGGACCCAACTGCCGCTCCTGACTTGCTCCAGGTCCCGTGCTGAGGACAGAGGGGATCCCCGTCTTTCGTGTTCCACCCTAGTGAGCCCTTGTGTGTCCTGTGCCAATTGCAGCTGGAGACGCTTCCTTGCCAGATCACCCTTTCCCTGATTCCTGGTGTTTATCCTGTCAAGGTGGGGCACCCTGACCCAGAGACCAGACGGACCCACACCGGCGAGATCGACCAGGACAGGCCCAATGTGACGCGTGTCCCGTGAAGGTCGGCAGACTGCCAGCGTCACAGAGTCCAACAGCAAAGATCAAATCAGCCGTGAGGGCGGCCCGGGATCCCACAGATCACCTGAGTCATCCACCTTCGCTCTTTCCTTATCACAGACCCGCTGCGCCCCTGCTCTCTGAACATTTGTCTTTTAAACGTTCACTTTCTAACTTAATTAAATAAAACTTTCTAGCATTACAGTAAATGAAAAATGAGAATCAGCTGTCAAGAATAAAGAAGGACGCTTTGATAATCAATGTAACCATATTGTAGAAATCACTGGTCCATGTTTCATCTAAAACGGCCGCTCACCACCTTCGAGGCCTGCCTGCCTGACCTTGGCCTGGCTGGGGCTGGAGAGTCTGGGCCCGGCCTGGGGTTCCAGGGTCAGCCCTGCAGATGGTGTTCTACCGTGTGTGGCTGAGAGACTGCAGAGAGGTGACTGAAGCCTGCTGGGCCTATTTTCCTTCCCCATCAACGGGGAATCCCGGGGATACCTGCCCTGCAGGGCTGCCGCAGAGATCGGATGAAGTACTGCAACAGCAAGCGCTCAGCACGAGGCCTGGCACACATACCCTCCACTGGGGCTGCCTGGCCTTCCCAGGGTTCCTTCTGTAAGTGCACCTTGTGATTTTCTCAGACTGCCTATCACAATCTTTGGAAATGTGGCTTTTATTTGTTTATTTCTTGGACTTACATAAGAATATTTTTTCCATGCTCAGGTGATGCAGGTTGACTCCAGGTGGATTAATCTTGGATGGGCACGGATGGGTGGCTTTGCTTTAGGTTGCTAGTTTGTCTGGATTGGGTTCCAGCTTGCCAACACGTTTCTCTCATCATCCCTGGCCCAGCTGCTATCCACAGCATATTTTTCTCAAGGTGGATGGTGGCATGCTTTTGTCAGGATAAGTGGCAGGAGCAAGCGAGATCAAACCAAACTGTGCAAACCTTTATGGCACCTTTTCTTTCTTTTTGTCCAATCCCGTCCTGTGATGCTATGGCACCTTTTTATATCACATTTGCTGACATTCCATTGGCCAAAGCAAGTAACACCCTCATGCCCAACATTAATGGTGAAAAATATGGTTTTTGGAGGTAAGACCAAAGTCCGATTTGAAACAGAAGGCAACTACGAAACAGTGAGAAGGGTGTCATTGTGGTGTTACTCTTGCTAAGGATGAGAAACAACAAACTAGAGCCGCAGTTTATGAGGATCAAGAGCAGAGGTGAATGCTTCTCCATGAAGGGAGTCCGGGGCCGCCTGCAACAGGTGTCGCAGGTCCTCCCTAGCGCAGCCCCTCACCCCACAGCTCTTGGGAGAAACCTGAGATTCTCCGCAGCACAAGCCGGAGGCAAAGCAAGCCTGTCTGAGTCCAGAGTGAGCGCTCGGGCCCCTTGGCGCAGTGCCGGCGCAGGTCTGGGCTCCCCGGCGTGCCCAGGTCCAGCCGGAAGTGTGGCCCTCTGCAGAGTTGGGTGCCACTCAGCCTGGGCAGGGGCGAGGGCGTGCCTGTGGCAGCCCCCAGGCTCGGCACAGCAGCTCCCAGACATTCTGGTGCAGATTTTCCCCGGATGAAACAGCCTCTTCCTGTGCAACCTCCCATCAGCACCTGACCTTCACTCACTTTTAACCACTTCCTTGCTTTCTCTACGCCCGGCTTCCCTCTACACATCCCGAGTTTATTCACAGTGTCGCTTCACCCTTCTTCCAGGGTATGAATCTACCTTTTTTCTCCTTTCCCCTCCTCTCTCTTCTGTTTCTCTCATTTTCTCTTTCTGTCTCTCTCTTATCTATTTCATCCTGCCTCTCCTTCTCTCCTTCCCTCCCTCTCTCCTTTCCTTCTTCACAAATGCCCCTTACTCATGGGCTAGGTGTTGTGCTAGAGGTTACAGTGGTAACGGGATCCTTGTCCTTATGGGATGTTTAGTCTAAAAGGGAAGACCAACACTAACGAATATGCTCAAATAATAACTTAATTATACCAGCAATAATGCTATGAGAGATCCAAGTGGGCCACATTCTTTGAACTCATTTGACATTTTCCATGTCTGACTGGAATATTGGTTGCAGTAGATTGTGAATACCCTGGATTATGCGATTATGTCTGCTTTGCATGTAGCTCCAGTGCCTAGTACAGAGCCTGGCTCATGCACAGTATGCACTCAGTGATTACTTGTGACATACTTTGAAATGTAACCAGTCAGTGTTCATATGACATAGGAGTCATGAGGGGAAGTCAGAGGCGGCAAATCTCTTCCTCCATCCCATGCTTCCCTCACCCTACCCACAGCCAACTAGATGCCAAAGGTGTAAGGTGTCAAGGAAGGGATGCAGGCCAAGTGTCATCCTAGGTTCTCTGCCCATAGCTCTCCCCTTGAGAAAACCTCCCCAGGAGCCCCCTTCCATGAACCTCCAACTTTAGAAGAAATAAAGGAACAATCTCTCTGCCTGGCTTCTTGTCTTCCTTGGCATGGATTGGATGCACTTCGACCACTCTCACCTGGGCCAGGTAAGTGTTTTCCAACTGACATCCACTTTGGGATTTTTATTCTAACTCCTTTAATTATGCAGGAAGCAGTTGGTCATTGAACATCATGTAAATATGATCAGCTATGAAGAGAAGCTTGTCAGAAATGGGGAGTGCAACTTTCAGCAGCAATAGAAAGGGGAAAATACCCAGAATACATTTACTCCATTACATTTTCCCTTCAAACAGGAAGAGAACAGCAAAGCATTGAAGGATGGGAGAAAACAAGTTAACAAATGAACCCAAACCCTTGATTACAGCAGAGACGCTCTTTTAGAGAGGTCAGAGCACCGGTGTCCGTCTTCCCCGACGCCAGGCCATCAGGAGGGCGGGTGGACACCTCGGCGGGCGCGGAGGCCTTGTGCGATCAGACATCGTGCAGAGCGACAACAGGCTTAGGCTTTCCTGGATGTGACTTGGCTCTGATAAGAATCTGTCCAACGTGGCCGTGATATGACAGTAAATTCCATGGATTTGAACAGCACGATTCATGCCAAAAAAAAACTTGATGGCTTTTTTGGACAGAATTGTCTTCATTGTTACTGGGTACGGGACAAAAAGAAAAAGTGCAAGAGATGCAGCATCTGTAACTTTGTGGCATCTGAGGACGCCGTCAGCCCTCTTTTCCCCTCCACAGGGGGGGAGGAGGCTGATGCAAGGGCTGGGCGAGGTCACCTTCAGCGTGCTGAGTGCGCCCAGGGAGCACGCCAGGGTGAAAAGGAGATGGACGCACAGCCCGCGTGGGGACAGGCAGTAGCTCCGTGTGCTAGCTCGTAAACTCAGAATGGAACTCGGAATTTTATAGCTGTAAAGGATATTAGCAGCTGCCCAGTCCAAAAGCTCTGAACTAGTTCAACGCCATTGCTTCCAAGGTGAGACTGAGGTCAAGACACGGGAAATGACGGACTTAGAGACTTCACTGAGTTAGTAGCAGAGCCATGACCTGCTTCTACTTCCACTGTCTCCCTGGTAAGTGCTCATTAAATGTTAGCCATCCTCACCATCACCACGCTTACTTTCTTATACGCCCTCCGCATACCCTGTGCAATTAGGTGGTATTTTCCCACGTCGTGAATGCAGAAAACAGGGAATTTACCCAGGGACACCCAGCTGACATGTGTCAGAGAAGGCCTGGAAGCTGGCTGTTCTGACTGTCCCTCCAGGGCTCTTCGCAGCCCTCATCCTGTCTGCCCTGTGACCTGTGCACTGTGACTCGTGAGCCCAGAGAGATCCCGTGATGGACTCTAGAGAACAGCTCTGCGGACCCGTCTACATAGCAGCTCTGCAGCTGGGGTGCTCCCCAGAGCACACAGCAAAAGATTTGAGATGAGCACTGCCTTGGCCGGGCACAGTGGCTCACGCCTGTAATCCTAGCTCTCTGGAAGGCCGAGGCAGGCGGATTGCTCGAGGTCAGGAGTTTGAAACCAGCCTGAGCAAGATCAAGACCCTGTGTCTACTATAAATAGAAAGAAATTAATTGGCCAACTAATACATATAGAAACAATTAGCTGGGCATGGTGGCGCATGCCTATAGTCCCAGCTACTCGGGAGGCTGAGGCAGGAGGATTGCTTGAGCCCAGAAGTTTGAGGTTGCTGTGAGCTAGGCTGATGCTACGGCACTCACTCTAGCCTGGGCAACAGAGTGAGACTCCGTCTAAAAAAAAAACCAAAAAGATGAGCACTGCCTTTCCCTCTGGCGCGGGCACACTGGGAACTGCCGGGAAGCGTACGCAGTCCACAGATGCTGGAGAGGTGCGTAAGGAGCAGCTCCCAGAAGGCCTCATGTCATAATAAAGTACCTGGATTTCATCTTTCCCATGGAGCCTTTGATGGGGCTTAAGTAAAGAAATGCCATGGCGCGTTGTACGCTTGAGCTATTTCATGCTGGCAACTGGGGGCAGGATGGATTTGGGAGGATGGGAGCAGCGAAGGTGAGATGACAGGGGCTTACGCAGTGGTTTCAGGGGAGGGTGGACAGGCAGAGTCAGGACTGACTTCGGGTCGGGATAAGTAAGAGGGGAGAGTCAACAGTGAGCTCCAGTGGCAGCTTTGAAGACTGAGTGGGAGGAGAGTAGAGGAGGAGGAGTTCAACTGGGGGCAAGACGATGAGTTCTGTTTTAGACACATCGACAGAGAGGGGTCTAAAGGATATTTTAGCCTAGATTCCCTCAAAGGCAGGCCTGGGACAAAGGTTTGTGTCTGGGTCATTTATTTGGGAAGTGACCCAAAGAAACAGGAGAGAGGGATCAGGGAGGGTGAAATAAGGAGGCGTCTCAGGACTGTGCACCCAGGAGATAAGAGGGAGAAGCGGTTATTCTCTGGTCCTCCACCTCGCTGGGCCAGGGCTTCCCCAGGCAGGGTTATCCCCACCCAACTCCACATGTGGCTTGCACATGCACAAGTGTTGGCACTTCCACAGGCTTCCAGAGTGAATGAACAGGCTTCCAGGGGCATCCCTGAAGCCCCGAGACACGAAGCACAGTGTAAGCTAATTGTTGAAAAAAGTTCTATCAATGCAAACTGAGTCAAAGCCAGGGCAGAGCCACTCGTCAGAGCCTCTAATGGACTCAGAGATCAGCCCATAGTGCTGAGAGGTGGTGCACAGGAGACATCCGATCCATGGGACATGCAGGCGGGGCTGTCCAGATGGAGATGTGTGACTCATCTAAAGTTTTGGAGAGAGGTGGGGGATGGAGAGGAAGATTGAGAAATCATCGGTATCCAGGTGCTGGTTGAAACAAACCACGGGGAGAGTATGTCGGGTGCACAGAGCAGTGAGCTGAGGACAGCACCCTAGGGACCCAGAGGGAGTGGGCAGAGAATGAGGAGCCCCTGGGAGCACAGGAACAGCCAGGGAAGTGTGGTGCCATGCGAGCCAAAGTAGCAGAGAAGGTGACAAGGAGATTGGCCAAAGGTCTGCAACATATCACACCCTATAAAAATGCCTGCCGGGTTTGGCAATCAGGAGGTCTTGGATGCCACCAACAAGAGGGAGCTCAGTAGAATTTCAGTGTCAGAGGCCAGTAAATGTCGGCCTGAGGTATGAACAAGAGGTAGGAAACTGGAAAGAACAGTGCAACCCAGCTGGGTGTGATGGCCCATGTCTGTAATCCTAGTTACTCAGGAGGCTGAGGCAGGAAGGTTGCTTGAGGCCAAGAGTTCAAGACCAGCCTGAGCAACATAATAAGACTCCATCTCTACAAAAAAATAAAAAGTTTACTGGGCTTGATGGCACATAGCTGTAGTCCCAGCTACTCAGGAAGCTGAGGCAGGAGGATTGCTTGAGCCCAGGAGTTTGAGGCTGCTGTGGCCTATGATGGTGCCCCTGCACTCTATCCGGGGTGACAGAGTGAGACCTTGTCTCTAAAAAAATAAAGAAGAAGAATAGTGCAAGATGCACAGTCACGAGGATTGCCCTTGAATAGGGTGCGCAGTGAGGAGGAGAGGGCAGATGTGGAGACAGGCCAGATTTTAGGACGGAGAGTGGGGAGCTGAGGGACAGCAGGCAGAGGAGCCTTGCTTGGCTTCTGCGAAGGAACAATACTATGTGCTGAGGCTGTAGGAGTGCAGGGACTAGAATTGGCCTCTTGCCGTGTCCTACTGTGAGTGCTCAACCTGAGGGCTGCAGGGGAGAGCTTGGGCTGGCATCTAGTCCCTGCTGTTAGTCACTCAGTATTTACTGAGCATTAGCAATGTGCAAGGCCATATGTAAGTAACTGAGGTGACTGTGATTGAGTCCCTACTCATAAGGAGCTTTCAATCTTAGGTCCCAGGAATTAGCTACACTCTAGATAACGTCAGAAATTGGACTGGGTCAGAGTTATAATCTGTGTCTAGGAGTCTACTCATTTACTCCACAAGTTTACTTGTTGGGGGACTTGAGGGACTATTAAGTGCTAGTCACTGATCCAGGTCCCCAGAATATATCAGAGAGCAAAACAGATACAAATCCTGCTCTTGGGGACCTTATATTCTGATGGGGTGTATTTGTCAGGAAAATCTAAATTATATTGTATTAACAAGTGGCTGCAAAATACCAGTGACTTAATAAAATAATGCTTCATTTCTTTTCTAAATCTTTAATTAAAAATTTTATTTGTATTTATATATATATATATCCTTTTTTTTTTTTTTTTGAGACAGAATATCATTTTGTTGCCCAGGCTAGAGTGAGTGCCGTGGCATCAGCCTAGCTCACAGCAACCTCAATCTCCTGGGCTCAAGCAATCCTCCTGCCTCAGCCTCCCTAGTAGCTGGGACTACAGGCATGCGCCACCATGCCCGGCTAATTTTTTCCATATATATTAGTTGGCCAATTAATTTCTTTCTATTTATAGTAGAGATGGGGTCTTGCTGTTGTTCAGGCTGGTTTCGAACTCCTGAGCTCAAACGATCCACCCGCCTCGGCCTCCCAGAGAGCTAGGATTACAGGCGTGAGCCACTGCGCCTGGCCTGTATTAATATATTTTTAAAATTTCAAATCCTTTATTTCTCATTTGCACGAAGTTGATTGTGATTCTGCAGGGCAACTGTCCTCCACGCAGTGACTCGGGGCCCAGTAGGCTTCACCTTCGCAAGCTGAGACTCCTTGGTTGCTATCGCAGAGGAAAGAGAGAGAAGCTGAAGAACTTTCCGTGGGTTTGTCAGTTCTGCAGTGTGGAAACGAGCCACATCCATTTCTCTCAGGACTAACCACACGGCCTCACCTAACGACACAGAGACCAGGAAATGTGAGGGAGCGTGTGGAGTATTTGGTGAGCATCACTGTCTCGGCCTTGTGGCGGGAGACCGTCTGTGGGCATAACAGATACGTCAATAAGGTGCGTCCTGCGTTAGCGGGGATGCGTGCGGTGGGGACGCAGGGCAGGGTGAGGAGGGGGGGTGGTGTCGGGGAGGGAGTGGAAAGGGCAGCGTTATTAAACAGGGCGGCCAGGGCAGGCCTCCCTGAGAAGGTGGCAGGTAAGCAGAGCCTTAGAGGAGGCGAGGGAGCTATTGGGATATCTGAAAGGAGAGTGGTCTCAATAGAAGAAATGATCCAGAAGGAGATGGAGTGTGTCAGGACGTAGAGCCAAATAGCCCGCAGACTGTGCGGGGGTCAGAGACGGAAACCCAGGCTGGAGTCACAAGAACTGGTTCCAATTTCACTTTTGTGACAAATTAGTTATGATAGGTTGTAAAGTTACTTTAACCTTAGTGAGCTTCAGTTTCCTTGTCTGAAATACGGGGATAATAAAAACTATCTCATAGGATGTTGTAACAGATGTAATATATGTAACATAACATGCCTGGCTCAGAATAGAAGGATGTGGTAGATCCTGTAAATTGGTTCACTCAAAATCTATTCTCAAACACCCTCTTCTTTGCTTTCCTTTACTAGAAAAGGTAAAAGAGGAAATACTCCAGCTCCCCTGAAGCTAGGGGTGGCCACAAAGCCCAGTTATGGCCAGTGAGATGTAAACAGGAGTCCTTGACTTTTCCAAAAAAAAAGGCAGAGCTTCTGAGCAGCAAGTCCTTTCCCCTCTGACTCTGCCTCCTTCTCTCTTCTTGCCTGGATCGCAACTGTGAGGCTGGAGGTAGAGCAGCCACCTTGCAACCATGAGGCAACAAGCACAAGGTTCAGGCTAAGGAGTGGCAGGATAGAAAGAGTTGGGGCCGGGCACGGTGGCTCACACCTGTAATCCTAGCACTTTGGGAGGCCGAGGTGGGAGGATTGCTCGAGGTCAGGAGTTCGAAACCAGCCTGAGCAAGAGTGAGACCCCGTCTCTACTATAAATAGAAAGAAATTAATTGGCCAACTAATATATATAGAAAAAATTAGCCAGGCATGGTGGTACATGCCTGTAGTCCCAGCTACTCAGGAGGCTGAGGCAGAAGGATCACTTGAGCCCAGGAGTTGGAGGTTGCTGTGAGCTAGGCTGACGCCACGGCACTCACTGTAGCCTGGGCAACAAAGTGAGACTCTGTCTCAAAAAAAAAAAAAAAAAAAAAAAAGAAAGAGTTGGGTACTTGATGACATTGTTGAGCCACTGTCCAGGGCTATCTGCCCAGAAATTTATTGTTGTGTGAGACAAGTACCTTATTGCTGGTATTTCCCAGTGTTTGTTGGGGTCTCTGCTGTGTGAAACTAACACAGTAACAATAGCTAAAATTGTCATCATCATCATCTTCCTATCTATTCTAAAACTGCAACAACATCCAGCTCACAGCTTTAGATTTTATTACCTACTTTGGGAGCCAATTAAGATTTATTAAATGAATCTCCAAGGTATTGAGATTCGTATTCCAAGTATTCTAAGAACATTGGCTCTTTGAGATATTAATAGGTCTTCTGAGAAAAGAAAAAGTGCTATTGTCAAGTCAACAAATAATGATACCTGGTAGAGATCTTTATACCAGTGGTGTTCAAGTTGGTGTACTATTTGAGGGCTTTCCAAAGGATTTTAAAGACTCAATTTCAGATCCTCAATTACCATAAGTACTCTTTCCAAAAATTCATGTGTCTGAGGACTCCTCATTAAGGTTCTCCTCTCCCTGCTTCTCTGTCCACCAGGTCCATTCTCCCACCCTACAAGAGAAAAGCACAGCTCTCTGCTGACCTGACTTACCCTGGGCACTGCTCCAAGGTCTACAAACCTCTGTGCTACAAAGGGAGAATTCCAAATATCAACACCTAACTGGATTCTAATGATTGGGGAATAAATCCTGCTGTAACTCCTGTGGTTCCCACATCTTTGCTTTCAATGAAATTGAAGGATATCCTAATTGAATTATCAGCTGATAGATCATTAAAAATATTTTTATGGTAAATGATTATGTGATCTTTGTCTTATGTCTCTGACATAGTTTAGACTTGAGTGGCAATGCTGTTAAGTCTATCTCCACCTACTTATTGATGTAAACACAGTTTCTCAATGCCTGTATCTGTAAAAATAATAAATAGGAATAGAATGGATGCTGCACCCTGTCTCATTCTAGCAATAAATAATTCATTTGTGAGTATAAGAAGCAAGTGAAAAAAAAAAAACAACTAGTCAGCTTACTAATAAATGCAATTCCAATAAAAATTTACTTTAATAATTATGCATTAAAATTTGTAATATGTGTCTGTTGTTTTGACTGTGCTAATGATAGCTAAATCCAGAAATGAATTTAAAACACTTGCAGCCTTCACCTTACATATTTAGTTTGTGTTTTTGTTGTGGAGGTAGAGAATTATGATAAAATGACCAGTAAAAGACTTTCAAGTATTACAACTTAATTTTAGAAATAATTTCTGCTGTAGAAGTGGAATGGAGAAAAAATGGTGAAAATGTTTATTAAAGAAGGGCTTGTTCATGTAATTTCAACTAGATGGTTATGGATATCAAACATGGTAGTTTGTGGTGATGTTTAGAATTCCTTGGGAAACATTTAAGAGAGTAATATAAGACCTGTATTTTTATATGGCAATATTTATAATATGTCCAAAATTATATCCTTTACAACTATTTAAACTTCTCATGAAACTTTTTAGAAGTTTATTTAAAAAATGGATGAGAGGTATATAGTTTTCAAATTTTTTGGAGTGTGCAGGCAAAGATTTAGAGATGATTGCCTTAGAGATCTGTTTTTACTAATAGATAAAATTGTCAAGTAATCAAGAATGATATTGTATCTGATTCTACTCCCTGCTCAAAAAAAAAAAAAAAAAAGAATGATATTGTAGAAAAGGTGCATCTACCAATAACCCTTTGTACTTCGTAAAAACACTAATCATGATCACTACCTTGCATGCTATGCAGGTACTTGACAAACCTTTACTCATAGATTATGCAAAGGTGAACTTCGCCTCCTGTCTCTCTCCCACCTAATCACAAGGAAGATGTCTGGAATCCAAAGTGATCAATCTAGTAATAAGATTTCATCTAAACTGTGCGGATAAAAAGATAATACAGTCCATAATCAAATAGTTCAAAAGAGAAATACATTTGGAGAACAAAATACAGAAAAAAATAGGGAGAGAATAGGGCTCATAACAAAAAGCAAATTAAGTATGTTGTCAGTGAGGCTGAATAGAAAAAATAGGCAGTGCAGAGGGATGATAGCTCAGCTTTCCGTCCCAGCTGTCTTTTGTAGATGGTATTTTCTACTCTTATGAGATACATATGTTGGGGCCCAGCAGCTAGAAAGAGATAGAAAAGACAAAGAATATCAATCAAGAATAATAAAGAGCTGATTTTACTGAGAGGCCTGGATACATTTTAAAGTAGTGCATTTATTAAAAGATTTATGTTTCTGTCTAAATGTAATAGGAAGTTGAATGGTAACTCAAGAGATGTTTTAGAAAGAGCCAAACTTTAAAGAGGGAATTATTTAGGGTGTATTAAGGATGCATTAAAAATTTTTTGAAGGGATTATTTGTCTTAATAAAGAACCCTTCATGATCAAATTCCTGCTTAAATTTCTTCCACTACATAATAGAAAAAATAGGATAGAAGTAAAGGAAATAAAATTTCAGGTTAAAGGATATTTCCTCTACTGTGAGATGATCAAACTGTAGCTTGAAATAATTCTAATAACTACAGGCAGTTCTGGGTAATTAATTTAACAATAGTTGATGTTATTAATAAGCCCATAATTAATTTAAAATTAATCACTTAATACATTATTCTGTTTTATACCTAATTTTCAAGCTTCATTTAAACAGAAAATCCTAAAATCTCCTCCGATAGAAGTGTCAAAATGGTCTAAAGACAGAAGATACTTGGAGACTTTCTGTTTTAAAGAAAAAAAAATAAAATAAAATAAAAAAATAAAGACAGAAGAGATGTGAGAAAGACATGAATGATTCACGATAGGGATTTCTGTTGTCTCAAAGTAAGGAGCCAAGTGAATGTAGCAGGAAAGTGGATTTTCTGGTCCACTCAAGAGAGAACAGAAGATATTCATTCATTGTTTTAAGAAAACAAAACAGTTCTCTCCATTCTAGTCCATTCCAATATCATAAATCAAGTATTAGCACTGTGGTATCAAGAATAAGACTCTTCCCCATTGAACTTGCCCCTCCTCCATTGTGAGTTCACAGCCTGCAAAACTGCACATGGCAGCCCTGATCCACTCTCTACCCATTCACCTAAACCGGAAACCTGAGATTCATTCTTGGTTTTCTCTAATATTTCATTCATTGACTTCTCTCCCTCCCTACTGCTATTCTCTAGTTCCCAAGCTACTCCTGGGAGTGCTTGTCTCCTAGCAAAGAGCTCAGTAAACATGTGTGGAATAAATGACCTGATTTGATATGATCTATGATCTATGATCTCTTTCCTCAAGGAGTGCTCTGCCAAGAGTGAGGAGATGGACACAAAAACTCCTTGTCCTTTAGGCTGTTCAGGTGTTGCCTCCTCCACGAAGCCTTCGGAATTCTCTCCCCCCATTCAGACTGGGGTATGTGACCCTCCTCTGATTCCCAAAGCACTTTCTGCTTACCTTTACTAAAACACTTATAATTCTGTCTTGTAACAATTGATCTGCTTCTCTGAGTTCCCCGCTAGATAGGGACTTGTATGCCTGGGTCCCTAGTACCTAGCATAGTACTTGGTGTCAAGTCCAAAGACAATGAATGTTGTGGAGTGAATGAATGATACAGGAAAAAAAGTGCAATAAGAGGCACACACAAAGTAGTCTCACGGGGTGACAGATGAAAGAGAAGCTAATTCTGCTATTAGGGCGAGTGACAGTGAGAAATGGCCTTTTCAGCTGATCTCGAAAGGTGAGTTGGAGTTTCTCTCTCGATTAAGGTAAGGAAAGGTATTCCAAGCAGAAGGAATGGCATGAACAAAAGCATGTAGGCAAGAAAGCAAATGAAGGATTTAAGACAATGGGCGCCTGGCACAGCTCACAGCTTTGAGTGGGAGGAAATGGGGCCAGCGTGGCCAGAAAGGTTGTTTTAAACAAGTTGGGAAAGACCTGGAAGTGATACGGAGGGGTTTGAAGATTATAAACTAGAAAGTCACTGAAGTTTTTAAGAAGAGTAATAACATGTTCAGATCTCTAAAAGAAAAAAAAAATATTTTGTTTCCTTTTTAGTAACTAAAAGCCATAGATCTAACTTCCTCTATTTTTACATATCTTGATACTTCAGGAAAATAAAAAACAAAGGCCAGCTGAAGCAATTCTTCTTTCCTTGAGTGGTCTGAATGAGGCATATTTTTTTTTTTTTTCCTTTTCCTTGTTTTCTGGCCAGCCGCTTGGTGAAATGAGTGCATCACGCAGCTGGGAAAACACGAGCTTCTCGGGTTTGTTTGGCTTCTGAGCTATGTGGGTGAGCGCGAGTCTGGGCAGTGTGTCAGCTCCTTCCTGAAAGTCTGGGTCAAGGAAGTCCACAACACGAGCTTGTTTACTTGATTTTGCTTTCAGTGTTGCGAACACTGGTTCTGATTACTGCAAAGGTGTATGTGGTTGCTGCTGGCTCCCAACCCTGTAATTCCTTTGAAAAGATGATCTGATTGGGACAACTGTGACTTGACTTTAATGCCCCAGTTCCTTTTGAAACACCCAGATGAAAAGTGATGCGTTATTTTCCCAGTGGCTTTTGTTCCTGGCTAGCCATAATAGTTTGTTGGATCACTGGGAGTCATTCTGCGGAACTGAGTTTGCTGGGCTGGCAGATTTGGAGGGGTAGACAAAGCATGACCAGTCTGGAGAGACTCTTCTAGCCCAGACACGTGAAGTTAATCGACAAATGCTTACGGAGTGCCAGCTATGTGCCAAGCACTGTCCCAGGCACTGGGGCACCAAGATGAATAAGATAGTTTCCGCTAGAGTCTAGTAACCAGACTGAAAACTCATCAAAGGTAAAAGCCAGCTCGTAATTCTCTTTACATCCCCCCAAATTGCTTAGCACAGTGGTTAGCTTAAGGAGGAGCCCCAATCAATACCAGTGTTTAAATAAGCATGTATATTTCAATTTTGTACAACAAATATTTACTAAGCACCTACTATGGGCTGACGTTGCGTTAGGTGATAAAGATGAGCAGGGTGGAGCCCACGCTCTCAAGCTGCTTACAGGTCCGGGGGGGAAGACAGACATTAAAACATTATCCAGCCTGTACAAATATGAGCCCCCAAGGGGCTCGCTTACTTCCTTTTCATCCTTTGCAAAGCTGATGCTTAGAGTCTAGACATATTATGGATTCTTCAGCATCCCGAAGAAAAAAAGAAAGAAAGAAGAAAGAAAGAAAGAGAAAGAAAGAAAGAAAGAAAGAAAGAAAGAAAGAAAGAAAGAAAGAAAGAAAGAAAGAAAGAAAGAAAGAAAGAAAGAAAGAAAGATGGGGAGAGAGAAGGGGAAAAAAGGAAGGAAAGAAAAAAAGGGGGGGAGGTGGGAGGAAGAAAAAAAGAGAGGAAACAATCAACTAAGCAGAAAACAAGCTTTTCTTTCCAAACTTCTTTTCAGATTTTCAAAATATAGATTTGTAACACCCTGAAGCTAAAAGGGCCAATTTCCCACTTGTAAATGCCTCAAACATCACCTGAGCTGGTTTCTCACCAGGAGCCACAATTATTCCCGGGAAATATGTCGACTGTGCCTGGCTCAAAATTTTATAAGCAAAACAATGAAACGAATTACACTTGTCTGTGTTCTGTAGGTAATTGAATCTGGCTTCTTAACATTCAGGTGTTGGACTGTTGCGAACACACTACTTCTTTTATTAACTCTTTTGTTTTTACTGCCGTTCACTCAGAGCAGGAGTTCATAATGTCGATCATTTCAAGATAAATTACTGGCATGAGACTAGATTAGTTTTTAGTCATTTCTCTGGCCTCCCCTTCCTTCACCTCTTGCTTTGCACACAGACTACAGTGCTGCACCCCCAGCAGACAACGCACCATTTCCGCTTCAGGCATTCTTACGCTGTCGCCTAGCCATAGAATGACCCTCCCTCAATTTTCCCTAGAAGTATGTTCCGCTCCTGGACGACTCTCCTCGTCTCCCTTCCTCCTCTGGGTAAGGATCCCTCCCTCTGTGCTCCTATTTCACGCTCAGCCCCTGTCCGTCATCACACCTAGCACCTTCGACTGTAAGTACCGTGTCTGTGTGCATACCTGTCTCCCTGTCCCCAGACACAGTGCCCAGGCATCACTCATTTTTCTTAAGACCTCAAATACCTTAAGACCTGAAAATAGTAGGTGTTTGTATCAGTCATCTGTTGCTGTGTAACAAATTATCCCGAAATGTAGCAACTTAAAATGAGAATATTTATTAGCTCATAGCTTCTGTGGCGGGAGTTTAGGTGTGGGTGCAACCTGGTTGACGGTGGCTCAGGTCTCCCACAAGGCAGCAATCGAGGTTTCAGTTGGGCTGCAGTCATCTCAGGGGTCAACTGTGGGGGGCGCTGTTTCCAAGCTCCCTGTCGTGGCTCCCGTCAGGCTTTGGGTCTTGGCTGGCTGTTGAGTATTTCCTTGCCACATGAGCTTCTCCATGATGTTAGTCAAAGCACAGCAGCTGCGTGTCACCGGAGTGAGGGCTGAGGTAGGGAGAGCTAGCCAGATGGGAGTCACGGTCCTCTTGTAACCTGCTCTCAGAAGTGACAGTCCATCACTTTTGCTTATTCTAGTTGTTAGAAGTGAGCCACTTGGTCTAGCACACACACTCAAGGGGAGGACACTGCACACAGATGTGACAACCAGGGCGTGGGGACCATTGGGGGGCCATCGTGGAGGCTGCCTGCCACAGTGCTCGACAACGTGTGCACAAATGGGTGGGTCTCCCTAGTCAGAATGAACCTTTCCTTCCCTGAGGATCCATGGCATTTGAACTCCTACTAGAGACCACAGCACAACGTGACTTTAGCTGAGTGAATGTGCATGTACATTGGTGGATTATAAGCAACTGAGTAACAACGATGCCAAACATCTGGCTGGCACGCAACAAATAATTTGTTGAGTGGGTGAATAAGTGAAAGAAAGGGTGCTGTCAGGCGCAGTGGCTCATGCCTGTAGTCCTAGCACTTTGGGAGGCTGAGGCAGGAGCATCACTTGAGGCCAGGAGTTGGAGACCAGCCTGGCCAACATAGCGAGATCCCATCTCTACAAAAAAAACGTTTTAAATTAGCTGAGCATGGTGACACATGCCTGTAATTCTAGCTACTTGTGAGGTTGATGTGCGAGGATGGCTTGAGCCCAGGACTTGGAGGTTGCAGTGAGCTATGATGATGCCACTGCACTCTAGCCTGGGTGACAGAGTGAGACCCTATCTCTAAAAAAAGGAAAGAAAGAAAGAGAGAAAGAAAGAAAGAAAGAAAGAAAGAGAGAGAGAGAAAGAAAGAACGCAAGAAAAAGGAGGGAAGGAGGGAAAGAAAGAACAAAAAGTTGGCAGAGATGAGTACATGTCCATTAAAATCTGTTCTTCAATTTTAAACTTTTTGGGTTTGGGCAGGCACATAGGACTCCACTGCTGGAGACTACATTTCCCAATATCCCTTGTAACTCAAGGCTACCAATCTGGGGCTAATGAGATGTTTCTCCTTTCCCCCTTACTGGGATACAGAGGTTCGGGTGGAACCGTGAGAAGAAAGAGATGCAACGAGGCTAGCAGAACCACCCTGTCAGACTACCTACCTCTGGATAGGCACATGAAGCAGAACTGAACTTCTGTCTTATAAAAGCTACTGCTCTTTAGAGTTTTGTTACATCAGCACAGAATATAACTGAAGTGGAGTTTAAAAAGCAAGCAAGGAAGAAGGCTTCCACCACCCCTCCCCCTACTTTGTGATTAGCTCATGCTTTAAACACACCATAAGAGCTCCGTAAACACTTGTTAGCGTGGATTGTGCCTGTGGGCCCACTGGGCTGTGTTGGTGGAAGGGGAGCATGTAAGTCATCTTTCCCCTTAGTCAGGCAAGTGCAGGCTTCCTCAGTCAACCCTTGTACAGTTCAGAGGCTCCTCAGGGAAGCAGCCCATAGCAGCCTGGAGTGCTCTCAACTTTCAAAGGAAGGAGGCACTGAGCCACCTAGAAGAGGCATACATCAGAACATATCCCTCCCAAGAAAAACCTGTCCAGGTTGCGGTTTCCTCAGAGGAGTTTGATTTGTTTTCCCCAAAAGGGGAAGAGTTCTCATCACAGCCCCACCAAAGGGCCAGGCCAGCAGCTCTCCAGGGCCAGTGTCCTCTGGGCAGCAGCCGCCACAGTGTCCTTGCTCCCACTCCTCTGCTCTCGGGGAGCTGGCCGGCGCTTTGATCCCGGAGGAGCAGGGCTTCTGCCCTCATCTGGAACTGGAGAGGGGCCACGGCCTAACACTGGATGTTTTTGTTGTGTTTGTGTTTTTTCACAGTGTTCAGATAGAAGACGCCAACCAACACCATCTCCACATGCCAAAATAAAATGCTCACCCGGCCAAATCATCTCTGCTGAGGCAAGCTCAAGGAGCTGACAAAAGCTTGTTAAAATACAGGAAGGGGATAGGAAGGAAGTGGAATAAGCTTTTATTGCTTGGATTGAAAAACTGTTAATAGGACAGATATATGCCAAGTATAGCACTTGCAGATATTTCTTTTTCATGGGAAGGCAAATTGAGAAACCAGAAGAGAAAGGAGGGGTGAAGAACTCCGGGTTGACATCTACAGATTCAGTTGTCTTAGAATGAGGGAAAGTTTTAAAGCACCTGCCGTTCCTGGGCCGTCTAGAAGCATTCAAGACACTAAAGAAGGAAGCTATGTCCACCCCCCACAATGACTCTGAGTGTGAAAACACTTTAATGTTTTAATGCTGCTGATGTTCGAGGAGAGAGCCGGACAATCTGAACTTGAGGGAGGATTAAGATGTAACAGGTGGTTGCTGGCGGACAGAGGAGAGAATGTCAGGCAGGGATGGCATGAACCACACTCTGGAGGTCCGAGAATGCTAGGTGTGTTTCTGGAATTCCCAGGGACCCAGTGAGAAAGAATCCTACGGTACTTGAGTCGGGTCTTTGATAAGAGTGTAGATGACTTCAATTAAAAATATGAAGAAACTAGTGCAAAGGAGATGGGAGAACCCAAGGAAGGGTTAACGGAGGAGACAGAGAAGAGAGACGCAGTCTACTCTGCAGAACTCAGCTGCACCAGCAGTACAGGAGTTAACACCACGGCTGTATAACTCGGTGGTTTAAGTCACATCCTCTTGATTCAGCCACTGTATTAGTATCCTGGGCTGCTGTAACAAAGTACCACAATCTGGGTGGCTTAAACATCAGAAATGTATTGTGTCACAGTTCCAAAGAAGTCTGAGGTCAAATGTTGGCAGGGTTGGTTCCTGCTGAGGGCTGAGGGAGAAGCCATCCCGTGCCTCCCTGCTAGCTTCTGGGGCTTTGCTGGCAGTCTCTGGAGTTCTTGGCTTGTAGATACAGTACCCTGATCTCTGCTTTCATTCATATGGTGTTCTCCTTGTGTGTGTCTGTCTCTATGCCAAATTTCCCCTTTTTATAAGGACACAGGTGTAATGCATCAGGCCCACCCTAATAACCTCATCTTAATTTTATCATCTACAAAGACCCTTTGTCTAAAGAAAGTCATATTCACAGGTACTGGAGTTAGGACTTTAATATCTTTGGGGAGGACACAATTCAACCTGTGGCAGCCATGTGGGTTTGAATCTCAACTCTCCACTTGCTGGCTGTGTGGTTTGGGGGAAATTATTGGCCGTGTGCCCTTGCAAAACCTGCTATGTCTCTGAGCCCCAGGAGCCTGTCTAAAACGGGACAAAGACTACCCTTGGTGTAAGGATTAGCACAAAGTGCCTAATAAACATCAGTAGTTACGACTGTGCACACAGGGGCGTGTCTAGATAGCCAAGCCCTGGCATCACTTGTTCAGGAATGTGACCTGAATGGGAGGGACCACTGATGGGTTCCCATTTTACTCATTTCTCCCCCCAACCTCCAGCCCCAGTTTCTTGCCTAGTGCCTACACTCTTAGGGGCTCAATAAATATTTTCTGTAGTTTATGACTCTGTAACTTAATTTGCACTGTGAGCCACTATACCCCCAGGGAGACAGAGGCTGAAACGCTGTCAGTTTGGGGTTTCCCTCACCCTTTTCCTAGGATTGTGGCTAAGTTTCCACAAATCATGCCATGCCAGGACTCGGAGCAGAGGGATGGGAGCTGCTTTGTGTTTCACTGATCTACCCAGGCTTCTGATGAGGCCCGCAGTGTCCTGGTTGCTCCTCCAGCAGCAGTGCCCAGAGGCCTTGTTTGTGTTCCAGCACCCCCTGCGGTCTGGTGGGGCTCCCTGCCGCCCCCATGCGTGGCCAGGGCACAAGATCCTTCTGCTGCCTCTGTACCAGGCTGGAGCAGGGGAGTTTGGGTCTGTCTAAAGCTTCGACTCTGCAGCCACTGCCTCGTGGGGTCTCCCAGGCTCTGCCCAGGAAGGAGATAGAGCATCCCCCTGCCCCTGGGCTTCCCAAAGCGCTCTGGGGACCTGTGCTTCTGGGGGTCCCTTGCACCCACCTTGCTGTCGGTAACTTCTCTCTCTACCTCCCCAAGACCGGCTTCACTGTATTTTCCCCCAGACATTCTGGGGATGCCCTAATCCTCTTTGTTCCTTTGAGGACTCAAAGTTTTGGAAAGCAAAACCAGGAAGACAGCAGCAGACTTTATGTACCTTCTTCCCTGACACCTCCCTCCCCTGGGGTATGGACTCAGACCAGCATATTGCATCAAGGGGGAAACACCAAGGGGAAAAAGGTTAATATTTAAAAATATATTAGCCTGGCTTGCCTTGGTGACTAAATAAATAAATACATACATATATACATAAATGGTGCTGGCCCAAGGCCCTTGGGGGTGGGGGTGGATCCTGAGCCACTTCCCTGAAAACCTGTCTTCTGAGGTCCCACTAACACCTGGTGTTCCCAGTGGGAAAGCCCTGAGCCCCCAAACCTTTTGCAGCCAGAAGACAGAGTTGAGGCTGCAGCCTCTAAGGTGGCCGGGTGCTCCCGGGCCACCTGCCCCAGGTGGAATCACCGGTTTCTTCCTCTGCGCTCCCAAGCACAGCTGCGGTTCTAATGAGCACTCAGCCGTGCCACCTGGGATTGTCACAGTTAATATTCTACATCTGACCTCTTTACTGCCTGGAACCTGTTCTTACACAAGCTATGCAGTCAAGTGAAAGCTTTGTCACTCGCTACCCAGGTGACCTTGGATGACATTGTCTTTCCCCTCATTTTCCTCATAGGTAAAATGGGGATAAGACACCCACCTGCTGGGTTTCTTCCAGGATTAAGTAACACAACCTAAATAAAGCCCCAAACCCGAGGCCTGACAGGCGGTGGCTGGCTTGACCGAGCTCTCCTTCGCCTTACGAAGGCAGAGCAGGAAGCAGGTGATCATGCCAACAAAGTTGCTACGGCAGAAGGGGCTCAACCTGTGGACTTTCACCCAACAGAAAGGTGATCATGAAAACTCACATATGCCTTAAACCACCCCAGGTTAAGATCAGTGCGGACCCCTTCAATAACTGGGCACTCGTAGAATATCAGCGGTGAGCTGGGCATTTTCATACACCTGAGAAAGGGCTCCACAGATTGTTGGGTGGGCAGACATGGACAGAGTAACAGAAGAACAATGAAAAGAGCTGAAACAGCTGGGTTCAAGGTGTCATGGCATCATGGAGGAACAATGTTCACTTGAGGTCATTTATCCATACCACCTTCACAGCCACCTGTTTTTCCAGAACGGATATAAGGAGGCCCAGGAGAAATAAGGACTTCTACCCAACAGGTCGTCAGTGAGATGGGGGCCCTGAAGGAGAAGCACAGCAGGACAACAGACAGTGTCCAGGCTTGGGGGACAGCAGTCTCAAGGGCTCGGCTGTGTGGACACACCAGGCCTGAGATGCTGCTTTTCCCAGGAAGGAAGCAGAGTGTTTGTCCCCAGATGTCACCTCTTGCTCCCTCACCTCTTCAAGGTTTCTGTTCAAATGTCACTTTCTCAACAAGGACTTCCCACCGGTGGCGTGCCGGAGCCAGCTAGTACCAGCTCACGAGAGCTGCCTATTAAACTTTCAGGAAATTTGGGATCCCATTAGTAAACACAGACATTAATGAAAACTAAGTTATGTAAACTTATAATTAAATAAATTTTATTAGAAGATAAAAAGCCCTCAGATCTCATCATTTCCTAATCATTTTACGTTTTATTATAACATCTATATTTAATGTTATTTACATCCATTGTATCTGTATGGTGGAAATACTATATGCTGTGCTACTGTGCACTTCCAGATTTCACGTTTATCGATGTCAACTTCATAGCTTGCAATCCACCATAGTGAGAATATTTACACCGCAGAAATTGGCCATTGCTACAAATCACGGCTTTGCCCCCTCAGAAAGCCATTTGTTAAACACCAGCACACCACTGCTAGCCACCTTATTTAAAATTGTAACCCCCTTCCCACCTCCAGGCCCACTTACTCCGATTTATTTTTTCCCAGAGAACATATTGCTTTCTAACACGTTACACAATTTATTTAGCATCCTGTGTCACCATATCAGAATGTAAGCTCCAAGAGGGCAAGGAGGATTTTTGTTCTGCTACATCCTCCATGTATTTCCAGTGCCCAGAGGGATGCCTGGCCCCCAGCTGGTGCTCAACAAGTGTTTACTGAGTGAATATCGGTGAACGCAGGGCTTCTGTGGAGGTTACGGTGGGTGGGGTAGGGGCTGGGGCTCCTCATCCCACCTTGCCCTGCCCCACTGGAGTCTGTCCTGGCTCCGGGCTGACCCCACCTGAAGTGGCTCTCTGTTTCTCTCCCTCCCTCCATCCCTGCTGTCTCCTCGGTGCCTGCAGACTGAGGGAGGTCTGTGTAAATGTGTTTCTCATGAGCTGAAGTCTACGGGATTTCTCTTTTCTCTGCCAGCTCTAGCCTCAGGCACAAAAGTGCTCAGCACATGTCTCTTCAAGTTACTGAGACCAGAACAGAGCCTTGCTGGCCTTTACGGCAGTGGTTCCCAAGTGGCCCCTGACCAGCAGCCCCAGCAGCACCGGGGAACTCGTTAGAAACGCAAGTTCTCAGGCCCCACCCAGACACACTGAACCAGAAATTCTGGGGATGGGGCCCAGCAATCTGTGTTTCTGAGGTTCTGATACACACCAGTTGAGAACTGCTGGCTTAGGCCACAGGGGACATGTGGCGGTGTCCGGAGACACTTCTGGTCATCATAGCTGGGAGGGGGGAGGTGGAGGCCACGGACACTGCTAACCCTCCAACAATGCACAGGGCAGCCCCTAAACAGAACTGTCTATCCCAAACGTGCACAGCGCCCAGGATGAGAAACCCCGCTTTGGACGATCCTCACTTTCCTACGTCCATCCGGCCCTCCCTTCCTTCTTTCCTGTAATATTTTCTGGGCAGCTGGCAGCTGACAATAACCAATATGCCGCCTCTGACAGTCAGCTGTGTCAAACACACATGAGAATGGGGACCTGCTTCATGGATGTTTTCATGCCCTAAGCAATAGGGACACTTAAGCTGATCTTTACAATCCAGTGTGTTGTGATTGGGGAAATATCCAGGTGATGCCTCCAACCCAAGCTCGAAACACCTGGGAGGGCTTCCTGGAGAAAGTGGCGTCTGTGCTGAGACTTCAAGGCAGAGTTAGAATCACTCACGGTGATAGGATGGCTTTCGTCATGGACACTTACTGTATTTCAGTCACTGTGCTAAGTAAATACCAACCTTATCTCACCTAATCCCCTCAACATGTTCCAAGATTGACACTATTGTCAGCTCCATTTTATAGATGGGGACACTAAAGCCCAGAGACACTAAATAACTGGAGCCAGACCACTAGAAAATGTTGAAGCAGGAATTTTAATCAGGTCTACAGACTCCAAAGCCTGAAAGGAGGTGGTTGCAGTTTCTAAAGGACAAAAGGGTAGACTGAGAAATGTTTTTTAAAAACACAGTTAACCCTTGTGTTATGGGCCAAGTTGTGTCCCCCTCTAAATCCGTATGTTGAAGTCCCAACCTCCAGGCCCTTAGAATGTGATCGTATGTGGAGAAAGGGTCTTTAACGGGGTGATTTAGTTGGAGTGGGCTTTAATCCAGTATGACTGGTGTGTCCTTATCAGAAGAGACACTAGAGATGCTTGTGCACAAAGAAAAGGCCACCTGGGGACACAGGAAGGAGGCTGCGGCCTGCATGCCAGGGAGGGAGGCCTCAGGAGAAACCAAGCCTGCTGGCACCTTACCTTGGACTCCAAGCCTCCGGCACTGTGAGAAAATGAATTTCTGTTGTTTCTGTGGTACTTTGTTATGGCAGCCCTAGGAAACCAATGTACCTTAATTCCTCTTTGGGGACGTTGCTTTGACAGGGACCTTAAGGAAAACTTATGGGATGTCAGTTGTGTTCTGTTTTCTCTGTGGTAGAATAAAAACGCCAGCACATTTTGGGTTTCTGTCTTCCTCTCTCTATACTGACACACACACATCTCAAGAGAATCTCCAGGCCCCTCTGTTTCCTCTGCCTCGGGGGCATCTGCTGACCAGAGTTGCTGAGGGACAATTTCTCTTTCTGGCTTTTGCAAGAGTCAGAATTCATTAAGGAGATTGTGCAGTATGGCCTGGAGGGGAGGAGAGAGCCTTAAGTTGTAGAGACAGATTCTCTGAGGCGAAGAGGTAAGAGAGATCTGAGGGTGCCAGGAGCTGGGTGGAAGGTGACACTCAAGTCCCATTTCCTTGCAGCACCACAGAGAGGGGCCATTCCGTTCAACACCTGGCGTGGCCCGCTAGGCCTACATTCTCACGCAATAGAGCCCCGGACCTCAAGGCCTAGATTACGGGCGGCTCAGCAATGCCAGGATGGGTCCACCACTGCGGGGACCACTAAGACATTCTTCTCTGCTTACAGGCCCTAGAACTGACCCAGCCTCTAGGGTGTGAGGCGCAGTTAGCACCAGTAAAAGCTGAGACCGAATCTCCCATCAGCCCAGGGAGATGGAGGGCCCACGTGACACTGAGCTGAACTTAAAGCTAAGAGGAAAGCAACTTATTTTTGCACACTCAAATTTGTGCATTAAGATTCAAACCAACGAGGCTTTACTTTCACAACTGGGATACCGAAGAGCAGGGCAGAAGCCAATTCAAGGCAGAACTGAAAACACTTCTTTCAGCAAGACAGACAGTGGGCCAGGAGAGAGGAATAAGCTACCCAGTGTTTTTCTTCTGGCTCTGCCGCTGTCTCCTGGCTCTGTTTTGTCTCTTGACTAGGACTAATTAAGCTTGTCATCTGCATCAGAGGGATGGGGCTAAGATTAACAAGTTAAGTGGGGAAAAGCTCTTGAAGCTCAGTAGATGAAAGGGGATCTAATTGGCAAGGCCAGCAATGACCGCAGGCAGGCAGGCAGGCGCTCTACCCCTTGTATGAGTACTTACCAAAGAGCTAGTTTTAGCTCCTGGGAGGGCCTTCTGCAAACTCCACCCAAGCCTTCAGCACCAAGAGAAGAATCTTCCACATTTTCCTCCAGCTCTATGCTTCTGTGGTTCTTCACAAGCTGGGGGTCGGGGCGGGGGGAATGTGTGCACCTCTCTAAACCCACCGAGAGAAAGAAAAGATGTAAGGCTCACTCCTTTTCCCTAGGCACAGGCTGATCTGCATGAATAGGGGTTAATGACACACAGGGAAGCAAGCAGGGCACAGAAGTCAAGCAAGTCAGGTGATGGCATGAGAGAGATGTCGGTTCAAATCCTGACTCTGCCACGTACTGGATACAAGAACGTCAGCAAAACCCTTAGCACCCTTGAGACTCAGGTTCTCCATTTGCCCAAATGGGGATAGTACTTCCTGCCTCATGGAAGGCTTAGATTTCTTCGTGCTGGGCACATGGTACCCAAGTAAATGGCTGCTTTTATTTATGAACGTTAATCAATACTAGTACTGCCTGGCACATAATGGGTGCTTGAAATATTGGTTGGATTGAACCTCTTCATTCAACAACTACTTACTGCGATATTTATGACGGGTCAGGGAATGCGGGCATCGTATACCCTGGGTGTGCAACACTCAGCCACACAGACAGGATCACGGTCTGCCTGCCCGCACAGAGCTGATGTGTGTCTCAGAGCATCTCCACAAACCCTCAAATCCTGCCTCGATGCCTGCTTCTACTCTAAAAAGGCATCACTTGAGTATTTTTTAAAAATAAAAAAATCCTGAAACCAGCTCACAGGTACGTTTGCCTGAAAGAAAAAGACAGCTGATTCTCCCCTAAGAATTAAAGGAGATTATTAGTTTAGAACACCAAAAATTAGCCAAGAAGGAGCCGAGAATTTTAAAGTGCAGGTGCAGGGGCAAGTCTTTTAATCTTGTCCCTTCAGTTCCAGGACAAGGCCCCAGAGTGCTGCTGTCTTACCTGTTATGTAAATAGACACCTGGCGGGAATGAGGGGAATGAGCACTGGGCAGAACCTGCCCGTTCCTGCTCCATGGGGTCCTTCTCAGCATTTCTTCCCGCTGCCACGGAGCATGAGCTCATGTAAATATTTACGTGACATCTGTCTCCCCCACTGGGCCTGGAGCTGCAGGAGGGCAGGGCACAGGACCCCTGACACTGGGCTCCTTCCTGATTGACTCTCCGGGGCCTGGTGTCCCCTTCTATGCCGGGCTCATGGCAGGCAGCGTTTCAGAAAGCTCTGCGTGTGCAGGGACTGCGCCAAGACCTCTCTTTACGGTTTCATCTAATCCTCGAGCCACCCTAGGAGGTGGGTGCTCTTATCTAGCACTCTTTTGCAAATGAGGAATATGAAGCATATGAGGGTTTTCTGCGGCTTGACGACTTGATTCTGCAGAGTGCAGAGCCAAACTTGCTCAGAACACGCAGCAAGGCTCCCAAGTTCTGGCACTGGCCTGGTCCTCCCTGTCCATGCGGCCTCAACACGGGTTCGCACGACGGGATAGGTGGAGGGTGGGCTGGCTGAGACATGGGTGAGAGGTTGCTTCGGTGCAGCAGGGCCCACACTCTAGGCCTGTGGGCTTCAGCTGCTCCCTCCAGAGCTGCCCCAGGAACAGAGTAGGGGGCAGGCTGGTCTCTGCAGATGAGTTGGGTGATTCGGGGCAAGTTACCTTGTATATCTCAGACTCCTCTTTTGCAAAATGGTGATTAAAAACGAATAAATCATAAAATCAAAACCACCATGAGATACCATCTCACATGCATTAGTATGGCTATTATTTAAAAAAAAAAACCAACAGAAAAAGCAAGTGCTTGTGAGAATGCAGAGAAATTGGAACCCCTGTACACTCTTGGTGCAAATGTAAAATGGCACAGCCACTATGAAAAACAGTATGGTAAGTATTCAAAAACATTTTTTAAAAATTACCACATGATTCAGCACGGCTGCTTCTGGGTATATACCGAAGGAACTGGAAGCAGAGTCGGGGAGACATTTGTAAGCCATGTTCTTAGCAGCATTATTTATAATAGCCAAAATGGGGAAGCAACCCAGGTATCCATCAGTGGATGAATAGAGCAACCAAATGTGGCCTCTACATACAAAGGAATCATATTCAGCCTTAAAAAGGAAGGAAATTCTGACACATGCTGCAACACAGATAAATCCTGAAGACATTAAACAAAGTGAAATGAGTCAGTCACAAAAGTACAAATACTGCAGGATTCCACTTACGTGAGGTACACAGAGTAGGCAAATTCACAGAGACAAAGTAGAACGGTGGTTGCCGGGGGCTGCAGGATGTGGGGGATGGCGAGGTATTGTTTAAAGGGTATAGCCTTTCAGCTGGGGCAGACGACAGAGTTCTAGAGATGTATGGTGGTGACAGTAAATGCACTTACACTTCACCATCAGTTCCGTTCAAAATGAACTGTACTGTTAAAAATGGTTAAGGTTGTAAATGTTATGTGTGTCTTAGCCCAATTAAAAAAAAAAAAAAAACTAATAAAAAACGAATCCATCTCCAAAGAGTGTTGTGAGGGTCATGTCACAGAAACTCTATTGAGTTAAGGGGTTGATGGCCCAAATACCTTAGGGTCTCCCTCTGGAGCTTGCATTTTTTTTTTTTTTTTTTTTTGAGACAGAGTCTCACTCTATTTCCTGGGCTAGAGTGCCATGGCGTCAGCCTAGCTCACAGCAACCTCAAACTCCTAGGCTCAAGCGATCCTTCTGCCTCAGCCTCCCGAGTAGTTGGGACTACAGGCACGCGCCACCACGCCCAGCTAATTTTTTCTAATTTTGGTAGGGGGGGTGTGTCTCGCTCTCGTTCAGGCTGGTCTTGAACTCCTGAGCTCAAAGGATCCGCCAGCCTCAGCCTCCCAGAGTGCTAGGATTACAGGCGTGAGCCACTGTGCCTGGCCAGGAGCTTGCATTTTAAGAGAGGGTTTCTATACCTTTGGCCCTAAAGAAGTGGTAAGCACTGTCAGACTTTTATCCAGGGTGGCAGGCCACACAGAGAAGTTTATTGTTGAGGATAGGATTTGGGTTTCTTTTTTTAAGCAGGGAGGACTTTGGGTGCAACTGCTGACTTCAAAGCAGACACCTCCCACCACCCACAGTCACAGGGAGTGCTTGGAACCAGCCTCCAGGCAGGGCAGGGCAAGAACAAGGCCCGATGGGGTGAGGTCCCGTTTTTATGTCTCTGCCAGACACTGGTGCCAGTTTGCTCTCAGCTGCTCGAATCTTCCAGTGCTGCCAATAAAAGGTTCAGGAATGCTCACCAAGCCAGAAATGCCAGGCTCCATTCTGGTCAGCACTCAGCACAGCTGTCTGCGCTAGCAGGCACTTGCCGTGGAGCAGGAACAATAGCTCCCATTTATAGACACCCTGGTGTTTTGCATATATTCTCTCATTTAATCCTCACAACAACTTGATCGGGTGAGTGTTATTTATTTTTCAGATGTGCACACTGAAGTTCAAAGAGCTAGCGACTTGCTAAACCTAGTGCATGGAAGAAACTGGATTTGAACTTAGGTTGGGTCCAAAGCTGAAATCCATTTCATTGTGCTACATCATGAATGAATGAATGAATGAATGAATGAACAAAAATGGTAGGGGTTGCTTTTTCCAAAACGCCCTTTACCTGATGATTTCAAAGCAGTTTTCAAGAATTCCACAGTAATTTACTGCATATCTACTCTATAGGCACCACAGAATGCTGGGTTTATAAAGTTAGGCCACAGTTGTCTTTGTCCTTAGAAGGCTTGCAGCCAACTGGGGAGACAAACATGTAGTAACTAGTAATAGCTAACATTTACTGACATTGCTGGGCTAGCTTTTATAGGGGTTATTTTATTTAATCCATACCCCCCAAAAAAAAGCTCATGAAAGAGGTACTAATTTCCATATTTCAAATGAGGATACTGAGGTTCAGATGGGTTAAAAAACTAACCTATGGTACTATAACTAACTCATTGCTACTCAAAATGTTGTTTTTGGATATAACTGCTTGTCAGTGGTCTGCTACAAAATAAGTACAGAAATCAAGTATAAGTGTTCCGCGTCAGTTTGACAGAGCTATTTTATGTCACTTGAATAAAGTTATCTTTAAAAAGTTGGTCTTATATTTCATACACTCATTTCTTTTTTAAAATTTCATTCTTTCAAAGTAATCCACTTTATTTTACTTTACAAAAGTATTGATCTGAAGTGGACAGGGGAAAAACAACTGCTCCTTTGCCACAGATATTTTCAGAAGCAGCTGGTAATGGCAGCCCTGGGATTTGACAGAGACAGTCTGACTCCAGAGCCTATGCCTACCCTCAGGGCTGAAAGATGGCTGCTGCACCTCCAGGCTCTGCATCTGCATTCCAAGGAAAAGAAGAGAAAGGTGAAGGGAAGAGGCACATGCCAGTTGAGTCACACTGGCTTTCTTACTACTTGTCTGTCATGCCAAACTTATTCCCCCCTCTCAGCCTTTGTTCTTGGCAGTCTCTATTATTCTCCAGATGTCCGTAAGGCTTGGTCCTTTACTTCTGCAGCCCCCAACCCCTGGGCTTCGGACTGATACCGATCCATGGCCTGTTAGAAACTGGGTCGCACAGCAGGAGGTGAGTGGAGGGTGGGCAAGCGAAGCTTCATCTGTATTTATGACTGCTCCCCATTACTCGCATCACCGCCTGAGCTCCGCCTCCTGTCAGATCAGCGGCGGCATTAGATTCTGCATTATGGTGAGTTGTATAATTATCTCATCACATACACAGTGTAATCATAATAGAAATAAAGTGCACAGTAAACATAATGTGCTTGAATCATCCCCAAACCATCCCTTCCCCACCGTAGTCTGTAGAAAAATTGTCTTCCATGAAACTGGGCCCTGGTGCCAAAAAGGTTGGGGACAGCTGCTTTACTTCACTCAGATCCGCACCTGCCTCAGAGACAAGGTCTTCAGCCACCCCATGTAAAATATGACCATTGTCCTTTTACTTGCTAATCCTGTGCTGTCCAACAGAGTAGCCACTAACTGCTTGTGCCTATCGAGCACTTGAAACGTGACAGTCCAAACCGAGATGAGCTGTATGTGGAAAATACACACCGAATTTCAAAGACTTCTTTCAAAAAAGAATGTAAAATGCCTCATTGCTAATTTTTATATTTATCACATGTTGAAATGGTAATATTTTGGAAATACTGTATTAAGTTAAATAAAATATGTATCGATAAAATTACTTTCACCTGTTTCTTCTTACTCTTTTCAATGTGGCTTCTAGGAAACCGAAAATCACATAAGCAGCATTCATTATACACTCTGGCACCACACAATGACGTTTCAGTCAACAACAGACTGCGTATACAATGGTGGTCCCAATAATGTCTGAGTGCAACACATTACTCATAAGTTTGTGGTGATGCTGTTGTGAAAAAAGCCACTGCACTGCCAGGTGTATAAAAGTATAGCACATACAATTAGGTACCCTACATCCCCGGTCCTCAACCCTGGGCCACAGACCAGTATCAGTCCGTGGTGAGTATCGGGGAGCAAGCAAAGCTTCATCTGTATTTACAGCCACTCCCCATCACTCGCATCACCGCCTGAGCTCTGCCACTCCCCGCCACCCCCACAGCCCGGTCTGTGGAAAAGTTGTCTTCCATGAAACTGGCCCCTGGCGCCGAAGGTTGGGGACTACTGCCTTATATAACATACTTGATAATGATAATGAACAACTATGTTACTGATTTATATAATCTCTATACTATACTTCTTACTGTTGTTTTAGAGTGCATCCCTTTACTTAGAAAAAAAAAGTTAACTGTAAGCTGGCCTTGGCCTGAAGATATGCCCTTCAGGAGGCAATTCCAGAAGAAGGCATTGTTATCACAGGAGATGACAGCTTCAGGCATGTTATTGCCTCTGATAAGATGTGGAGGTAGAAGACAGTGATATTGATGATCCTGACCTTGTGGAGACCTAGGCCAATGTGTGTGTTTGTGTCTTAGTTTTTAATAAAAAAGTTTAAAAAGTAAAAACAAATTTTTTTTAATAGAGAAAAGCTTACAGTATAAAGATATAAAGAAAGAAAATACAACATGTTTGTGTCTTGAGCTAAGTGTTGTTACAAAATAGTCAAAAGTTTAAAAAAATTTTTTTTAAATTTCCGTTCATAAAGTAGAAACATTACAGTAAGCTAAGATTAATTTATTATTGAAGAAAGAAAATTTTTTTCTAAGCCTAAGTGTACAGTGTTTATAAAGTCTACAGTAGTGCACAGTAATATCCAAGGCCTTTACGCTCACTCACTGACTCACCCACAGCGACTTCCAGTCCTGCAAGCTCCATTCATGGTAAATGCCCTATATAGGTGTACTGATTTTGTTTGGCTTTTTGGTTTTGTTTTTTTTTTTTACCACATTTTTACCGTAACTTTTCAATGTTCAGCAATGTTTAGATACACAAACACCATTGTGTTACAGTTGCCTACCGTATTCAGTACAGTAACATGCTGTATAGGTGTGTAGCCTAGGAGCAATGGGCTATACCATATAGCCTAGGTGTGCAGTAGGTCATGCCACTAGGTTCGTGTTAGTACTCTCTATGATGTTCTCACGATGACGACAAAATCACCTAATGACGCGAGTCTCAGAATATATCCCCTTTGTTAAATGACACACGACTACATTTCTGTTGGACGGAGCTATGGTAACTCTGACACTGCTTTATTTTCCTTCGTAGGAGCTATCACCACCAGGCATTAGACGATATACTTAGGTTTTATTTGTCATCGGCCTCTCCCAGTGGCATAATGTCAGGGACTTTATTTCCTGTTCACCACTCTAATCCCAGTGCCTAGAACAGTGCTGGCATAAGACATGCATTTCAGAAACGTATGAATGGATGAATAAATGAATGAACAAACCCAACTGCACTAGAGAGTCTCTCAGGCCCCTTTCATCTCTGTGTTTGTATCCTTTTGCCTGCGTAACAATTTGCTTGAAAGTAGGTCTTTGTGAAAAGGGGTAGCACACGTGAGTATGCTGACTTCAATCCACACTCTCAAGGCAGGCAGGTAACATTCGAAGTGCCCTACTCAGAAGCCCGCGCTGTAGAGGAGACCGCTCACGCTCTTCAAATACAGAAATCTACGCCATGAGTTTGTTAATTGGCATCGGGAATGTCGAAAATAATCATCCATTTGGGGAGAAAAAGCAGTGCTGAAGGAAGCTTAGCGAGAAAGGCGACACACAGCTCAGCTTCCTTGCAAAACGAGGTACGGGGATCAGAGGGAGTTCAGGGCATCGTACCCTGGGCAGCCCGCAAGGTCCCGGCCCCTGAGTTTGCGCCTCATGCTTCCCGAGGGACTCCTGTGCTTGACCTGAGTGAATCTTTCAAGCAGAGTGCTTGCAGCTCGCCCTTCGTTTACCTCCCAGGCTTAAAAGCACTGATTCTAGTTTTTGTGTCTAACTTGCAAATAAACACAAGTCTGGCGGAGTTAAGTTTGGTCTAAGACCCGCTTTCATCACAGCGTGCCTCCAGGTGGCGGGGTGAGCGGGACTGGGGCATTGGATGGATGCCGCTGCCTCCGCCCCATCTGCCTCGGAGGCTGCTGATATTTATCTAAAGAAGCTGACGCTGTTAAACCAGTGGATTGGTTTAGGCCTATTAGTCAGAGACTGTTAGACTTTTTCATCCCAGATTCTGCTCTGTAGCTTTTGCTTTCTCTTCAAGAAACCTGACTGTGGTTCAGACAGTGCCTGTCTGCACTTAGGCTGTGGTGGTTCTGGTCTCTTCCGTGCCCGCTGCAACGAGCTGCCGCCAGGGCGGTGGTCACCTCCGCAGTGTCAAAGGTCAGGGTGAGTTGCTGCTCAATGTGAGCCACATTTTAGAGGCAGCTGATTTTCTCAGGGCCAGGCCTCTGGAATTAGCCTTGGGCCCTTATTATTCCCCCTGTGGAGAAAGAAGAGCTAGGACTCTACCAGGTTCACAGCTGGGGGCATTGCCCTTGGCAGGCCTAGGTATGGCCAGCTGGGCCTGGGCACACTAGGCACTGTCCATGGGCTGAAAAAATAAAACGTTTCTCATGTGCACACACCATGTTTTGTACGCTTGAAGATAAATAAAATTCATGTTGATGTGTTACAGACTTCATGGAAACTTGTTGCTAACTGAATCCATGGACCCTAAAGGAATAAATGCTATCCCTCAGGGTCCTTGTACTCAAGGGCTGGGTGCTGCTGAGCTTATTACAACCTTTTAAGCTAGAAAGGAGTTCAGAGAGCACTTGGTAGACCAGTGGTTTTCAAATTTTTCAAGGTAGAATCTTTTTTCCCCCCTAAACTAAAATTCAATCTGAAAAAAGAGCGATATAAGCCACAGAAGTCTCCCTGCACGAGCAAGTTCCATGCAGAGATGGAGGGCGGGCCTACTCCGGGCAGAGGCAGACCTGGGCTAAGACAACACATTGCTTGTGCTCTACAAACGTCTGCAGAGCCCCACACCCCTTCGGTCTGGGATCCACTACCTGTCCCTCTGGAGGCATCCATTCATTCTACCATTCGACAAACAGTTATGAGCACCTACTGTGTGCCAGGCAGAGTAACAGGCTCTGAGAAGACAGTGGCAAATCATCCGGTGAGAGTCATCAGACAAGGACACGGTGGCATCACGGTAGAATAAGCAGCCACAGGAGTGCAGAGGTGGAGCCTGTAAACCCTTTAGGGGGCCAGGGAAAGCTACCCGCAGGGAGGAATATCTCAGTTGACCCCGAAGGTATGTAGTTGAGTGGAAGGAGTGTGGGGATGGGGACAATATGAATTCCATGAGTATTCCCGGCTAAGGGAATGGCTTGAGGATCGAATAATTATTACAACTAACACACGTGAAGTACACAGCCTTCTAAGGAAGGTACCATTATTTGTTCCATCTTGCAGGTGAGAAAACTGAAGCACAGAGCAGTCAAATACTTTGCCCAAGGTCACATAGCTAGAAAGTAGAAGAGCCAGGATTCAAACCCAGACTGTCTGGAGCCAGCATCTTTGCGCTTAACCACTGTGCTGTACTGCCTGAAATATCAAAAGAGCAAGAAAAAAAAAATGCAATTGGGTTCAGATTCATGCTGTGGCAGACTCGAGGTGAGGCTGGGGAGGCAGGAGGGACCAGACCATGCCTGACTTTCTTCCTAGTGCTGAGGAGTTTGGACTTGATCCAAAGTGCAATGAGAAGCTATTAAAGGTATTTAATCAGAGAAGTGAAATGATCAGATGTCATTACATTTCCTGCTACAAAACCAGATTCTTGTGAGATCAGCAACACTAACACCATCATTCCGCCCCCCCCATTCACCTCGGTCACCTCCAGAAGGTCAAGCCCCCTCCCAGGTCATCCACCCTTAGCCCATGGTACTCTGCACACGCAGTCATCTGAGCCAACTGCCACCCTGCCCATCATCTCAGCAGCCTCCCCCCTACAGCCTCCATCCCTCTCTGAGCCTCCTCCACCTCTTACCCCGACCAGTGCCTGGATTTGCACTCAGACTTTTGCTTCCATTGCAGCTACATGGAGGCAGGTTGGCTCTCCCCCCTCATATGCTGCCGATGCACCTGGAGATGGGACAAGTGTGTGCTTTGCCTCCATGGCCACCTCCAAGCCATTTGCTTCCTTCTTCAACCCCTTCCTTTGAAGTTCATGTCTCCAGACTTTGCCCTTCTGGGTGGCTGCCCTTTCTGCCCGCCCTGTCTCACCCCGCTCACTAATGACTTTAGAATTCTCTCATTTCCTTGAGTTGCCACCATTCTTGATGACCTTGATATTCAGGTGGCTTATCCATTCAGTATCCCGGCTGCTTTGTTCTTCAACCAACTCATATGATGACCTTTTCCTCCACCCTATCTAGTGATCCTCTTCCTTGCTCAGAGCCCTTCACACTGTAGACCTTACTAAATGCACACCACTGAAATTGCAAACTCAAGTGTTCCGGTCTCTATACTTCCTGCTCACTTTCTCTGGTCCTCCAGTGCAACCGGTTTGCGAGCCCATGGAGACCTTCGGTTATTACCGACACTGCCACTGCCTCATCAGACACCTCCCTCTCATCTCAGCCCAGAGTGTGGCTCTTTCTTACAATCACGGCCCTGCAACCCCCTCCCACAGCCTCACCGGCCAAGCGCCGACTCTCCAGCTGTCACGCCTGCACCCAGGCAGCTGCGGGTTCTTGCAGAATCCACCGCTTATGAGGATGGGATTCCTTTTACATTTGGGGACACAAATCTCAAGTGGGTACTTAACCACTGACAAACACTTCCTCAGTATCTTCACTTCCAGAGCTACCGTTCACACCTTCCCCTCTGTCCTCAAGCTGCCTGTATCTCCTCTCCTGCCTTCACTCTCAGCTGATGGCCTTGACCTCTCGTTCATGGGGGAAAAAAAGAAACAAGCACTTAGAAACCTCCTCATCTTCTTGATGGCAAAACTTCCAACTTAACTCAGCCTGTACCTGTATTCTGTGCCTTTCCTTCTGTTTCTACGGAAGTCATGTGTCCCTGCGCCTATCTCAGACCTGCCCTCACTCCCCTCTGGCCTTTTCCTGGGCAGGCTTCTGCGAGTATCTCTTGTCCTCAGGCATTGCTGTCTTCCTTTCTACTGGCTCGTTCCACTTGCCCTCCATCCCTCCCTCCACAGAGGCTCAAGAATCAAGGTTCACAAAAACAAAACCAGAAACAAATAAACACAATTTTCTTACCTCCCCATTCCTCTCCTTTACCGCAAACCTAGCTGGAAGTGGCTCTCTAGAGCTGCCACTGCTCTTTCTTGCCTTGTGTTCTCTTGTCCACCTGTTCCTACCCGTCTGTGCTAAAGGGCTCTTGGCAAAGTGGCAGGTGACCTCCAGATGGCCAAGCCCAATGGTCACTGTGCTCTTCTTACCAGAACTTTGCCGCAGCACTCAGCAAAGATTACCAGGCCCTCCGCTGGGAAGTCTTGTTTTCTTTTGGTTTCTGTAACCCCAGACTTCCTTGGATTACTCTTACTTCACTGGCAGCTCCTTCATCTCCTTTGCTGATTTTTTTCCTCTTTGATTTTAACTATAGTCAGCCCTCTTTATCCGTTGGGGATATGTTCCGAGACCCCAGTGGATGCCTGAAACCACAGATAGTGCTGAACCCTGTATATATATTGCATTTCTCCTGTACATACATACCTATGATAAAGCTTAATTTATAAATTAGGCACAGCAAGAGAGAGAGATTAACAACAGTAGCCAATAATAAAATAGAACAATTATAGCAATACAATATAATAAAAGCTCTGTGATGCATGCTCTTTCTCTCTCTCTCTCTCTCTCTCTCTCTCTCTCTCTCTCTCTCTCAAAATGTCTTATTGTACATAACATTTTCAGACCTTGGTTGACCACGGGTAGCTGAAATCATAGGAGGTGAAACGGCGGATAAGGGGTGACTGCTGTATTGGAACTCTGAGAGCCCTTCTCTATTCTATTAATATATCCATTCTCTCCCTTAGTGATCTAATTCAGCCCCAAGGTTCAGATGCCAATTGAAATCTGTGCTTCCCAAATTCCATCTCCAGAACTGAGCTTCAGCACAATTCAGGACTCATACACCCAACTCCCTCCAGATACCTCCACGAGGATAATCAGTAAACCTCTCCAGTTGAGCACGGCGAAAGCACCATGCTCCGCTCCCCTCCACCCTGAACTTCCCCAGACTTCCTAACAGCAGAAAATGACTCCATCACTCACACAGTTGCTCAAACCAAAAGCCCAGGGGTTGTCCTCCCTTCCTCACCCCGTCAGCAAGTGCTCTCCAGGATCCCTTCACCTCTTACCCCGTCTCTGTCACTCCCCCCCCAACCAAGTCCCCGGCATCTTGTGCCTGGACTACTGTAAAAGGCTTCCAATTAGACTCTGCCTCCCTGCTCGCTCCCTCCCCTGCAAACCATGCTCCACGCACCTGCCAGGGTTCTTTTTGTAAAAACTAAAGCATCATATGTTACTTGCCTCTCCCATCCCACCTGATAGGAAAACATTCCTGTTCCTGGTCCCAGCTTACAAAGCCCCCCAAGCCCTCTTCCCTGCCTGCTCTGCTGACTTACCCTGCACCACTCAGGGTGACCCTCTTTGTGCTCTGGACTCGGAAGGTGGTTTCCATCATGGGGCCTTAGCTCTAGTTTCACTCTCTGCCTAGAATGTTCTTCCTCTAGATCTTTGCATGGATGGATCCTTCTCCAGTCTCAGCTGAAGTAGCCTATCTTCAGAGAAGCCTTGCCTTGCCTTCCAGCTTCAAGAATCACTCACCATCATCACCATCACACATGTGTCATTTGCCATCACATGATCCTGCTCGATTTTCTTCATAGTGAAGAAAAAATAATACTACCTGACATTTTCATAGTTGTTTGCTTGACTTTTTCACCTTGCCCCAAAACACACACACTCTAGACCGTAAGCTACATTTTTTTTTCCCATTCACTAGCCTTGAAGTGCAGCTCAAAAACATATTGACTGAATGAATTATAGACTACGAGGTTCACATTCCAAATCCAGAATGTATTCCTGTAGCTAGCTTTACTGTGTGAGGAAGGATGTGCAACCTAGAGAAAGATTTCCAGATAAAATAGAAAAATGCCATTCAGATGATTGGCCCTAAGAATGGATTGGGCCCCTCTAGTTAGGGGGAAAGGTTCAAAGAACTATTGTTAAGCACCTATTACAGAAAGTTGTCTCGTTTCACCCTCACAGCCACGCTGCAAGGTGCAATTCATTATCCCTACTTTCTGACGGAGAAACAGGCTCAGAGAGGTTAAGTAAGTGGCCCAGGGTCACACAGTAGAAAGTGGGCTCTGAATCAGGGGTGTTTAATTCCACAGCCCATATTTGCACCACCACAGTAACTGGCCCTCTTACCCACCCCAGCACCAGGGTCCTCATCCGAAAAACAGTGACAATAACATGCTCCAGAGGATCGTTGTGAGCACTGCAGGTGATAATGCACTAGGAAGTGGTTCACCCAGTGCCTGGCACATGGTGCACACTCATTGCCTATTGATTATTATTATCAGTATCAGTGTTGTCCAACATTACAAAATTAATAATAGGAGAGCCAAGACATGAGACCAGGTCTGGTTAACTCCAAAGCCTGTGTTTCCCATAGAGTTGGGTGGGAACTTGTCAGATCTACTGCAGAAGGCAAGACACTCAAGGACTAGATGATCTTCACAATCCCCCCGCCCCCCCCCAATTCTGAGAGTCTAGAGTTTCTGTCTTTATCCTTATGGGCCAGTAGTCATTAACGTTAGGCATTCCTTCATCTCCTCCCACTTCTGAGTGGCCTCCGACTCACCTGGTCGTGGCATTGTGAGAGTACAGGTGAGGGAGCTTGCTGTGATGCTCGTTAATGTCTGGCCCCACGCCTACACTGTCTTGGGTGAGTGTGGGCAAGTCCCTTCATCTCCTGGGGCCCCAGCTCCTTTATCTGTAAGATGGGGATAATAACAGTTACCCCCATGAAAGGTAAGGATTGAAAAGGGTTCATACACACAGAGTACCCATCTTTGTGCCCACAGAACCTGGCTAATACTAAGAGAGGCCTAAGTGGTGGTTCTGGGTACGATTCTCTCCTGGGAGCCGCTGGGTGCACAGTGCATTGTCAAAGGACCTAGGGCAGCCCTGTTTGTGCAGAATCCACTTCCTATCGTTAGACCTGCTGGGTTTGTAATCGGCAGATTAGAATTAGTTCAAGTGAGTAAGTGCCAGGACGTGAGAGGGGCTGGATCCTGGTGCAGAACACATCCAGAGGCAAACAAGTTCTGCTGTTCCTGTTTTTGAGTTGCAGGGCAAGACCAAGGGCTATTTTTAGCTGTGGTAGGTTTGGGTTCTGGGGAGGGCACTGGGGCCGTGTTTGTTACATTGCGTTTCAACATAATACAGAGTCACCCACTGCAGGGATCTGTTTCAGGTTGTTTTTACTAATCAGAGAGTGGTTTTGTTTTTGTTGTTGTTTTTTTTTTTCCAAGTTGTGATGTTCAGACTTAATGGGCAGCCTACAAACGGTACCCGATACACAGATTTAACCTAATAAAAATAAATCCTTTGTTCTATCAAGTTTCCATGAGGTATCCTAAAAAACAGGAAAAAAAGGTCATAAATACAGCATTGCCTTTGCTTGAGTAAGTTGTTCTTTAGGAAAAAAAATATTTTGTGGTTATACTATTGTGTATCTCACAAAAATAAACTTTGGAAGAGTGTGCCAGGATTCAAGAAGGAAAGCAAGACCTTCCCATTGGAAATGTTTTGAACTGTTTCAGGAGCAGACAGACGTCTATATGTCTCCTGAGATTACAAACAAGCAGCGGCCGCGGGGGTGGGGAATAATTGCGGCAAGCCCAGATAATTTGGGTTTGGGAGGTTAGAGACAAAATGTCGTTGGGATGTGATAAACAATGTCCCCCCAAATCAGACCCAACCCATGCACTTAATAAATGTCGGTTGAGCACCTAGGATGGGCCCCCACTGGAGATACACAAGGGAACAGGTAGATTAGTCCTTGCCCTACGAGAGCTCCCGGCTCAACAGGGAAGAGTGATAAGAAAACAGCGTGATGGCAGCTTGGACAGAAATACCCTACCGCAGCGGTCCCCAGATTTTTTGGCTCCAGGGACTGGTTTCCTGATAGACAATTTTTCCATGGATTGGGGGTGGGGTGGGGAGGATGGTTTAGGGATGATTCAAGTATATTACATTTATTGTGTACTTTATTTCTACTATGATGACATTGTAATATATAATGAAATAATTACACAGCTCACCCTAATGAGAAATCAGTGGGAGCCCTGAGCTGGCTTTCCTGCAACTAGACAGTCACATCTGGGGGTGGTGGGAGACAGTGACTGACCTGACAGGAGGTGGAGCTCGGGTGCTGATGTGAGTGATGGGGAGCAGCTGTAAATACGGAGGAAGCTTTGCTCACTTGCTGACCACACGCCTCCTGCAGTGGGCGGCCCAGTTCCTAACAGGCCACTGACCAGTACCAGTCCTTGGCCCAGGTGTTGGGGACCGCAGCCCTACTAGACCAACTCAACAGCTTCCAAGTTGCTTCATAATCCTGAACCTCAGTCGCTTTTTTTTTTTTTTTTTTTTTTGAGACAGAGTCTCGCTTTGTTGCCCAGGCTAGAGTGAGTGCACTCTAGCGCCTCCATCCCCACCAGCCCTGGCATTGCGCAGGCCCCTTTTATTTCTTTCTCTTTTTTTTGAGACAGAGTTTCACTTTGTTGCCTGGACTAGAGTGCCGTGGTGTCAGCCTAGCTCACAGCAACCTCAAACTCCTGGATCAAGCAATCCTCCTGCCTCAGCCTCCCAAGTAGCTGGGACTACAGGCATTCGCCACCATGCCCAGCTAATTTTTTGTATATATATTAGTTGGCCAAGTAATTTCTTTCTATTTATAGTTGAGACGGGGTCTCGCTCTTGCTCAGGCTGGTTTCGAACTCCTGAGCTCGAGCAATCCGCCCGCCTCGGCCTCCCAGAGAGCTAGGATTACAGGCGTGAGCCACCGCGCCCGGCCCTCAGTCGCTTTATCTCTGACATGAGGCTAAAGAATTCCTGTTAAAGACGACAGGTTAAACATGTGCACATGTGGTCAAAACAAACAAAACCCTGCTGTGTCCTCTTTCCCATGCTACAAAATGAAAGGATCCTCTAAGAGCGAGGAAAGCATGGGACCCAGAAATAAAGAGTTCCGACCTAAGAGAGAGGCCCAGGCAAGGCCCGGGATGATGGTGAGGGGACTCTGGGATGACAGCTGTGTACCCAGCATAGAGCCACCCATTCAGATCAGTGCCACTTAAAAAGTCCCCAGAGAGAGTGCTCCGAAAGGTGAAATTGATAGAATGCCAAATGTATGTGGAAATACTTAGAAAGTATTTATGCAATTGCAGACAGGTTTGAGGTTGTGTTAGAGATAAGCACACAGAAAATGAAGTAAACTTTTAAAATAAGAAAATGATTTCAGGGGAAACAAAAAGTTATGCAAGAAAAGTAAAAAATCTGTTGTGCTAGACGATGCAGCTGTGAAAATACTGATCTGGCGAAAATTGAGTTATATCTGTATTAGGAAGATAGGAGAACGGGGGAAAGTGTGTAGTGTGTGTGTGTGTGTGTGTGTGTGTGTTGCACATGGGGTGGTGGGTGGCCGAATATCTGATGCCAAAATGCAGAAATCACAAAGCAGAACATAAGCATGTTATTGAAAGAGATGGAAGTGAGTAACGAAAAGAGGCTGTTGAAGTGTTGAAGTGGTTGTCTCTGGACCACGGGAAATTGCATTGCAGGGGTTTGGGGACGGAATGAGGGACAGGGAGGTAATCACCATCTTTTGAATCAAAGTGTGTAGAACTTTTTGACTCTTTAACTACATTCACATATAATTTAGATTATCATAAAACTAAATTTAACATAATAGCCATGTAAGAACACAAAGTACTGAAATTCCTTGCTGTGTTTAACAAACATAAAAGTCATGTGCACATCACATGAAAACCTTTCTGAGAAAGAATTGCTATCACATGGTGTCCCCAGGCTGACCGGCCCATCATATTATTTTTCAAATTCACAAAGTTGGCTTGTTGATAAAACATCATCTGCTTAAAAATGGGAGGGGGATAATCACAGCATCTATCCCCATAGCATGGTTGAGAGGGTCAAATGAGGAAGGCATTTACTTAGCCAGCGCTCTGTAAATATCGGCAAGTTGTCCTATGTGTTACCCTCCTCTGTCCTAATCATTGATTGCTTTGTTTCCAGGTGTTGCCCTTGTAGGGGTGGGGAGAAGGGGCTTGCTCTCTTTACTTCCCCTTCTACCACCATACAGGATGGCTGGAATGTTATGCATGGTGGTGAACCATCTGGGACCATGGCCACAAGGGTTACACCCTGAAGGTGGGGGAACAAGGAGGCAGAAGGAGACATGCTCTCCCACCCAGCCCCCAACCTCCTGTCTGCTACATGGGGAAGAAATACACTTCTGTTGTGCTTAAGTCCCAGTCCAACTAAGACACCTCTTACGTTTATTAACAGTAGTGGCAGCACTAGTGTCAGCTATTATTTATGGTGTGCCGGGGTGAGATCTGAGACCTGGGGCCCTGAGGTCCTGACACATACACAGGTTTGCAGGAACTATCGGGCATCCAGGCAAAGAGAAGGGCGAGAGAGTGTTCTGGGCGGGGAGAACAGTGCGGACACCAGAGCTGGAGATAAGAGAGACACATACCGTTCGGGGAACAAAGAAGTCAAGGATGAAGTGGGAGAGGGGGGTTGGAGGCAGTGAGGCTGGTGGAGCAAGCAGCGCTCGGGTGACATAAGCCGCATTGGGGAGTTCTGACTTTCATTCAGGGACGACGGCGGACACTGAAGGAAAGGCAATGCGATTCAGTTTTTAACTGATGATATTTGTCGTATGGAGAATGGATAGGGGGTTGGAAAGAATGCAGGCAAAGAGGCTAGTAAGGAGGTTGTTTCAGTAACCTAAATAAGAAATAAGGCCGGGCGCGGTGGCTCACGCCTGTAATCCTAGCACTCTGGGGGGCCAAGGCGGGCGGATTGCTCAAGGTCAGGAGTCCGAAACCAGCCTGAGCAAGAGCAAGACCCCGTCTCTACTATAAATAGAAAGAAATTAATTGGCCAACTAAAAATATATAGGAAAAATTAGCCAGGCATGGTGGCACATGCCTGTAGTCCCAGCTACTAGGGAGGCTGAGGCAGGAGGATTGCTTGAGCCCAGGAGTTTGAGGTTGCTGTGAGCTAGGCTGACACCGCGGCACTCTAGTCCAGGCAACAAAGTGAAACTCTGTCTCAAAAAAAAGAGAAAGAAATAAAAGGGGCCTGCGCAATGCCAGGGCTGGTGGGGATGGAGGCGCTAGAGTGCCCATCTGCAGAGGCTCAAAGGAGGAAGGGGAATAAAACAATTCAGCATGAAGATAGAGGGAGAAGTGGGCAGCGAGAATCGGGCCCATGTTTGTGGCTGCTACCCTGGAGGGATGACTGTGCCACTCACAGAGGCAGGCAGCAAGGGAGCGGGGTGGGTTCGGGAGGAACAAGGAAGATACTGAGCTCAGTTTCAGTTGTGCTTCGCTGGAGGATCCTGCAAAACATGCACATACTGAAGTTCAGGGAACAGCTAGATATTCAAGAGAGAGCATCTGGGCCTAACTACAGATTCGTACTCAATCCGGAATTAGCCTTTTGATAGCATTTTTAAAAAGTGAATCAGGCACACTTCTGAATAGCCACATTAGACTGCCACTCTGAACTACTGGTCAATTCTTTCATTAAGTCTTTCATTCGTTCTCGAAAGGATAACTGAGGATCTGTCTGTGCTTCATGCCATTCTAGGAGTTGCAAAAATATATGTTGAACAAGACGAAGTTCTACTTTAGTGATTTTCCTTTGGAAGAAGCTATTCTCATTGGGGAAGACAGAAAGTAAACAAACAACTACAGCCGCCACCCAGAAAATGTCAGGTGGTGAATGGTAAACACTACGATAAAATCAAGCAAGCTTGATTGAGAGTGACAGGGGGAGGTACTTTCAATCAGACGATCAAGAAAGACCTCTCTGAGGATGTGTTGTGAATAACAAGAAAAGCCAGCCATGTAAAAAATCTAGAAAAAGAACATTCCAGGAGGAGGGCTCTGCCAGTGCAAAGGACCTAGGGTAAGACTGAGCTTGGTGTGGAGCAGCCATCAAAGCGCAGTATGGCTGGGGTGGGGTGAGTAAGGGGAAAGTCACAGGAGATGAGGTCAGGGAGGTGGGAGTACAGAACAGGGGTTGGGGTGCAGAGCAGGGGTGGGGGGTGCAGAGCAGGGAGGTGTGCAGAACAGGGGTGGGGGTGCAGAGCAGGGGCAATAAGGCAGAGGTAGGGGGTGCAAAGCAGAGGTGGGGGTGTGCAGAGCAGGAGTGGGGGTACGGAGCAGGGGTAAGGGGTGCAGAACAGGGGTGTGTGCAGAGCAGGAATGGAGTGTGCAAAGCAGGGGGAATAGGGCAGAGGTAGGGGGTGTAGACCAGGGGTGGGTATGCAGAGCAGGAGTGGGTGTGCAGAGCAGGGGTGGGGGTGCAGATCAGGGGTAGTGGGGTACAGAACAGGGGTGCAGAGTAGGGGTGGTAGTGCAGAGCTGGGGTCTTGCATCCATCTCGCATGGAGTTTATTCTGTGCACCAAGGGAGTCATGGGAGGGTTTTAGCAGGAGCTAAACCTCATGGCATATTTACACAACCAGTCACTCCACTGCTGTGTAAAGGTTAGATGAGGCCAGGGGAGCAGGCAGGAGTGGGAGCAGAGGTGAGGAACCCCAGTCCCCTCCTGCTCTGGCTCCCTGTCCTCAAGACAGCTGGGAGAGGTGGGAATTATCACCCCCAGGTTTTGATGAGGATCTTATTTGTATATCCTTCCACAAAGCCAAGCACAGTTTGGAGCATGTAGCTGTCCCTTTAATAATGCTTGATGCTTGATTAATAAGTTAAACAAGCCACTGATTCCATTTATTCAGAGAATCAGACCAACCAATTAAAAAGCCTAAAAACAAAGACTGGCCATACCAGCTGTTTGCTGGCACCAGTCAGTTGCCTGAGCGAGAAGCCTTGTCAAGCTCAATCAACAGGGTGAAGCCAATAGCTCACAATGACACAGAGGTCCCCGAGTCTGCCATTGTTCTTGCTTGCCGATCTTCGGCTGTGTCTCTGTGCCTCCAGGAACCTGGAGGAAAACAAAAACATTCTTATTCAAACCTGGTGTTTTCCTCAGTCGTTTGTCATCATCCAGCCGTCACAGGAGCACCCGCAGGCTCAGATGTGGCTCCGAGGGGCACGCTGGGCAGACGACGGCTACCCGTGCTCTGCCGGCTTCCTCCCAGCTTCCCTAGTTAGCACAGGGCCTGAATCACTGCAGAAGCTGGGCAAAGGCATGTTCGTGCTTCCTGCCCTTAGCAACCCAGTTCCTGAACCAGACACGCCACCGACGCCGGCCACTGGATCACTGCCATCCGGAGATGAAAAGCACGGTGTGCCGGAGCCGCCTGCCCACTCGGCCCCTCCTGGGCGGAGCCCCCACCCAGCCCCTGTGGAGGCTGGATAAAATTCCGTGACCCCCGGGATCCAGGAGTGAGCCCCTGAGCCCGAAGAGTTTTGAACATCAAGTGGCCTTGGACATGCAGCCTGGCATGAAAAGACGAGCGAAGCCAATCAAATCACTCTCCTGGGATTTGGAACCCAAACCAGAGGCACCAGCCATCAGTGGTGGGCCCTGGGCTGAGAAGTAGGCAGTAGAGGTGGCGCTGGGAACTGTGGTGGCCCTGTGCCAGCGGGGATGCTGGAAAGCTGGGCTGGGGTGAGAGAGAGAGGAGAAAGGTCTAGAACTGCGCAGGACAATATAGTAGCCACATGCACCTATTTAACGTTACTTACATAACAATTTTAATTGCTCAATCGATTTGTTTAGATTTAAATTAATTTACTTGCATTGTATTAGGAATTAGAAACTCAGTTGCTCTGTGCAGATACAGAACATTTCCATCACCACGTATGGTTCTACTGGACAGCGCTCGTCCAGAAGACACACGAGGGCAGGGAATAGGGCGTCTCGGTGTTAGGTAGGGATGAGGGTATGCACCCAACATGAGTTCCAGGTTTTCAGCTCCTGGTTTCAGTTTACCCAAAGCGCAACTCTGCATCCTGCTCCATATACCATAAGATAATTTGCACCCTTATAATAATCTACCATTGTGCCTCTCCCATCGCGACCTTTTTCTTGAGCTAGCTAGAGTAGATTTTAGTTCTTAGGAACCTAATAACATAGGTACTTTGTCTCCATTTGACAGCCAAAGGAACCAAGACGCAGAGAGGTTGAGCAAGTTATTCAAGGTCACAGCCTAAATATAGTATGAGTGGATTCCATCTTTCATCTTTCAGGATTGACACACAAGAACCTGCCCTTTCCACCATGGAAGCAGGCAATTAAAACGGGACACCTAAGATGCCACTTTAGGACATAATAAGCAGGAACTGGAAGTTTGAAACTCCTTTAGAGATCCAGGTTCTGGAACAGCTTCTTGGGGCAGTCGGTCTGGTTCCAGTCATCTCTCTGTCTAACACTATTTTTTTTCCCCCACTAAAGAACAGGAAGTTTGAGAAGTGACAAGGCCATGGGCACTGGCTGACCTTGCCGAGAACCAGACCATCAGGAGTAAACTGCATGTCCTGTGAACTCAGGGACCTGCCAGCAAAATTCCCTGATGCTGGAATTTTGGTTTAGGGAACGTAAGTCGTGTGCTGATTGGCGCTGAAGGCCAAGTTTGTGCGGCCGGGAGGAGGGGAGTGCTGGTGAGGGGGGAGTCAGCACATACTTCTCTGCTGAACTCCATTTCCCATTTGATTTGGCAGCTTGTTTTTAATGAAACTAGGCCAATCCAAGAATTCCATGTCAACATTGCTCCTTTTACTGGAACCACAAATTCAGCCCCCTGGGACCTGGCTCTATCTCTGGGCAGACATCAAAAACAACTCCTTTTCACTTAGAAACCATAACAGTCTTCTAAGAGCTACCCACTTCCTCACCTTTTCCCCTCCCTCTGAAGAAGAAAGGAAGGACCAGGGTTTCTGGACTGCAATACCCCTGGATTTATTGCTGGCAGAGAAGCCTCAGGGCTGGCCAGGCTGCGGGGGTTCTCCGGAGCCCAGCTGTCGGTTTTCCCTTTCTTGTCCTTTCCAAGGCCTCCTGGTTCCTTCCTGCCTGCTTTCTCCTTTCCAGGACATGGTGGTGAGCAGGCACGGCCTTCCCCAGCCCTTCCTCACCCTGCTGCAGCTGCCCTCCTGCTGGGACTTCAGCAGGGGGTGCAAAAGGTGCCGTTGCATCCAAACCCCTCTCCTGGCCAGGGAGCAAAGCCTGATGTACATCCATCAAAACTTCCACAGCTCTCCAGCCTTCCCCTCCTGGGGAGAGGAGCCATTTTTGAGCTGCTCCAACTCTTGAAACATTTTGAGCTGCTCCCAGCTGGGGCTAGCAGTGGCTTGAGGGTAGGAGGAAGGCAGGCACATTCGGGGAAGGAGAATAGTAGCGATTGGTGATTAGTGGACAGTTAAAAGTGGATGTGTTGGCAAGGGGTATGCACTGATGGGGCATATGGATGGCAGTGGGGTTGGCCGCCTGCAAGGTTCTCCCAAGTGACAGCAGAGGTAGAAAGGCTGACTCATGCCTTGTCCCCTGGGCTGTGGGATGAACTGGCTTTAGGTCACCCTTCTCTAGGAAGGCTCCTGTGACTCCTGGCCCACCAAAGCATAGATATGTGGTCTTCCTCTGTGTCCTTCTAGCATCCCGCCCTCCTCTCCTTTGTGGATCTAACCACCCGGGAATTGCCTCCGTACTTCCTGTCCTCCTGACTCCCTTCTCCCGTGCACCCGGCCCCACTGTGTGTCCACAGTGGAGGCGAACAAGCATTCGCCAAGTGAAGGGATGAATGTGGGCAGCTCCTTGAAAGGCTCCGGGAGGAGCAGGTCAGGGGCGATGGGACCATGACTGCTCTAAACAAAGTCCATGCTCTCAATCCCAGGACAGCAGAGAGGTTATGAGATGAGTACGTGCCTGGAGTGTGAATCTAGACTCCATCACTTCTGAGCTGTGTGCTTGGGCAGGCTGTTTAATCTGCCTGTGCCTCAGTTTCTTCATTTATAAACTAGGGGTGATATTATTACTACCTATCTAATAGTGTTTTGTAGGAAACAAATGAGTTAGTATAATTAAAGCCCTTGAAGTCTGATACATAGTAAGTTCTCAATAAATGTCAGCTAAAAAAAAAGAAAGTTTAAAAAACCAGACAAAAAAAAAAAAAACAAACCCCAGAAGAGTTAACTCCAGAAGCTGCCTCCATCTGCCGCTGACTTCTTTGTTCCCACCTCACTGCGCTCCTTCCGTTGCTCTAACTTACCAGCCCATGCTTGTCCCCTGGACAGGCATGGTCTTCCCCAGGCGTTCTCTGGCTTTCCTCCTCGCTTCATTTAGGTCTGCACTAAAATATTATGTCCCCCGAAGCCACCTTCCCTTCAGACCCTGTCTAAAAGAACACACCCTTCCCGGCTTTGAGTGTCACCTGAAGCACTTATGGGACGGTGCCGGACCCGGCGTCTGCGCATGGCTCTTCGTGTGCACACCGACACAGCAGCTGCGTGAAGACAGGTGCTTTGTTTTATTCACTGCAGCGTTCCCAGTGCCTAGTGCCGTGTCTGCCGCACAGCAGGTGCTTGAGACACCGTTGTGGAATGGCTGGCTGGATCCACTGACCCCTTTTTGGAGACTTTTGTGTTCATTTGCACCAGCCTTCCCCTGCTCACACTCCCAGGCACACTCTCTCAGAGGCTGGCTAGTCCAGAAAGACCAGCTTCCCGGTGTCAGCTGTTAAGGGGACACACGGGGAACAAGACAGACAGGCCAGTGGGAGAGACAGATGAACAGAGACGGTCGCATCTGCATTGGAGCCGGGTCCCGGAATCCCAGGGAAAACGGGACCACAGAGGAGGGGCCCATACCCACTCCTCGGGCAGGAGTTCCCCCGAGACCCGAAGCCAGGCCGATCTTAGAGCGGCACCCCGCACGTAAAGCACTTACGGATGACACATAAGTAATCTGTTGGATTTATCCTGACCTGAAAAAGTACCTGGAGAACCGAGCTCTTGTGAAACTCAAAGCTTTTATCAGCCCAGAAGAGCTCAGATTCCGTATCATCAGAGAAATATTTTAAAGGCCGCAGGGAGCGGCAGGCAGTGTAATTATCAGCGAGGAGAGCACCTCCTCCTTTCAAGGGTGGGGAGCACCTGGGCTCCAGATGCTGTGGGCCCAGAGTGGGGGGAGGGGTGTCGCCCACATCCGCGGCTGGGAAGGGAATGTCTCACCAGCCTCGGTCAACTGTAAATCACACAGCTAAAGGCCTTTTAATTTTTTTAATTTTAATAATCCCAGAAGACTCCTGCTGATCCTTTTTCCTTGATATGATTTTAAACTAATTTTCAGAAGGACAGTGTTATAGGCTAACTGTGACCACCCCCCCCCAATTCCTATGTTGAAGTACCTTACTACCTCAGAATGTGACCTTACTGGAGCAAGTGTCTTCGCAAAGATAATCAAGTTAAAACGAGGTCATTAGGCTAGGTCCTAATCCAACATGACTGGCGTTCTGGTGGGAAGAGGAAATTGGAGCACAAGATGGGAATAGAGGGGAGAGACGCAGGAGAAGACAGCCGTGGGCAAGCCAAGGAGCGAGGCCTGGGACAGAGGCTCCCCTCACAGCCCTCGGAGGGGCCAATCCCCCTGCCTGATTTTGTATTTCTGGCCTCCAGATCTATGAGACAATACAATTCTGTTGTTTAAGCCACCCAGTTTGTGGTACTTGGTTACAGCAGCCCTAGGAAACTCAAACAAACAGTAAACAACTCTCCTTTAGACAGAGAAAGAAAAAGACTCCATCCGTGTCTTTGCTAATTATTGGTGAATTGGAGTATTTCACAGGATAGTTTAGTTTCTCTATGAGAATATATTTATATATGGCATGTATGTTATATGTGTGATTTGGTGAGAGAGAAACTATGCCTTTAAAACTTCTGCAGGAGTAGGAAAAGTGCTAAGCACATAGATTCAGCTTAATTTAAGAAATATTTATTGATCTTATCATGTGGCAGGCACTGGGCTAAAGACTCAAAAAGCACAGCCCCTGCTTGCATGGAACTCACAATCTGGTAGAAGAAAACCCAAGTGTATAAACAATTACACTTCAGAGTGATAAGAGCAGTGATCACAGTGGGTATGGAGTACAAAGGTAACACAAGGAAGGACTGCCTAGCTCAAGGACAGAGGGCCGGTCAGGGATGGCTTCTTGGAGGAGGATCCAAGCTGAGTTAAATCGAGATCTTCTCCGTGAGGTAAACCTACAAATCAATGAGATACTTAGTAGTTAAGTAAATTATAGCACATTCATACAATGGTCACACTATGGAAAATTATGCAACTGTTAAAAAATGAGGGAAAGCTACCTCATGGTACCATGATGGAAAGACCTCCAAGAAGTATTGCTAAGTGAGCAAATTAAATGGTAGAACAATGCACACAGTGATGCCATTTATGTTATACATGGGAGGATCTATAAATAGTTACTTATAGTTATGAATGCATAGAAAGAAGTCTGCAAGAATATATAAAAACTGATAATGTTAATTGCCGGGGAGGATGGGGAGGAGAGACAGGGATAAGTAGAAACCTTCAGATTGTACTCAACCTAGATGCATATTCATTTAACCATTTGTGATAAAAGAGTTTTTATGGAAAAAACAAAATTTTAAATATCTGTTGCATAAATGACTGGTCCACCTCCCTGGGCTTGGGGCCCTGGGAATCTGTGTGAGATGCCCCAGCTGACTGTCAGAGAACTCAGCTCCCAGAAAAGTCGCCTCCCACCCTTGGCCCCCATGCGACATCCACCCGACCAGCACACCCTCTTCACACAGCGGCCCTGTCCCCTGCTCTCCACAGTCAAACGCATGCTGTTTGCTTTGCCGCCCTTGTAGCTAAATGCTCTGAATTCAAAGGCAGGCAGGCCTGGCATCAGATCCCAAATTCTACACTCACTCACTGTGTCACCTTGAAAAAAATCATTTATCCTCTGAACTTCAGTTCCCCATCACAGGGTCATGCTGAGAATTAAATAAGGCAATGTCCTCGAAGTGCTCAATAAATCATAGCCTAAGTAAATAACAGAAGATAAGTTACAGGAATCAGCCCGCAGGTTACCCTTTGCCATGGCCAGCCGCACGGTCTACCTGCTTACTTGGTAGACTTCTGCTCTACTGAAAAATTATATCAGAACAAGAAATAAACAGTGGAATTTGTAGATTTGATCAAGAGCATTTGTTTTCAGTAAATCACAGATTCCACCTTCTCCCTCTGTCCTCTGCATACCCAGCCCCACCCCGCCTCTTGCCCTTTGAAACCATCAGAAGATTGTGCAGAACTGTTCTCACAGGAAGAAAACCTAGTATGACACCATCCAAATGTGCAAACTTGATATATCTTTTATCAAAGCATACATGTAAAATGCTTGCCCTAATTGCACTTAGCATGTGTTTCCAAAATAAATGCAATTCACTACTTATTTATTCAGCCATCATAACATTAAAAATAATAGTGCATGGACCCTTGTCATTTTCAGCAAACTGGTATCTGAGCCCATTTTCTACTCTATTTTGGGAAATTCCCTCTTCTTGCAGGACCTTTCTCCCTCTGTAGAAGCTGGAAGAAAGCAGTATCTTTTTATTCATTCCCTGGCAACCAGGGCTGTGGATTGCATGCTAGACTCAGGCATTTGGATGCTTCTGTCTGGAACTTTAAATCTGGAGCAAGTGACACAACAACACGGGGGTGGCCTGAGATGGTCCCAGCCAAACGACTTGGGCGTCCAGTGGCAGCCTTAACAGAAAGCCTGCAGTGGCAGCAGAGCCAGCACCAGGTCCTAACCAGACAGTTCACCCTGGGCAAGGCCGGGGCTGCATCTTAGCTGCCCAGCCGACCTTGGTTCCTGCCCATTTTCCACGCCTGGTTCTCCAGCCTTCCTGTTGATTCCGTGAGCGATCCGATATCCTTCCAATAAATCCCTATGCTCTGTAAGTTGAACAGAGTTGGTATCTATTTATTTGGTAACTAAGAACCCTGACTGGAACTAATAACTGCAAATTATCAAGCAGCTATAAGCCAGGAATTATTCTAAGTTCCTTACATGGAGAATTGCACTTTACCTTCATAACAACCCTGGGAGAATGGAGCCTGTTATTCACATTTGACAATGGGAACATTGAGGGCTGCTAACATTACATGGCTTCCTCAAGGTCAACAGCTAGGAAAGAGGCAGAGTCAGGATTCAAACCCAGATCATCTGACTGAGGGGCTCTTTCTCCTAGGCAGCTCCCAAGTGTTTGTGCACTGGTTTGCTAGTTATTCCACGTCTCCTGTATCTTGCCTCATGTAATGCTCACAACTCCCTAAGGTTGAAATTTCTAATCCCTCTTCTACAAATGATGAAACTGAGACTCAGGGGGACTGCAAATGACTAGCACAAGTATTTATCATAAAACCTTAAAACCGTACCTATCCTTTAATCCAATAATGCCAGGTTTAGGCGTTTATCCCAAGGAAACGACCAGAGATATGACCAAAGATTGTTCATTGGATTGCAATTTATTACAGAGAAAAATTAAATACCATTCTCATGTCCAACAAGTGGGAAATGGTCAAACAAATGACGGTATAGCAGAGAATGGAATATTATGTAGTTATTAAAAATCAAGATGTAGAAGAAGATCAATGGCTGCTTGGCCCCAGAAGTAGTAAGGGATTAAATTTTAAGGAGTATCCACAGACTTTTCTAAATCTTGACTGTGGTGATAGTTATAAAAGTGCACACAGTTGCCAAAACTCATGAAATCATACACTTAAAATGGGTGCATTTATTGTATGTAAATTATGCCTCAACAAGTTTTTTTTTTTAAACCCTTTTATAGAAAATATTTTTATCAAAAACAATGTTCATAAAATATTAAATAAGCCCGGGCGCAGTGGCTCATGCCTGCAATTCTAACACTTTGGGGGGCCGAGGTGGGAGGATCACTTGAGGCTAGAAGTTTAAGACTAACCTGGTCAACACAGCAAGACCCTGTCTCTACAAAAAATAGAAAAATTAGCTGGGTATGGTGGTGTGCACCTGTATTCCAGCTACTCTGGAGGCTAAAGCAAGAGGATAACTTGAGCCCAAGAGTGTGAGGTTGCAGTGAGCTATGATGACGCCACTGCACTGTGGCCCAGGCAGCAGAGCGAGACACTGTATCAAAAAAAAAACCCCAAAAAAACTTAAAGTTTATAAAACAATATTGACAGTATATTTCCATGTGTGCTACATGCATAGAGATGAGATTGGAAGAAAATAAACCAAAATAACAATGGGTTATTACTGAGTGGTGAAAATGGATAATTCAGACCTTCTTGATGTTTTTCTATATTCTTTTGTGATCAGAAGAAACAAACACTAAAAATATTTAATGACTTGTTGTGCATGACCCAAGTATCAAATAGAAGAGAGCGAAATCGGGATTTCACAGCCAATCCTAGGTTAGCCGTGCTTTCTACTATGCCTCAGAGTTTCTACTCTGTGCCAGGAATTGCTGTTTTGCACGCTCTGGAAAATTGCCTGTAAAACGTGTTCTTGCCTGCTAGGAACTTGAACTCTGCAAGGAAGGGTTAGGCGGGAGCGACTGCATCTGGTTAGGGGAGTCAGGAGAGGCTTCGCGGAGGTGGACTCCAATGAGCTGGAAAGGATGAGAGGGACCGCGGCAGGCAGAGACAGGAGGAGGAGGGCGAGAGAGTGACATGTTTGTGGGAACAGAGTCTTCAGGCAGACTGGAGGGAGTGTGAGTGGCGAGGCCGGTGGCTCTGATTGATGAGGCTACAGGGGCATCTGGAAGTTGGTCGTGGGGCACTTGAATGAGGCCTGAGCAGTTGGGGTCGACTGCTCCACAGATGACAGGACTGAGGCGCCCACTGGTCAGCAGCGCTTAATCCCTACTCTTGGCAATGACGCTCTGAGTTGAAACGGGAATCCATGAGAAACTAAAACACAGGACTGACAGATCCAGTCTGGGCCCACACTGGGGGCACATATGACAGATGCCCCTGTACTGTGGCTGGCCCAGACCTCCAGCAGGACGCTTAGGTTGCTTGGGTTACACACCTACCTCTCCCCACCATACCTTGGGGACCCTGAGGGCAGGATCAGGGGCTTCCTGGGGTTTGTATCTCTGGGACCCATCACATTGTGTACCCGTGACTGGTACAGAGTGGAAAGTCATAATATGGTTGTGAAATGAGGGAAGGAGATGTACATATCTTAAGAAGAAATCTAAGAGAGGAAGTATGGTATAATGGTTAGAGCACAGGCTCCGGAACCAGATTGCTTGGCTTTGAATCCAAGCTTTGCCACTTGCTGGCTGCGTGGCTTTGGGAAAATTGCTTAACCTCTCTGTGCCTTGGTTTCCTATATCTATAAAATGAGATAATGAGAGTAGTCATCTCCTAGAGTTGTAAAGATTAAAAGAATTAGTAGTGCATGTAAGGCACATAGAACAATGTTTGGCACATAGTAAACTTTATATGAGTGCTAGATATTATTTATAAGGAATTATCTCTAGTCCAACCTCCTTACTTTAGAGATAAGGAAACTGAAGTTCAAAGTAAAGGAAGTGACTTTCCCAAGATCAAGGAGCTGGAATGGAAATGAGGACTCTGCATCTGTGAATCCATAAATTTCTGGAGGCCAGGCATGGTAGCTCATGCCTATAATCCCAGCACTTTGGGAGGCTTGAAGCCAGGAGTCCAAGACCAGCCTGGGCCACACAGCAAGACCCCTTCTCTACAAAGAAATGTTTTAAAAAAATTAGCTAGGCACAGTGGCATGTGCCTGTAATCCCACCTACTTGGGAGGCTAAGGCAGGAGGATCGTTTGAGCTTGAGTTTGAGGCTACAGTGAGCTATGATCATGCCACGGCACTCTAGCCCAGGGGACCATGTGAGACTTTGTCTCAAAAAGAAAAAAAAAGGGAATAGAAAAAGGAAAAAAACAAGAAAAACTTTGGAATAATAGGACTTATTGATTGGCCGCTTGTCATGTGTCTGACCTTGTCCTAGACCCCGTCTGGGGAACATGAGCCATGTTTCTAGCCCTCAGGTTGTGATGAAAAAAATATGTACACAAGAAACAACTAGAGACCAGTGCAACTCAGCACACATTCCTAACTGGGCAGCATGATGACTGATGGGAGGTCAGAAAACAGAAGATCAGCCCAGGCTGGATGAAGAAGTAGGCCTCTTGGAAGGAGCAGGATTTCACCCTGGGACCATCAGGGTGGAGAAATGATTAGGACAGTGGCTTCCCATTGTTTGTGTGGAGGGTGGCCAGGAAACATCACCCCTCCCCAACTCCACAGACTCCCATCCGCGTTACAGTGAAAGGTGCAAGGCCTTTGGAGTGGGACAATCTGGCTTGGAGTCCTGGCTCCATCACCTGTCAGCTGGGTGACCTAGGGACAGTCACTTGCTGTTTCTGAGCCCCAGGGTCCTAATCTATAAAAAAGGAGGTAAAAATACATCGTTTGCTGAGTTGTGAGATTAAAGGAGCAAGCACATGAGAGACACCAAAAGATCAATTAAGATCAATCCCGATCTTCTATTTGTTGGTCTCTATTTTAAAATTAAAAAAAAAGAAATAAAAAAAAAAAAAGATCAATCCCTTCTTTCTTTTTTTGGCCCTCTTCTCTGGCCCACCAGATTAAGGAGTCCAGTAATGCCTGTATAATGAGGGATGAGTTGCAAACTGGAGTCAGAGAACAAATCTAATTAAGTTACTGGAAGAGCTTAAATTATCTTCCCCTGACACCAGGCTTTTTTTTTTTTTCTGGTGGGGTGGGGAGTGAGAAGGGTTGTCAAGAATGGAGGGAGCCCCAGCCTTTGGGAAAGGGTGCGTGTGGCGAGGACTACAGGGAAAGGGCCTAGAGAGGGACAGGTGGGCACTGAGGACATTAGGCATGGCCAGCGCCCAGTAGGGTGTCAGATTGCCTTTGGAGGAAAGGCACCAACATTTGTTGAGCATGACTAAGTGCCAGGCCCTGTGCTAGATGCCAGGGATACATCCTTCAGTTATACACGACCCTCGCCCTAAGAAGTTCCAGTTTTTTGGCAGACATTAGCAGGAAAATAATGTTCTATTTTCCAGCACAGAAAATAATGTTCTGTGCTATTTATCTTGTTCTTATAATAAGAACAAGATAAATAGCACAGAAGACAACATGATTAATACTATAAGACTGTCATAGGGAAGGTGGGTCTTGAAGGGTGAATAGGAGTTCACCAGGAAGCCAACCTAAGGAAAGGAAAAGGACATGAAGTTCAGCACCACTGGCAGAGAAATGGTTTGCGGGATGAGGCTGGGAGGGAGGGAGAGTCTAGGTGATGATGGGCCATGTTAGCCTTTATCCTGGAGTGATGGTGGCCAGTGAAAGATTTTGGATGCATGGAGGCCTATGTCCAATTTTCAAGGTCGAAAGACGTCTCTGGCTGCAGAATGCAGGGTGCACTGGCGCGGGGGCAAGCCTGGAGACACGATGCCTGCCGAGGCGCAGTGTGCTATGGTGCAGGAGAGTGGATGAGGTCTCAACCAGGAAGCTCCAAGGCCATCTTCTCCCGGGTTGCTCAACCACGTGCAGTCTTGTCCTCTTCTAAACCCACAGCATGTGGCTTCCCTCACTCATTGCCCGGTGACCCTGGGCCGTGTGCTGTGATTGTCTGTGTATTTGCTGTCCCTCCCCTGCCAGCTTGGGAGCTCTTTTTCCTCTCTGCCATCCCTGGGCCGAGGGGCTGGTTCACAGCTGGCGCCAACGTGATCTGAGGGTCTCGGGGTTCAGGAAGAGGAGCGTGGGGTGAACACAGCCTGTGACAGCTCATGAGCCAAGCCAGACCTCCAGGCCCTCTGCTCGTTCACGTCCCCTTCTCTATTTGTCCTTAATCAAACTATGCAAAGAAATGTCTTAACTGCCTTCTGTATTGTTTTGTGAATCAACACAAGAGTCCAAACCGTTTCTCGTGCATGTTTACCCACCAGAGCTGTAAGGAACTAACACATAATCAGTGGAGGAAAGGCCAGCTGGTGGTAGTTGGCCTTCGTCTGCATGGCTGTTTGCTCCCCCTGCGATAGAAAAGCGGATGGTGGTTGGTAGTCCAGGGCGTTTTTCCAGGTGAATTTGCCAGTCCAGAGGGACACTCGCACGCAGGTACTTTCTCCCTCACTCTGCCGCGGCTCCCCCTCTGCTGCTCTCTGTTGCATCTGCGTGGGCACGGACAGGGCGGTTGCAGGTTAACTGGGGCCGAAAAGCTGTTATCACCTGACATCTGTGCCAACAGCTTATGTAAAACGAGCTGGTTCCAGCAAGCACATGTCCCAGGCGGGAGCCGCCCCCCCGCGGCCTGGGCCAGGCGCCTGGGAGCCGAGTGTTGCCAAGGGCCAGAAAGGAGCAGCGCCCGGGCTGGGAAGGAGCAGCCTGTGAGAAGGGCCGGGCCATGTGGGCAGAGAAGTCAGGCAGGAGAGGACTGTGAGTCCCGGGCAGCACCTGTTCCCAGGGAGTAAATAATACTTTACCCTTGTGTCATACGCCTGCCTGTCGCCGAGCAGGCATCCAGTTCATCCCTCGTTGTGGAACCGGCGTGCTGCTGGTTCAAAGTGTGCTTTGGAAAAGAAATCAAAGGTCCTGAGGGCTTCTGCTCCCAGCTCAGCTCAGCGGCCCTCCCGGACTCCCCGACTCCCGTTCCACAGCTGCTGCTCAACTGCAGGGCTCGTGGGGAGGGCCTGCCTCAGGACGGAGCGGTGATGGGGGCAGAGAGCGGAGACCGCCCTGGCTGTGGTCCCAGGGGACAGGTGCTGGCAGCTGCAGCCTCGTCCCATCCCCCTCCCTCCCCTCCTCCCCGCTGCTCTCCTCTCTGTTTACAGTCTATTCGCTTGGCAATATTTGAAGTATTCTAAATATGGGCGTCATAGCCCAAGACAGAACGCCAGGCCCATTGTGCAGAAGGGGAATTAGCGAGTTTAAAGACAGGGAAGATTAATTGGTCTGTTTGGGAATGATTCAGTTTGGCGATTACTCTGTTTTGAAAGAACATCATTTATGGGTTTCAGTAACAGTGCCGTGCTTAAAAACTCGGGTGCTGAGGGCAAACGGGCCTGAGTTCAAATTCCAGCTTGGCCACCGGCCTTGAGTAAATGCCTATGTCCCCCTTTGTTGGGGACAACTCCTCCAGGTTTGTGTGAGTGCTGGGGACCCCCGCAGTCCTGGACACACCCAAAAAGGGGTAGTGTTCCTGCTAGCCTCTCTGACCAGCTAAGCCTCAGGTGCCGATGTCGGTGCCCGGCACAGTGAGTGCTCCGCTCAGTAAGCTAGTGTCCCTGCCCTCTTGAGTATCTGAGGGTCTTGGCTGCACCAGGGACCCTGCTGTGGGGTGCAGGAGACAAAGCCACACACATACTATATCTGTCTCTGCACAAACCCATTTTGGAGCTCACCCTGCTAAGTAGCTGGTGGTATCTCTATTTTACTGATGAGGAAATTAAGTCTCCAGTGGGTAGTGAGATTTGCCAAAGGTTAACAGCTAGAAAAGGGAAGGAAAGCCCTCTTGAATGCAGGTCTTCTCCCGCAAGCCCTGTCATCCTGGGCCATTCCACCTCCAGTTCATAGCCTGGACTGAGTAAGCATGAGCCTCTGCTCAGACTGTCCCCTCTGGCTACCCTTCCTCCCAGGATAGTCCTGTCCCCTTACCTGTCCCATCAGCTGGCAAATTCCCATTCCCCTGTGGTCCCAGCTCAGGCATCCCCTTCTTCACTAAGCTATACTGACCCTCCTCCACTCTCTGCTCCCTTCACACCCTTCACATGTCTCCGTGGCTGCGAATCCCTCACAATAACGATTTACTAATGGCCTGTGTCTGGTGAGCTCCTTGAAGGCAGGGATTGCGTCTGTCTTTCCTCCTCCCCCAGAGCCAAGCACAGTTCCTAACACCTACCAGATGCCCCACAAATGTTGCAGAACTGAATTGAGTTCATTAAGGTGTGACATTGTAGTTTTATGCTTCATAGCTACTATTACTTGCGTGCTTATGATGTGTCTCATACTATGCTGAGCATATATACTTTCTCGTTTAATCCTTAGCACAAACCCATGAGGTTTGACAAATGACAGATAGGAAAGTAAGACTCAGAGAGGTTATATAACCTGCCCCAGGGAGGTCACACAGCCAGTGAGCAGAGGACACAAACTTTGAGTCCAGACGTCCCTAAGACACCCTTAACCTTTAACACTGGGCTCCTGCAGTGCCACCAGTGCCTAACTCAGTTCCTCGCACACATCAGGCATTCGGGACCAGTCGTCAAGTTGAATGGATGGCATGGGGCAGGGGCTGGCAAGCTCTCTGGAGGTGCAGCCCTGGGCACAGACGGGGTCATTGTCCCTGGGCTCTCACAGGCCAGCTGCCATCAGTGGTGTGTTTTCAGAAGCTGCAAGTTCCCTGGGCTGGCATGAAAAGCTCTTCCTAATTCCAGGGCTGGTTTTCACCCTCATGCCTTTCCGGCCTTTCTCATCCTCCCAGGGCAAGGTGAGGTCTGAGAAAGCTGAGGAATGTGGCTGAATTGTCTTCAACAAATTCTTTGCTGATAAAACCCGGGGGAGTTTCCAGACGTTTTCCTATGACTGTTCCAGCTAAGAACATCGGGCTAAGCTACAATGACTCAGCCCTGGAAAACCAGGGCTGCAGAAGGTTCCCAGGAAGTCAAGTTGTGGGAAATCACGGGCAGCCCCAGAATCTTCAGGCCCTCTTTGTGGAGGACACAGGCAGAAGGAGCACCGTCCTGGGGTGAGAGAGGCTGGAGAGGTCTGGAGGCATCAGTGGCTCCCTCTACCATAACCTCTGGTCTGTAACAAACCTCAGAAACGGACTCGGAATGCGGGTCGCAGATTAGGGTCCTGACTTTGCACTTACTAGCTGTGTGACCATAGCCAATGACACAACCTTCCTGAGCTTCAGGATCCTCTCTGCAGAGGGCTGGCATGAAATTAAAAGAATTGATGTCTGCACAGTGCAGAGCACCGAGTAGGTACTAGAGAACAGCAGCTATTGTTGGGGGTGGGGTGGGGGGGTAAACTGCGAGTGGAGCTTGCAGCATCTGGGGTGCCCGTGTCCACCAAGACGTCCCTGCCCAGCTGCCGTGACATCCCCGACCGCTCCCGGGCTGAGTGGCACGTACTGCATCCTCCTGGCCGGTGGCTCCCAAACTGTGTTTTCTGCGGGCTGGTATCTGCAGGAAGGAATGGCTTACCCCCCGCCCATTGTGTTTGGAGTGCCTGTGTTTCACCTTGGCAAGCTACAAGTGCATGACCCTGGGACATTGTCTCAGGGGGACTTTTCCTCCAGCCGTCAGACTGGGTCTGCTTTCTTGCTGAAAAGAGGGCTCAGGAGCTTCACAGTTTGTCTGCTTCCCCTCCCCCTCCCGACTCCCCTTTCCATGGCAGAGCCAGAGGCGAAATGGAAACTTTGTGCTGAGGTGAAGAAAGATGTGTAATGTCAGATAGTATCTTCTTATTTCTGACTTTGAAGCGTGTCAGAAAAAAGCCAAATGGCCTCAAATTGACAGTAGACAGCCTTTTAAGTGTGGCCGTGACTTCTTGTCAAGTCAACAAGTATCTATTAAGCTGTGAGTGTTCGAAGACCGGGAGTCGTGAAGCCTTTCTGGACAGAAAGGGCTGTGGCGCGGATGGAACAGAGAAGAGATTGAAACCCGGAGAGGAGGAATGACATTCCAAAGGTCACCAGGCAGCTGGGGAGAGGCGGGATTTAGACACACGACTGCTGTTTGGCTTCAGTCTCTCTCCTTCTCCTCCTCTGTCTAATGGTCACGCCGTGGTGTCACTGATGTGGTACAGGATGATGAAAGAACACCACGAATTAAGGGGATACCTTCTGCCTTTGAGGAGCTTTCCATTCAGTGTACAAACCCACAGGTTCAATGATGAGCACGTGATTCTCGACAGCGTGGTGCTGGGGAAAGGGCAAAGGCTTTCCTGCAACGCTGACCATGTCCTGGGTCTGCTCCCGGATGCGCCCCGCCATTCACCACTGTGGGACCCGGGACAAGTGACCTAGCCCCCTGACACTATGAAAGCATTTATTATAGAGCCTAGCGCATGCTAGGTGTCCCATAAATGGTGGCCAAAATAAACCAAGCTGTGTCTTCTCACTACACTTCTCACTACACTTCCCTGTGGGTAGCTGTCATTTGCAAGGTGGATTTACGTCTGGTTTCCTCCTTCAGTCTTCATAGGAGCCTTCAAAGATAACCAGGAAAGATTATGAATCAATATTTGCTGAATAAATGGCTGAATGGATGCATGAATAATGAAACTAACATATGCAAAGCACTCACCACGTGGAACTGTTCTGAGCACTTTACCTGTCTGTGCGTCTTATGTAATACACGCATTGCAGCTGCACAACAGCTCTATGAGCTGGGCACCACTAGCACCCCCATTTTACAGATAAGGAAACTGAGGTTCAGAAGATATTAAATAACTTGCCTAAGGTTATACGGGTGGTGTGTGACTTAGCTGAGAATGGGTCTAGGTAAGCTGGCTCCAGAGTTTGGGCCCCTAACCAAGAAAACTATATTAACTGAATGAATGCATGTTGAACGAATGAATATAGAGGCCAGGTAACCTCCTATTTTACAAGATGTTGAAACTGAGGCTGACAGAGCATAACCAACCTGCCCAACATTGCATAGTTGGTTTGGTGAAAAACTGGCAATCATATGGCAGGATTCTACTTCCCCACCGCCTTTTAACTTAGCTGCAACCATGTGACTTGCTTTGTCCAATAAAATGTGAGTGAAAGTTACATACACTACTTCCAGACGGAAGCGTTGAGAATTTGCCACACTTCTCAGAAGCCTGTGTTAAAATGAAGCCTCTATCTGCCTGGGTCCCAGAGTGACAGGAATGAGCAGTCCATCTGCCTACCAATGATAGTGAGAAATGAATGTTTTCTGCCTGAAGCCACTGAGCTCTGGGGGGGCGAGTTTGTTATCACAGCGGATCCTGGCTTCTCCTGAATGAGACGGGTGGAGCTGAGAATGAGAGCTTCGGTAATCAAACACCTCACGCAACTCCTGCTCCAGTCCCCAACCCCAGCCATCCCTGCACACACAGGTGCTTTACTGACCAGCGACTGCTCCTCCAGCTGGATTAATCTGATTGAATGAACTGGATCATTTATGGCATGAGGGGAAGACAGCTGTTGAATTCCAGCTCCTGATAGAAGGCTCTAGACAGACATTGACAGCTTGGCTCTGCTAGTTTGACACAGCAGACACCCGCTCCTAAACGTGCTGCCTTGTGTGCGTTTTTAACAAATAAAATATTACATGAGCTTTTCGGCAAGCAAGATGTAAGTGTTGAGATTATCAACAGCACCTGAAGCCTAAAGATGTAAAGTCAAGTTTAATTAACCAGTCTTGTATTTGACTGATTTTTTTTTAAGAGTCTGTTAAGAGTTTTAAGAATAATTAGATACATAATCTAATAGGCTTTTCACTTTCTTTTCGGCAAATATAATAGCAATTACACAATGGATGTGGATATCAAAATGCTCAACTAATTTGAAAAAAACCATATTTTGATCAGTTAACTGAATCCAACCAGAATTTTTAAAAGCCAGTTCTGTATGTAGAAAGTACCCCTGATATTTAATGAAAGAAGATCATACAAAAGGAAAGGATTTTAAATACTGACTTCCATATATTGATTTTGTTTAATTAAAAATTTACAGTAACACCAAGAAGTCAACAGGGTCTAGGTCTAGATGAACTTTATATTCATCTTTATATATTTTGCAACCTCCAGTTTTTTACAGACTTTATATTCCTCAGTGTTTTTTGAACTTTTACATATACTATTCTTGTAATAAATAGAAAAAAATCAAGTTTTTAAAAATTAAATTATGATAAGTTTTCTTTCCTGAGATTGTCTATCTTTGGGGCCACTGCAGGTCCAAAGTTGAAGGTATATCTGACCACACAGCCCAGCTGTGTGGTCCCAGAAGCTCACCATGTAAGGGCTGGATAAGACCCTAGAGCACACTGGGAACAACTTCTCCATCTTAAAGATAAGGGGCCCAGAGGAGGAATGTGCTCGTGAGTGGTAAAGTAGAGCAAGTTCTAGAACCCAGGTTTGTATCATGGCAAAGTTTAAGCACTTTCCACTTCTCCCTCCAATTTACAGGAGCCTGTAAGCTCCATGGTTCTCGTTACTGCACTAGATGCTCTTCTGAAACTTAGATAGATACAACTTTATTCCCGATGTTCTGATCCTGTCTTCCATTTGCATAGCACTTTGCAGTTAAAGCACTTTGAAATGCACTTTGAAATGAAATGCATTTAAACCCATGACAGCCCCATAGGCTGCAAAGGACATTTAGCACTGAACCTCAGTCCTCCTCCTGTTTCCTTGGCAACCTCTTTCCACAACTGCATGCCCCCTGACCTGTACCTGTTTATTCAGGGTGGTAGTCCATGTGACATCAGCCATATCCTGGTGCCTCTATTCCTTAACCGTATAGTTTAGGGCAAGTGACTTAACCTATTTATACAACGGACATATTAATGTGGGCTGTTGAGATAATGAAAAGAGATAACATGGAGAGAGTGCCCGGTCCACACTCATTTCCATGTCGAAGCTCACCAGGCCCTCTCACACACGCACGAGACCAACAACTTCACGGCATGCCCTTCTGCTGCCTTCTAAAGGTCTTCTCCATGTCATAGGCTGGTGCCCCCTGCCTCACCAAACCCTGGCCTCCAAGGCAGCGTCACCTCCTCCCAGAAGCCTGCTCTGACTCCTTCAGCCAGTAGATTAATATATATGCATATATATAATGTGTATGTGTGTATATATACACATGTAACATATGTCATTTTTTAAAAGACTTCCTCCCTTGTTTTTGCTCCATTAGAAAAGCAGATGAAGATCTGGAAGGTCTGCACTTTTCTTCACAAGCTTTGAAAAACAAAGGTAAAGAAACATGAAAGTTAAATCTGGGTAGAAGTGAATGGGGAGAAAGGAAGGAGGAATGCCTAAGAATGAAGGAAGAAGAGAGTGGCTATGTATAGTATCTCATTTAATCCTCAGAACAACCCTGTTATGGTTTCCCCTTGACAGCTGAGGAAAGTTAAGTGCCCCATCCGAGGTTGCAGAGCCAAATTAGAACCTCTCTCTACCTAATTCTGAATTTTGTGCTTTTCCTGCAAAACCAGGCTGGGTCCCCCTTACCAGGTGGAGTGGGGTAGTGTTTAGGCTCACACACTCTGAGCCAGACAAGCTGTCTTTTTTCTTTTTTGAGGCAGTCTCACCTTTTGCCCAGGCTAGAGTGAGTGCCGTGGCATCCACCTACCTCACAGCAACCTCAAACTCCTGGGTTCAAGTGATCCTCCTGCCTCAGCCTCCCAAGTGGCTAGGACTACAGGTATGTGCCACCATGCCGAGCTAATTTTTTTTTTTAATATGCATTAGTTGGCCAATTAATTTCTTTCTATTTTTAGTAGAGACAGGTTCTTGCTCTTTCTCAGGCTGGTTTCAAACTCCTGACCTCGAGCAATCCTCCTGCCTCCCAGAGTGCTAGGATTACAGGCATGAGCCACCGTGCCTGGCCCAGACGACCTGTCTTGACTCCTGGTCCTGCCACTTAACAGCCGTGTGAAACCTTGGATGAGTTATTTAACTCTAGGCCTCAGTTTCACCATCAATAAAATGGGAGTAATAAAAAGAGAATGATCACTTCATGTGGATGTCGTGGACATGAAATGATCTCTAGCAAGTAAAGCACTTAGCAAGGTTACTGGAGCAGAGTCAGTCCTCTGTAAGCGTTAGCAATGGTCACCTGGCAGACCTCCCACACCTGCAGGGCGCCCTGGCCCTGGCAGAATTCCGTGGGTCCAGGAGGAGCCCACTTCCTCTTTACTCCAGACCCAACTTCTCCTTCTTCCTCCTTTCCCAAGCGCATGACCCAGCCAGGATCCCAGCCGCTCACGTCAGGACAGCATCGGTTCCCGTCCTTTTCGCAGGTGATTTCCAACTAGGGCACGGGTGGAGTTTGGATGGCAGGAAATACATCTTGCAGAGAGCAAACCAATGAAAACAAAACTCTGCCATATGCCGCATTTAACCAATTTCTTCTTTTGAGTTTCGCAGTTGGGTTTCTATGTCACACAGCGGCTGTGTCAGTTTCCGCTTTATTTTCGTATCCTTCCTAGTTTCCTACGTAGTTAGAGAATGGCCCAGGGATCACAGAGCTACCGCATGGAGGAACCGGGATCTGAACCTGGATCATCTGATTCCACACCGTGCAGGGCCTCACCCTCCCTCATGGGACATGCCTGAGGACAGGCATCACCTCCTCGCTTCTTTCCGGCCACCGCCAGCACCTGGCAGCCTGCCCGTAATGGTCAGTACCCACCCCTGCCAACATCAAATGTCTTCACTTAATCTCGTCTCTTCAGAGTTGATTAAGGATCAAAGTGAGTTCATTTTTTCATTGATTCATTCACTTATTTATCAACGATGCACTGAAGGTCCCGCCTGGGCCCGGTGCTAGGGGTTGCCAATGAGTAAGACAGGCTGTCTGCACTCAGGTGCTAGTGCCCAGGTCAGGGGCCAGTGCGGGGTTCTCCAGCCTGGGCGAACATTTCAATCTCCCGGAGAGCTTTTTTGAAAATGCCGATGATGCCTGGATCCCACTTCCAGTGATTCTGATTCAATGGTTACGAGGTGGGGCCCTAAGCCTTTTTATGTTTGTTTTTTAAGAATAAACTTTCTCGCCGGGCACGGTGGCTCACACCTGTAATCCTAGCTCTCTGGGAGGCCAAGGCGGGTGGATTGCTCCAGATCAGGAGTTCGAAACCAGTCTGAGCAGGAGCGAGACCCTGTTTTTACTAAAAATAGAAAGAAATTACTTGGCCAACAAATACATATAGAAAAAACTTAGCCAGGCATGGTAGCGCATGTCTGTAGTCCCAGCCACTCGGGAGGCTGAGGCAGGAGAATTGCTTGAGCCCAGGAGTTTGAGGTTGCTGTGAGCTAGGCTGATGCCATGGCACTCTAGCCTGGGCAACAAAGCAAGACTCTGTCTCAAAAAAAAAAAAGAATAAACTTTCTACTTTAGAACACTTTTAGATTCACAGAATTATTACAAAGATAGTGCTGGGCATGATTCCTGTGTAGTCCACACTCAGCGTCCTCTGTTATTAACATCCCACATCAGTGTGGCACATTTGTCACAATGTATGGACTAATATTGATTCATTATTATTAATCAATGCCCACGATTTATTGGGATTTCCTCAGTTTTTCTCCAATGTCCTCTGTCCCAGGATCTCAACCACAGCACCACATGACATTTAGTCCTCCTGTCTCCTTACGCTTCTCTTGGCTGTGTCAATTTCTTGGCTTTGGTTTTTTTTGTTGTGGTGGTTGTTGTTTAAGTTTTTCATATTCTAATATGCAGCCATAGTTGAGAATTTCTGGTCTAGGGTCAAAAGCGTGGGAACTCTAGAGGCAGGCTTTCTGGGTTCCAATTCTGGCTCTGCTATTTATTAGCTGTGTGTCCTTGGTCCCATCAAGCACCCCCTTGGAGCCTCCATTTTCTCATCTGTAAAATGGGGATATTAGTGTAACAGTAATGACCCCATACACTGCCGTGAGGATTCAACAAAGGCAGCATTTCCCAACTTTTTCACATTGTGCATACTCATAGCATTTGTATTTTACATATTGGCATAACACACGACACAAATTACAATGGCATAAACAGATGAATCTACTCATAGCCTGGGATGCGAGGATCAAAACTTGAGGCTCGTCCAGCTCTGCTGTGCCGTGTTCGGCAGTTCTGAGCTGACACATCTAAAAGTACTTAGATTCTGCCCAGGCCAGAGTGAGCCCCCGGAATGTTGGCTGTAAACAAATCCGTGAACAGCGAGGAGCGCCACAGACAGCGGCAAGCGCCAGGTACTTCAGGGGCCCTTTGTAATAAATGACCTTGTGTGACTTTCCAAAGGGAATGTGTGTCTCTCTGCAGCAATGGGGAACTGCTCTCTCTTCCTGATGGATTTGGGGTGACCAGCCAGGGACACACCTCAGGACACCTCATCACACTGTGAGGAACAAGAGCAGCCAGGCCACTGACACCTGAGGACCGCAGAGCACCCAGCAAACGAAACCCTGGAAACTGAAGGCAGAGCCTCCCGCTCTGCGCGGCGCTGCCGCGGCCGCCTGCCTCTCTGGCGCCACCGTCTGGTGTCGGCTGGGTGGTTTACGACTGTCAGTACCTGCCACGACACTGTTTTGTTTTGTTTTTTAATGGAGATTTTGCTCCTTTATGGAGAAACTTAAGACCTGGGCAGACCAAAGAAAAGCAATTTCTTGGGATAAAAATATTAAAATCTACAATGCAAAAAAATAGTTAACACTGTCTGGGCCCATAGCAGATCCCAGAGAGTATAGTTTTTTTTTTTTTTTGAGACATAGTCTCACTCTGTTGCCCAGGCTAGAGTGCCATGGCGTCAGCCTCGCTCACAGCAACCTCAAACTCCTGGGCTCAAGCAATCCTCCTGCCTCAGCCTCCCTAGTAGCTGGGACTACAGGCATGCGCCACCATGCCTGGCTAATTTTTTCTCTATATTTTTAGGTGGCCAATTAATTTCTTTCTATTTTTAGTGGAGACGGGGTCTCCCTCTTGCTCAGGTTGGTTTCGAATTCCTGACCTTGAATGATCCGCCAGCCTTGGCCTCCCAGAGTGCTAGGATTACAGGCGTGAGCCCCCGCACCCGGCCTAGAGTATGTTCTTATAATTTAAAAATTCTAACTTTCCCTACTTGACTTTTTGATACAAAATGACCTATTATATTTGCAATCTGTGGTTTGTGGTGCTGAGGTCCATAGGACAAGCTAGGAAGTCTCCCAATCTTGAGCTGAATTCCGTGAGGGGTTATTTGGCTTTTGGATCAGTTTTTCCTGGTCTAAGGGGTAGCAGCAGCAACAGCACCCGCCTTCTGGACAGCTGCTTTCTTGGCGCGAGAACCTGGTAGAAGCCCCACAGCTGCACCCAGTTTGGAGGGGAGACACCTGGAGGGCCCCGGCATGGGCTCCTGCAGCATCTTACCATCCTCCTGGCCAGGTCCCAGTGCATTGCTCCGACGAGCAGGAGCAAACATGCTCCCTGCATCTGCTTCTGTTCCCAGGCCGGGGTCTGCACCAGCCTGGAGGCCTCTGCCCCGCCCAGGGATGCAGGCCGTGGTGCCCGCTGAGGCCATTCTGCAGGAGGAGGGCTTCGGACCCGGGAGGCAATGCCGCTGGTCATTTTGCCCCCAGCCAGGTTTTGTGACCTCAAAGTTGAGCTCAGAATCAAGTTCCTGGGTCAAGGGCTCCAGTGAGTCTTACGTAACAGGAACTTTTATTTCCTTCTCATTTGCTAGGTGCGTATGTCCAGAGGCTGAGAAATGAGAGATGGGAAGGACTGTTAACTTGAGATGGTTCGCTCTGCAGTTTACCCACAAATGTGCCAGCGCCGTCCCTGTCTGACAGTTCTCGTGCCTTTGAGCCCCAGAGAGACTTATGGATGATTTCAAAATAGTAATAAATGCTGATGTGCAGAAAAAACCTCTCACCATTATTCTACACCGTTCTTTCTGTGTTGCTCATCTTATATTGAAGTGCATAAATGGCAAGGGTTTTATAGTTGACAGAACAGGGTTCAACTCTTAGCGCTGCTGTGTGACCTTGGGTAAGTTACTTAACCTCCCTGAGCCTCCACTCCCTTATCTGTAAAGCTGGGATGAACATGCCATCCTCGAAGGGTGTGTCGGGAGGAGCGAGAAACACGGAGTGTGCAGCAGAACGCTGGCACGGTAAGAGCGCAGTCTACACGGTAGCTAGCACTGTGGGAGCCCTGCAGCTTTGCGAGGCGGGGCAAGCATTCTCCCACTTTGTAGATGAGGAAATTGCAGCTCAGAGACGAAGAGTGACTGATCCATGTGAGTGGCAGAGCTAGCTGGGCTCAGACTCAGGTTCTCCCGATGCTGAGTCCGCAGCCCTCTCCTCACGCCATGTGCAAACTGCCTCCCCTTCTCCCTGCCGCAGGGTGGCCGACCCTCCGGGGAGGCTGAGACCATGTGGCTGGAGAAGCACCCAGGGTAACGGGGAGCCACCGGACAGGCGTGAGCTGGGAGTGAGGAGGACCAGACACACAGATGGGGAAATTCAACCCCGTGGCCTGGGTAGGGAGGGCCCAGGGGCGTGTGACACAAGAGGCCAGACAAGGAGACATACGAAGTCACTCAGACATAGGCAGAAATGGAGGGAGGACAATTCAACGGAGGAGACTCCAAGATAGCCTTGCGTGAGCCTCACTTGCCTCTTGTGGGTGTGGCAGGTAGGAACTCCCTTGCCTGTGGTAGAGTCTGTTAAAACATTCCTTTAGGCGGTACGTGGTGGCTCACATCTGTAATCCCAGCACTGTGGGAGGCTGAGGCAGGAAGAGCATTTGAGACCAGCCAGGGCAACATAGCAAGACTCCATCTCTACAAAAAACCAAAACAAAACAAAAACACATTCCTTTCACATGCCTTCTAATGACCAAAAAAGTGTCTTTCCTTTCTTTCTTTAGCAAAGTCCTTACTCACTCCTCTCATCATCTGTCCTCAAGTTTAGAATCAAGTGAAGTGAACCAGGAGAAATACGATTTGACCTGGGAGGCTCTGGCTGTCCATGTGATGTCCACGTGCCAGTCCAGTAAAAGTGACTAGAATTTCTGGAATGGGAGTCATGGGATCTTAGACTGAAAGGTCATCCAGCTCAAGTTCCCTGCAGTGCATGAAACTTCCCTTCCAAAGTGGTCTGCCAGGCTTTGCTTGAATACCTCTGGTGATGGGGAGCTCGCTACCTCCCAGGGCAACCCCTCACCTATATGGACAGCTCTGGATTTTAGAAAATATTTTCTTATTATGTTGGTCAGGATTCCTTCAGTTGTCAGTAACAAAAAAGTTAATGGAAACTGTCTTTAGCAAAAGATAAATTAACAAATAAGGACTATATTGTGTAGTGGGCCCTGATGTGCCACCTAGATGTCTCTCCAATAAAAGACTGTTACCACCAGCTGTTGGAGAGCTGCCAGCAGACAGCCTTTAACTGCCAGCCCCTTCTGGACTTGCTCTGTCGTGGCAGCCCTTCCAGGGGCAACCACAGTCAATGACCAATCAGCGCTGGAGTATAAATGCCTGGCCATCTCCTCCCAACTCAGATAAGTCTGGGAGACCGTTCTAGCTCCAGAGCTCCTCTGGACTTGGCTGAGGCTGTCTTCAGGCCTGCATTTTCCTCGAGTCCTCCCTCTGCCTCTTCTATTCCCTGCCCCTCCTTTCCTCAAGTGTTGATCCGCAGGGCATTCCCTAGTAAATATCTACACCCTAAACTCCATCTCAGAGACCCCTTTCTGGGAAGCAAGCCTGCACCCTTGGGCTCTCCTAATGGAAGATGCAGGTGCTATCAGCACAGCCATTCCAGGGGCTCAGCATGACAGTCTGGGCACAGTGTCACCCCTTCCTGGATTCTGCTCACCTCTGTGTTGACTCTCCCAGGTGGTCCCCAACAACCCCAAGTGTCCATGCAGCCCTACATCCAGTGGGGCAGGGAGCTTTTTATCATCAATTTTGTAAAAGTTTATAGCTTTTTTTTTGAGACAGAGTCTCGCTTTGTTGCCCAGGCGAGAGTGAGTGCCGTGGCGTCAGCCTAGCTCACAGCAACCTCAAACTCCCGGGCTCAAGCAATCCTGCTGCCTCAGCCTCCCGAGTAGCTGGGACTACAGGCATGCGCCACCATGCCCAGCTAATTTTTTTTCTATATATGTATTAGTTGGCCAATTACTTTCTTTCTATTTATAGTAGACACGGGGTCTCGCTCTTGCTCAGGCTGGTTTCGAACTCCTGACCTTGAGCGATCCGCCTGCCTCAGCCTCCCAGAGTGCTAGCATTACAAGCGAGAGCCACCGCGCCTGGCCTGGAACTTACTTTTTATTGAACTAATTTGGGTCACATGCTCATTCTTGGACTAATCGCTGTGGCCAGAGAGGATGAGATATGCTGATTAACTTAGGCCAGGGTCTTAAGACCACCAAAGCAGACCATGGGGGCCAGGAGCTGGGGGGCAGCGGCTGATCCCTGAGCTCACATGGGTTCTGAGACCAGAAGGAAGGGAAGCAGATACCGAGCAGGCAAAGCCCACAGGGGTCTACCGCAGTGAAGCTACGAAGAAATTGCTCCCTTGCTATTTCCACCCACAGGGCCACACAAAACAAAGCCAGTGCTCTCTTTAATAGGAAAGCCCTTCATGTATTGGGGGACCCCCCCACCCCCACCTTCAGTGTGCACTCTCCAGTCCTGCTCTTCCATGGCTTGCTGTATAGCACAGGCCTGAGCCCTCTCGCCTCTCGGGGAATTTTTTTCTAAACACAACCTATTTATTGCCTTTAGCCCCCAAGTGCACTGTGCAGAATGAAATATAGCAGTCTTAAAAGAGTACGAGGTCATCACTTCCGTCCTTCTAGGTATTCTACTTCTAGTGATGGGGTCCCAAATCAGAATAATGAGTTTTGGTGAACACCAACATTGACTATAACACGCCTACTATTTGCTAAACTCCGCAAGTAGCTTTCCCACATTGCAGCGCTGTCTTATAGCACCTCATTCCACAGTTGCTCAGTATTGTACTTTTACACACTATTGTATATAATAAATCACAGTTCTCTCTATATGTTTATTAGGTGTTAGAGTTCATCACATTTTGACTATGTGTGCAGGTAATATAAAATCATGTGTGTCAATTCACAATTGCAAAGTTGTGGAAACAACCCAAGTGCCCATCCACATGAGTGGATTAATAAACTGTGGTATATGTATACCATGGAGTACTATTCAGCTCTAAGAAACAATGGTGATATAGCACATCTTGTATTTTCTTGGATAGAGCTGGAACCCATTCTACTAAGTGAAGTATCCCAAGAATGGAAAAACAAGCACCACATGTACTCACCAGCAAATTGGTATTAACTGATCAACACCTCAGCGGACATATAGGAATAACATTTATCGGGTGTCGGCCGGGTGGGGGGGAGGGGATGGGCATATACATACATAATGAGTGTGATGCGCACCATCTGGGGGATGGACACGCTTGAAGCTCTGACTCAAGGGGGAAGGGGGTGCAAGGGCAATATACCTAACCTTAACATTTGTACCCCCATAATATGCTGAAAAAATAAATAAATGCAATAAAATCATGTGTGTGAGAAAGAGTACTAGATCAGAGACCCTGGATTCAGGTCCTAAGCTCCGACACTTACGAGTTGTGTGTTGTAACCTTTGACAAGTCTCTCAGTCGCTCATTTTCCATGTCATCATATCTAAAATGAGTTAATAATATGTACCTCACATGAGTTGTACACATGAAAATAAAATACCATATATGAAAATGCTTTTGAAACTAAGTGTGGCGTGCACCGAGTGTATACCATGTTACCGTATGAAACGTTTTTCTTACTGTAGGTCTCAGCTCAAACATTTGAAGAAAAACACTGCCCACACCATCCCCTCCAAACTGTCGGGGCCTGTGTCTGTTTCTTCACTGTTGCCAGCGCGCATACACACACACACACACACACACCAGAAGCAAAAGTTTCATGTCACAATACTTTTATTATATATGATCAAGTAAAAACATAACAAAGTTAAATAGCAAACATGATTTTATTAACGTTCAAATATAACATAGCAAAAGATCCCAAAATAAGTAATACAAAACCAAAAATGCTGGTCGTGACTTCTGATTTCACAGCTCATCAGTGGGTTGCAAGTCAGTCTCAAAAACGCGGGTCTGGGAGAAGAGAGATGAGCAAGGCCCGGCTGGGGGAGGGAGGCCGGGAAAGCCACCAGGCCACCAGCGGGGGACGGGCCTGGACCCAGTAAGCAACCGCCTGGCCTCCTGCCCCTGCCACCGAGGGAAGCGGGTATTTTCCTGCCTGAAATATCACGGCGAGAGAAAGTCACGGAACTAAATACTAACAAGATAAAACCTGAAAATATCCCTGCGATAAGAACACCACATGTATATACAAATAAACTAGACACATACATGCATTTCAAAACTCTTAAGAAAAAGACACAAAGAAGGCGGTCGTGGCCGTGATGTGCGGTGGGTGGGATGAAGTTCAGGGTTATTCTCTCATACTTCTTTAGGGAGTCATAAATTAGGCACAATTTACTTAATTGCTCACGCTTACTTCTTCTAATCTCTGTGGAAACGAAACTGCTTAAACTGCAAAGGTGATAAAGCTTTGAGAGATGTAGACAGGTGTGGTTCCTGGCTCCAGAAAGCTCCCCTGCCCCCGCGCGCCGCCCTCCCCTCCCTGCCCGCGCCGCCCACCCCTGCGCCCGCCGCGCCGCACTGCTCAGGGCGGCGGACGGGCCTGCGCCTGGGCCGCCGCTCCACGCGCAGACGGGCAGGACTGTGAGGGCGCCTCGGCCGTCGTCTCCCGGCTGACTCCGCCGTGCGCCGCTCTTTCTGGCAGGGTAATTGGGCCGCCGACCAGACTAGTTAACTGACTCCACCCCCACCCCCCATGCCAGCGCCTGGCTGCTGCACCTCACCCCCTTTGGCGTGGCCTTTCTGCAAAGGCTTCCCCTTCTCTGTGTGGCTGGGCCTCGCCCCGCTGTTTCCTCTCTGCGTAAGATCCTTCCACACACCTGCAACCGAGTTGTTGTGGCAAAGGTCCTCCCTCGGAAACTAGATGATCTGAGGGGAGATGCGCTGTCAGTCATTTTTTTTTTTTTTTGATTCATTAAAGAAGTCTGAGGAGATTCCAAAAAGGGGACACAGAATAGACTCGCTCTGAAGGGAAAAGGGCGCCCAGGGTGGGTATGAGGCAAACATCAGGCCTGAGGAGAGCGAGCCAGAGAGCGCGACGAGAGCGGGAGTGCTCTGGGCATCCCATCGGCAGCAGGAGATAGAGGACTTAGAGTGCCTGCCGGGTTCAGTCAAACAGAGAAAGGAGCCCACAGAGCAGAGCTCTCCCTTACCTCAAAGTTTTGCTACATTAAGCTCCAGGCGCTCTGGCCTTTCCGTTGCTCCAACACATCAAACTGCTTCCTTCCATGTGTGGTCCCCTCTGCCTGGGCGGGCTGTACCCGCACCTGGTTCCTTCTTACTCATTCTTAAAGTCAACTTCTAGGTCTCCTGCTCAGGAAGGCCTCCCTGGACCCTGAGGCCAAGTTAAACCCCCAAGTGTGAACTCTCATCCCACCCATTCTTTTCCTTGGCATCCCCTGTGTGACTGTGATTGCTATACTGCACCTGCCTGTGTTTGTTTAAGGTGTCTCTTCTCCACTGGATTGTAAGGCTGTGAGGCAGGGATCGCCTCCAGCTGGGCTTTCTCCTCAGCTGTGCCTGGTTGCCCCTCACCCCTCACCCTCAGTGAGGTGCGCCAATATGGGGCTTGTTCATCCCCCAGAAAGTGGACTCTGAGACAGAGAAGAGGGTACAAGGTATTTATTAGGGACCAACACTCAAGGAAGGGAAAGGAAGGGAAGCAGAGATGCAGAGGGAGAACCCAAGCCAAATGCAGGCCTGCAGACAACCAAGCCCTGAGGAGCTGTAGAGCTAGAATGGCCTTCCGGTGTTATCCGAACTGGGTGGGGATGACCAGGCACTTAAATTACAGCACTCATCATTCATTGACTATGGGTCAAGCCGGGAAAGGGTGTGATCTGGGCAAGGTGACTTGGCCACAAAGCAATACCTGAAGGGATTGACAGCCAAAGGCTGTCTGTGGTGGAATTGAGTTAGAAATGAAAAGGCTTTCTGTGGCTGTTTTATTGTTGTCCGTGGTTACTGTAGTGGCAGTAGAAGCCCTTAAATGAAGGGTTTGTTCATTTCTCCATCCATCTGAGCATTTATCTCACAAATATTTATTGGGTGCCTTCTAGGGTCCAGCACCCGTCCACAGCACAAGAAGAGCCTACTCGTCACATCAGGACTGGAGAAAGAATGTGGGGGCGGGGGTGGGGGTGGTGAGGGGACAGAGCAGTAAAGAAAGGAAATAAAAGGCTGGGCATGGTGGCTCGTGCCTATAATCCTAGCACTCTAGGAGACTGAGGTGGGATAATGGCTTGAGGCCAGGAGTTCAAGACCAGCCTGGATAACATAGCAAGGCCCTATCTCTACAAAAAAATTTTTTTAAAAAATTAGCTGGGCATGGTAGCATGTGCCTTTAGTCCCAGCTACTCAGGAGGCTGAGGCAGGAGGATCATTTGAGCCCAGGAGTTTGAGGTTGCAGTGAGCTATAATGACACCACTGCACTCTTCCCCGGGGTGACAGAGTGAGACTCTGTCTCCGAAAAAGAAAAGAAAGGGAATAAAAGGGCCCCCAAAGCAAAACCCACACCTAGAGGAAAGGAACAAACAACTAATGGATATCACCTACAGGGAGGCACTTGCTGTACAGTGTTTCATCTCCCCAATGAGCCACAGATATTGCTGTCTCACTTTGCTAAAGAGGAAAATGAGCCTCAGAAAGTTGACACAACCTGCTCAGAGTCCCATAGCTCCAAGTGGTGCCAGATACAAGCCCAGCTTTTCCTACATACAGGACTTATTGCTCAACCTTCTGCCTGAAGACCTTGGCTCAGCCTTGCTGGCAAGCCACAAGCCTGGACGCAGAAGGTGTCAGCTGCAAGTGGGATCTGCGGTGGCCAGGGAGAGAGCATGGGGACAGCCAGGTGTTTGACAACCTGGTGCTCTGTGTCTGCTTCCCCCCTGGGTGACCCCCCAGCCTGCTCTCCTGGCCTGGCATGACTCCTGATTGCTTTCTTTGCTGGGTGAGTCAGCTCAGCCCTCCTGACCCCGGCTGCACTCTCCCTCTAATTAACCAGGGCACGGCGGCTCAGCCAGGATGGCCTATACCCTTTCCCTGATGCCCTGCATTCTCTGCAGTGAATGATCCCATTGAGCATAAAGGGGGTAAGTGTTGTCACTTCTAGGAATATCCCCAATCTTCCCATCGTCTCTGTCCTTCTGTGAGAATATAAACTTGAGCTCTACCCTGTTGATGGGTAAACTCCTCTGGGCAGGATCAAACTCTAATTCAATCAGCCCAGGGAGAGGCTGATTTGTGATATTTGTTGTTTTCTGTAGTGGAAAGCCTTCTACACGGCTGATTTTAAGCTGTCAGTGTGAAGTCACTGAACTCTCGAGTTGGGAAGTGATGCACGGTAGCACACTACCATGTAGTATTTCCACTGTACAGATGCAATATGGTAAATAACCTCATCTTAGTTCAAGCTGCTATAGCAAAGTACCATAGACTGGCAGGCTTAGAAACAAGGGAAATTTATTTCTCACCGTTCTGGTGGCTTGAAGTCCAAGATCAGGGCGACAGCGTGGTCAGGTTTGGTGAGGGCCTTCTTCCAGGGTGCAGACTGCTGATATCTCCTCGTATCCCCACACAGTGGAAGGAGAGCTAGCTGGCCCTCTGGCTTCTTTGTACAAGGGCACCAGTCCTATTCATAGGGTCTCCATCTTCATGAACTACCTACTTTCCAAAGGCCCCACTCGCAACTGTTATCACATTGGGGATTAGATTTCAACACAAATTTTGGGGAGGACCCAAACACTCAGTCTGTATAAATACCATAAGCACAGATAATAGAAAAACATAATACAATGATTAGAAAGTGAAAAAAATTTTTGATTCCCAGTACCTGGTGCATTACATGGCTAAGGCAAATGCTCTCTGCGAATTCTATGAAAAAGTAAAACCGATCAATGGACAAGCTATAAGCAAAGCTTGTCATTCAAAACTAGAATGACAGCAACAAAATTTACTAATTTGTTCTACTATATCAGAAAGATCTAGACTTAGAACATTTTTTATCCATTTCACAAATATTTGTTGAACACTTGCTAAATGCCACGCGTTGAGCTAAGTGTTGGAAAGACATCACCGAACAAGAAGAAGCAGTTCCTAACTTCATGGAGTTTACACACCAGTAGAGGAAATCAGTATCAAGCAAACAGTGGATCAAAGGACAGCCCCTGGGATCAGCAGTGCAGAGAAGAAGCATGGCGCTGTGCAGTGCAGAGTTGGTGCTGATCTGGTCTCAGGGGCTACAGAACGTTTCCCTGTAGGAGGGACATTTGAGCTGAAACCTAAAAGATGAATGGGGATTAGCCAAACAAACAGGAAACCACCACTGTGACAACAGGAAGGAGCGCCATCGTCCATGAGTCTAAGGAAACAGAGAAATCCTGTGTGGCAAGAGCACCGGAGGACAGAGAAAGCAGGCAGGGTGATGCTAGGTGACATTGGGTGATGTTGAGTGACATCAGGTGACACTAGGTGATGCTGGGTGACACTGGGTAATGCCAGGTGATGCTGATGACACCAGGTGATGCTGGGTAACATGAGGTGGCACTGGGTGATGCCAGGTGATGGTAGGTCAACATTGGGTGATGCTGGGTGACATCAGGTGACACTGGGTGATGCCAGGTGATGTTGGGTGAAGCTGATGAGAAGTGTATGCCTAGGTCATGCAAGGCACTGTGAGCTGTGACAAAGGATTTGAATTTTTTAATGAAAGAAAAGGGAAACCATTGATAGTGTTTAATCAGGAGAGTGACATAATCAGATTTGAGTTTTTAAAAAATCCTCTTTGGCTGCTGTGGGTAAAACAGATTAGAGAACAGCAAGGATAGATGTGGGGGACATGGATGTATGCATGTGCCCAAACTCATCAAATTGTATAATTTAAGTATGTGCAGTTTTCTTGTATATCAATTATATCTCAGTGTAGCTGTGAGGATAAGGAGAAGGAGGGGGAAGGAGGAGAGGAAGAAGAGGAGGAAAAGGAAAAAGAAGAGGAAGCAGAAAAAGAAGCAAAGGAAAGGGAAATGGGCTTGGAGAGACAGTGGGAGATCCCAGGGCTGGGGCCGGGGCAGGGCGAGTGTGTGGACCGGCAGGTGCATCCCAGTGCCTGCCTGAAGCCACCCACCTGCAGTTGGCCGGCTTGGCCTCATGCAGTCCAGATGCCTGTGTCACTCTCACTCCACGCTCATTGAGCTGATACAAGAAAAGTAGATATTAGATATTGAGACGGTCATTCCTAGGAAGACTTCTTGCAGGGCCTGTCTCTGGCTTGGAGAGGCCAAGTAGGGAATTATTATTCTAGCAAAAGCACCCATCGAGCTTGCTCAGTTGGGGCATGTACACCCAGCTTTCCAAATCAAGGGCTGAGAACCAGAGCATCCTGGTGACATTTTCCGGCAGTCTGTTGAATTGGTTGTTGCAGAGACTGAATAGAGCAAGCACAGTGTTAACCTTCCCCAATAAATATCAATGTGGGGGAACCAGTTAGAGGGCTTTGTAGGAGTCCAAGCAGGAGACCAGGGTGTCTTGGAGCAGGGTGCTGGCAGCGGAAATGCAGAACGGTGGGCAGAAGTGAGAGCTCTTTGGGAGGTATTGGATTGGCAGGGCCTGATGCTTCTCCAATCTTGCCGTGGGGTGGAGTGCAGGGGAGGTGACAGGGAGAGGAGGTGTCAATGACGACACATCCTGATGTCTTCCTTGAGTGTCTGGGTGGCAGGTGGTGTCACATTCTGGATAGGGAGCCCTGGCGGAGGCAGCTGATGAATTCATTTTACACATGCTGAGTCTGAGATGCAAGGCCAACAGCCAGATGGTGCTGGACACCTGGGTCTGGGCTCAGAAGACAGGTCTGAAATGGAGATGTAAGTGCGGGAGTTGTCATAAGATAGGTGGCATTGAGAGCCATGGGACTGGAGGAGATCACTGAGGCAGACACAAGAGTGAAAAGAGGAAGTTAAGCCCAGCAGGAGCCGATTCACGACACCACCGTCAACAACCACAAAGGCGCAGGGACAGTGCAGGGAATCCATGTGCCCAGCAGTGATTCTCCTGAAAAGGGCGTGGAGCCCCCGGGATCAGTGACAGATGAAGGTTGGCCGAGCAAGTTGGCAAGGCAGCCTCGGGGAGAGAGACCCACGCCGCAGGTCAGTTCTCCAGACGAGCACTCCAGAACCCCGAGCTTCTCTTGGGTAAAAGGCTTCATGTAGGTCTCCCTCCTCCTTGTAGGTCTGTCCTCCTCCTTGCCATTTTTGCAGCTTTGAAATGCTATACACCCACACAGTTGACTGCAAAAGCTGAGGAAATCTAATTTCTTGGATAGTAAAGGGAGTCTAGGCTTTGAATGCCGATGCTTGCACAGAAGAGCTCGCCCGGGAAGTCAAGCTGGTTTAACATGAGCTCGCCCACAGTCAGCGCACCATCCAACCTCTCAGCCAGCTATTACGTCTCATAAATCCTCAGGACATTTATTAGCAGCTATTTATCTATAATATTTATTTATTTATTTTTGAGACAGAGTCTTGCTGTGTTGCCCCAGCTAGAGTGGTGTGGCGTCATCACAGCTCACTGCAACCTCACACTCCTGGGCTCAAGCAGTCCTTCTGCCTCAGCCTCATGAGTACCTGGGACTACAGGCGGGCACCACCATGCTCGGCTAATTTTTCTATTTTTTGTAGAGACAGGTTCTGACTCTTGCTTAGGCTGGTCTCAAAGTCCTGGGCTCAAGCAATCTTTCTGCCACAGCCTCCCAAAGTGCTAGGATTACAGGCGTGAGCCATGGCTCTCAGCCTCTATTTGTCAATTTAATAGCACAAAACCAACCAGGAGCCAGATTCTAGACTGGGGCTGACAGGTTTACCCAAGGCATGACTCAGGTGCCTTTTCCGTGCAAGCTCCCTAATAAAATGCATGGCCAACTGAAACCTGTAAATGTTGTAAGAGGATCAGCTTGTGCCTTAGCATGGCAGCCTCTAGAAAGCAAATTGCAAGAATCTTTATATATCTATATAAATATACATATAAATATACATAAATATACATACATATACATATAAATATACATGTAGGAGGGAGACCTACATGAAGCCTTTTACCCAATATAAATATACATATATCTATATAAATATACATATAAATATATGTATATTTATATAGACATGTATATATGTGTACATGTATATGTGTATGCATATATGCATACACATATACATATCTATGTGAATATGTAGATGTATACAAATAATTTTTGTAAATGAGGAAAGCATTAGTGGGAGTGAAGTTCTAAATTCTAAGTCTGCCCTATAGCTAATCCTCCTTTGCATATGTGTGCTGTGTGTGCGTGTGTGTGTGTGTGTATGCACATACACATCCAAAGAAGCAAAGTATATTTTAAGCAATAACAAAGATGTAGCAAATTATCTTTTTTCCTCTAAGGAAAAAAGCACTTGGCTCAGTTCCTGGTGCACTTACTGGAGAGGAACAAGGCTTTCCGAAGAAGATGGCATCTGGTACTTTGTTATGGCAGCCCTAGCAAACTCATACAGCCTCCAGCATGTCAGTGACTTCATCTTTTTAGATCTGTTACCCACACTAAACCATAAACCTCTCAAAAGCAGAGACTGCCTTACTCATCTTTGTACTTCACCTAATAACTCCGAAATGTGTGTTGAATGAATCAGCAATGGCTGTGCATCCCCCAGTTTCCTGGATCTGCTCTCAGAAACAGCACCTGATGGTGGAACATGCCTTGGGCTCAACTAGAAGGTGGCCTGGCGTTCCTGCAGCTGGGGAGTAGGGCAGGATGGCATTCTAGGTGGAAGGGACAGCTTAGCACAGCATGGACCTTTAGAAACAAGGTCCTGGCTGGACGAGGTGGCTCATGCCTGTAATCCTAGCACTCTGGGAGGCTGAGGCAGGAGGATTGCTTGAGCCCAGGAGTTTGAGGTTGCTGTGAGCTAGGCTGACACCATGGCACTCTAGCCTGGGCAACAGAGTGAGACGCTGTCGCAAAAATAAAAAAGAGAAGAGAAGAAAGGAGAGGAGACGAGAGAAGAGGAGAGGAGAGGAGAGGAGAGGAGAGGAGAGGAGAGGAGAGGAGAGGAGAGGAGAGGAGAGGAGAGGAGAGGGGAGGGGAGGGGAGGGGAGGGGAGGGGAGGGGAGGGGAGGGGAGGGGAGGAGAGGAGAGGGGAGGAGAGGGGAGGGGAGGGGAGGGGAGGGGAGGGGAGGAGAGGAGAGGGGAGGAGAGGGGAGGGGAGGGGAGGGGAGGGGAGGGGAGGGGAGGGGAGGAGAGGAGAGGAGAGGAGAGGAGAGGAGAGGGGAGGGGGGAGGGGAGAAGAAAAGAAAAGAAAAGAATAGAAAAGAAAAGAAAAGAAAAGAAAAGAAAAGAAAAGAAAAGAAAAGAAAAGAAAAGAAAAGAAAAGAAAAGAAAAGAAAAGAAAAGAAAAGAAAAGAAGGTCCCTAGAGCATCAGATACACCTGGGACGGTGACGGAAGATAATGGAAAAGCAGGTTGGGGAAGAATCACATCACGGAGGGTATGGAATTTCAAGTGAAGTAATTTGGACTTCATCTGTAGGAAACGGGCCATGGGAGACATTTGAAAGGGTTTCGGCAGCAGCGTAGCATGATCAAGATCATGCTTCAAGAGAATTAACCTGATCACAAGGTGGAGAGAAACTGGAAATGGAAAACACAGGTGGCCATAATATGAGTCCAGGCCAGAATTTAAAATAGCAATGTTAATGGATCTCTATTGACATAGAAAACACCTATAATAAATTTTGAAACTTATTTTTATAATAAATTATGAAGCTCAAGTCAATTACAAATTGATATGTATTACATATCATATACATAAATTGATATACGTAAATTGATATGTATTACATTAATATAATCTCATTTTTATAAATGTAAATACATGTACACATACCTATCTGCAGAGAAAAATCCTGTAAAGGCCGGGCGCGGTGGCTCACGCCTGTAATCCTAGCACTCTGGGAGGCTGAGGCAGGCGGATTGCTCAAGGTCAGGAGTTCGAAACCAGCCTGAGCAAGAGCGAGACCCCGTCTCTATTATAAAAATAGAAAGAAATTAATTGACCAACTAATATATATATATATATATATATATAGAAAAAATGAGCCGGGCATGGTGGCGCATGCCTGTAGTCCCAGCTACTCGGGAGGCTGAGGCAGGAGGATCCCTTGAGCCCAGGAGTTTGAGGTTGCTGTGAGCTAGGCTGAGCCATGGCACTCACTCTAGCCTGGGCAACAAAGCGAGACTCTGTTTCAAAAAAAAAAAAAGCCTGTAAGAAACACAGCCGAAGATAAACAGTGGTTATTACTGGTTGGTGGGATTATGAATGACTTTTACTTTTCAGTTAATTTCATGTATTTTATATTGTTTTCTACAATGAACATTTTCTTGTGTTTAAAAAAAGGAAGAGGAAGAGGGAGATGGACTCTGCCTCTAGCTACCAAGAAGTCCACCAAAGTATTTTCCTAAATGAAAGAATTATCTGCCTTGGAGTTGGATTGTGGCTCTTCCCTCATTTAATGGCCTGGACTAGAGGTCACGGTGACCTGAGCAAGGGAGGCAGCTGCCAGAACGGGAAGGACACGATTTCTTCCTTCCTGGGCTGCTGAGCACAGTCACTCGTGCCACCTGAGAGCCACACGGTCTGGCTCGGGTGAAGAATGCCGGCAGCTGGGAATCTGGCCTTAAAACTGGGCCACTCCAAGCTGACAACATTTTATTACCAGAAGAGTTCTGGTAATAGGGTTATCGAGACCAACTGTACCATTTAACAGCAGTAAAAAAAAAAAAAAAAAACGGACTGCGAATGTTAAAAGCCTCTGTAAAGTCAAAAGCACTTTCTAGTTTAGTGCTGGTTAACCCAGGCCGTGTCAGACTCACCCCACACAGCCCAACCCCACCCGACGCGATGACTCTGGTTCATTCACAGCAAATAATGTATCAAGCTCTTACGCTGTGCCGGGCACCGTTCTGGGCGTGGGAGCCCAGCAGTGACCAAGACAGCTGGTGGGGCAGACCTATTCGATTTCATTTCCTGGACCATAACTGCCATGCTTTCCTCTTCCTTCAGTTTCTCCTGCTTGGCTCCTTCTGGCTTCTAGAATGTGACCTTCACAACAGCTGGGATTTTTATTGGCTGTTTTCTCTGCTGTGTGCAGGACCCGGGCCCTTAGTAAATTCTCAGCACATAACTGTTGAACAAATGGCCTTCACACGTGCTATGTCCTCTACGGGGAGGGGAACGTGTTTCCCTACTTTTTTGCCTAGTTTATTCCTACTAATCTGTCTTTGCTCAGCTCAAAAATCATTTTCTCTGAGCAGCTTTCTGGGATCAGCCAGGTGCCCTGTTAATTATTCTCTTGCTGCTTTGTACTGCTCCTTGGAGCATGAGCCTCCTTTGCAATTACAGCTAGTCGCTCTGTCTCTCCTGTTAGTTTATAAACCGCACCAGGGCTGGGACCAGGCTGGACTCGCTCACTACTCTATCCCCAGTTCCTAGCTCGGAGCCTGACCCAGGGGAGTCACTCAATGAGTGGTTGTTGAGTGACTGACTGAGGGAATGCATTCTAATCCAATTCGATGACCACTGAATCCTGGCTGAAAATGGGGTCATTGCCATTGCTGTGGTTACCAATGCTCGTGGGCGGCCAGCAGCTGGGCAGGTAACAGCAGCCAAGCTGATCCCGAGGCACGTTCCCCCACTGGCTGCTGCTTCTGAGAGTGGATTCAGGAACCTGGGGGATGCACTGCAATCAATGATTCATTCAACAAACATTTACAAGTTGTTAGATGAGACGCAAAGATGAGCAAGGCAGTTTCTGTTTTTGAGGGGCTTGTAGCTTAATGGGGGTAACAGACCTGAAAAGATGAAGTCACTGACATGCTGGAGGCGGTATGAGGTTTTTAGGGCTGCCATAACAAAGTGCCACAAACTGAGTGGCTCAGAACAGCAGGAAGTTATTGTCTCATAGTTCTGGAGGCAAGAAGTCCAAGATCAAGAGCAGGGCCAGGCCAGGCGCGGTGGCTCACGCCTGTAATCCTAGCACTCTGGGAGGCTGAGGCGGGTGGATTGCTCAAGGTCAGGAGTTCGAAACCAGCCTGAGCAAGAGCGAGACCCCCGTCTCTACTATAAATAGAAAGAAATTAATTGGCCAACTAATATATAGAGAAAAAATTAGCCGGGCATGGTGGTGCATTCCTGTAGTTCCAGCTACTCGGGAGGCTGAGGCAGGAGGATTACTTGAGCACAGGAGTTTGAGGTTGCTGTGAGCTAGGCTGACGCCACGGCACTCACTCTCGCCTGGGCAACAAAGTGAGACTCTGTCTCAAAAAAAAAAAAAAGAGCAGGGTCAAGCTCCCTCTGGAGGGGCTAAGGAAGGACCTGTTCCAGGCCTCTTTCCCAGCTCTGGGAGTTCCTTGGCTTGTGGAGCATAACTCTGATCTTCACACGGCCTTCTCCCCGAGAGTGCTTTTCTCTGTGTCCAGATCTTCCTTTTTATAAGGACACCAGTTGTATTGGTTTAGAGCTCACCCTAACGACCTCATTTTAACTTGATTACCTTTATAATGGCTCTATCTCCAAATAAGGTCACATTCTGAGGCACCAGGGGCTAGGATTTGGGGGGACACAATTCAACCCAGAACAGAGGCATTCTGAGCGAAGTCTGCATGTGATTCAGTGTGGCAGCCAGAGAAAAGAGTCCACTCCAACGGAGGTGGGTGAAGAAAGGCATCTCAGAGCAGGGAAACATTGGGCCGAGTCTTGAACAGCGAGTAGTATTTTCCAAGCAGCCCAGGATGGAGGAGAGGGTAAGGCTATAGTGTGGAGGGGATGGGAGAAGGCGGGCAGGAACCAGGTCATAAAACACTCAATGACACCAAAGCATTGGTCCTGAATGTCCCCCAATTCCCTAAGCCTTCTGGAATGATCCTTTCATTCAATATTCAAATGGGAAACGCTGTAGCCACCATGCCAATAGCAGTGGGAAGCCTAGTATCTCTGAGGGTTTGGCGTGGTTCTGGTGGTAGGGTGAGTCTCCTGGAGCTCTGGGCACTGTGGCCCCGGTCCCCCGTCACTCACTGCTGCTCTCAGCTCTGCTCTGCAGTCGGTGCTCTGTGTCTTCCTTTCTGGGCACCAGTGCATTTTCCTCCATATCGCAACTAGCACCGCTGGCACCCAACTGTGGGCAGGGGGAGCTCACACTGCAGGCTTGGGAGAGCCAGAGAAGGCCACTGCTCACATAAGGACCCAAACACTAGCTGTGGCCCCAACTTGCTTGGGCCACCTCCTCTAAAGAAAGGTTCTTACCTGCCAACTTTATCTTCTTAGGCCCCTGTGACCACCACCTCCTCTGGCTCACCATGAGAATCTCCTAGAGGCTCTTAAAAACACCAATGCCCAGGACCCACCCCAAAACATTTAAGTGTGAATCTGTGGAAGTGGGGCCCGAGGAGCATGTATGTGACAGCTCTGGAGTAGTTCCAGAGAACACTGCTCTCAGCCTCACCCTTCCTCACCCCTCCCGGTCCCCACAGCACTGGCGGCCAAGGAAAGCTCTCGTTCCCTGTCACCTGGTTGTGCAGAGCAGCTTCTCTCTCCTTCTCTCTCTGTCATCTTCTCACTTATCAAGGCCTAGGCATATTAGGCCAGACCTCCTCAAAAGAATAAGGAAATAAATAAAGTCGATTACAGTGTTTTCCTAAATAACTCTTTTTCTCAAAAATGAATTAAGAAATTGTGTCTCTGGCCGGGCGCAGTGGCTCACGCCTGTAATCCTAGCACTCTGGGAGGCCAAGGCGGGTGGATTGCTCAAGGTCAGGAGCTCGAAACCAGCTTGAGCAAAAGTGAAACCCTGTCTCTACTATAAATAGAAATAAATTAATTGGCCAACTAATATATATAGAAAAAATTAGCTGGGCATGGTGGCGCATGCCTGTAGTCCTAGCTACTCGGGAGGCTGAGGCATGAGGATTGCTTGAGCCCAGGAGTTTGAGGTTGCTGTGAGCTAGGCTGACGCCATGGCACTCACTGTAGCCTGGGTTACAAAGGGATACTCTGTCTCAAAAAAAAAAAAAAAAAAGAAAAAGAAAAGAAAGAAATTGTGCCTCTCCCCAAAGAAGGAAAAATTGCAACTCTCAGATTTTGTTTTAAATATCATTATTGCAGTGACTTTAAGACTTGAATATTTTCCACATTTTAATCTACCTGAAATTAGATGTATTTTATCATTGATGGGGTATCATAGCTTACTTGACAGTGCTTTTTAGCACTTTGAATAATAATGCACCCTGTAGTTGCAAGGAACTCGATGTGATGAAATAGTACAGAGATAATCTTTTCTTTTTTCTCGCCACAAAGGCTAGTCTTGCCAAGGAGTTTGGACTTTATGCTCGAGGTAGTAAGGAGCCATGGGAGGATTTTAAGGGAAGCAGTGACATGGCAAAGTTTTGCTTCCAGGAACCTCTGTTGTCCCATGCCAACAGGCATCAGGCAGAGATGTTCCTCAGCTGAACTGGAATAACCTGTTTAGAGGCGAAGGGATCCAAACTTGGTTCCTTTGGGGCATGAAGGATTTCAGTTCCCCGTGTTAAGGTCCACATGTCACTGAGGTTCAAAGACTGGCTCTCTCCCAGGAGACCCCAGGAGGCAGCATTCATTGCCTTGATGAATTCTCCACTTACAGGGCCTGCTGTCTTGCTGGCCAGATTTGTTGGCACTCCCCACCTGGTCCCTCTTCCCCAGGCAGCCAGGCATTAACCAAGCATACCCCAGAGACTGTTATACGAATGACAGGAGGCCCATTCATTAATTTATAAAGAGAAGGAACGCTGGCAAGCAGACAGCACACTCTAGTAAGGAGATCAGACCATTGCCTCCCTGAAGGCAAATGACTAGAGAAGCCAAGTTATAACCAGAAAGCCAACTTATTCATTTATGGTGAGAAATCAACTTTTAAGAGTACTGGAAGTTCATGTGGGCCAGGGCGGCTTGTTCTTTCCCTATTGAAAAATGAATACCCAAGAACCACGTTATCGGGAAGAGTGAGCAAAGAGTCGGGGCAAGGGTGGAACGGAAGACATATCTCTGCTGAATTGCTCGAGGTGTCCTCTCTCACTACCGGTGCTGCTTTGCCTGCAAACCTCCCTGCTCGAGACTGCAGGCCAAGCTTCCTTCTTGCCTGGACGCTGGCTGGACAGACATTGCCAGCATTTGCCATGAGACATGTCATTTTCTAAGCTTCCAAGAGTGGCCAATTTTCTTCCCTTGCAGTGTGGTCCCCTGCCCCCAGAGTAATTGGGACTCAGTATACTCCTTTATTGTCACAATGAAATCCAGTCTCAGCTATTCAAGATTCAAGAACACATTGGAACACAATCTCTTAGACTTTTCCTCACAAATGGCTTATCCCAACCAGAGCATGTGCATTTTATTGTTTAACCCCTTACAAACTTATTTACAAGTTCTTCAGGACTCCAGGTCCTCATTTCCTTGGCAACAGGAGGAAATGACCTTTTTGATAAGGCACTTAATTCAGCCTTTGACTTCGTAGGCATGGAAATCCTTCTTCCTCCCAGGGTTGGAGTAACCTGCAGGGCTTGTCTCCAGGGCCCTGTGAATTAAGCTGGATTGAGGTATGTGAGGGAGATGAAGACAAGAGCCAGCAGCCCAGGAAGGTCTCATTAGTAGCCTCAAACCACATATTTGGTGTATTTGGTTGGGTCTGCACTGTAGCGTCATTCTAGCAGAGGGTTGGGAATACAGATCTTGAAACCATATAGAGCTGAGATCCAATCTCAGTTTTGCCAAAGATACAGCTCTCACAATCTCTCTGGGCCTGATCTTTAAAATGGGATTGTAATACCTCAATCTCCCAGGTGGATGAAACAATATAATAATGCACAATGCTTGGCACACTGTAATCCTTGCTCCTTCCTCTTTCCCTTCTCAATTTTTCTCATTATAAGGAATTGTTCCATAAAAGCCTTAGATCTCTAGAAAAATGTTCCCCCCACCCACTCACCTAGGCCTTTTAAAGACAGTGAGAGGCCGGGCGCGGTAGCTCACGCCTGTAATCCTAGCTCTCTGGGAGGCCGAGGCAGGTGGATTGCTTGAGGTCAGGAGTTCAAAACCAGCCTGAGCAAGAGCAAGACCCTGTCTCTACTATAAATAGAAAGAAATTAATTGGCCAACTAATATATAGAGAAAAAATCAGCCGGGCATGGTGGCGCATGCCTGTAGTCCCAGCTACTCGGGAGGCTGAGGCAGGAGGATCGCTTGAGCCCAGGAGTTTGAGGTTGCTGTGAGCTAGGCTGACACCATGGCACTCACTCTAGCCTGGACAACAAAGTGAGATTCTGTCTCAAAAAAAAAAAAAAAAAAGAAATGAAAGAAAGAAAGAAAGAAAGAAAGAAAGAAAGAAAGAAAGAGCAAGAGAGCCTAGCAGTTAAATTTCTTTTTTTTTTCTTCTTTTTTTAACAATGTCTTAACACACCAAAATATTCACACTTCTGTGTTTCCTTCTGAGAAATGGTGAGCATAGAAGAAAGATGATTGGCCATGAGCAGATCGTTGTTGAAGCTGGATAATGGGTACAAGGGAGTTCATTCCATTATTCTCTGTACTTGGGGATATATTAGATATTTTCCACAATAAAAATATTTTTAAGAGAAAAAAACATCTTAATGATAAACTATCATACTATATGCCAGACGTTGGTCAAGGAGAAAGGGTTTAAAGGAACAATAAGTTCAGCCCTGCCGGTGGTTTAGCTCTGTGGGAGAGGCAGCTGTGTTAACGGTGGTTTGCAGGCAAGTGGAGGAGGGTGAGGACACTTGTATCACGCCAAGCTCGCGTGTTCGGCCCTGACACAATGGCCAGGATGTCTGGTATCCAGGACGGTGGCGCCCCCGTGTGACAAAAGTGTGAACACTGTCTGCAAGTCATCCGACCTGCCAGCATTGAACTTAAGCCACTCCACTAATTGACAATTGGGGAAGCTTCCCATTTCTTCAACATTTGCACATAAATGTGACTTGATTAATGTATTTCTACCATACCGTTTAAAATCTGCAGCATAACTTAAATCTGCATAAAACCTGGCTGTTGAACTGTGGTGATCCCTTGACTTCTCTGACCAGGGTCCTTTCCTCGCTGTTTCTCTTTTCCTGATGGAGAAGAAGGGAGGGAGAGAGGAAGGATAGAAAGGAAGATGGGAAGGAAGGAAAGGGAGGATTAGTGGCTTTAGTGGCTGGGCGCGGTGGCTCACACCTGTAATCCCAGCACTCTGGGAGGCTGAGGCCGGAGGATTGGTCAAGGTCAGGAGTTCAAGACCAGCCTGAGCAAGAGTGAGATCCTGTCTCTACGAAAGAAAGAAAGAGAGAGAGAGAGAGAGAGAGAGAAAAGAAAAGAAAAGAAAAGAAAAGAAAAGAAAAGAAAAGAAAAGAAAAGAAAAGAAAAGAAAAGAAAAGAAAAGAAAAGAAAAGAAAAGAAAAGAAAAGAGAAAGGAGGATTAGGCAGAAAGACTGCCTGCTCTTCTCCCACCCTCCACCCCCTTGCCAAAGGCATATATGTCCCATGAGGTTTGACGTTAGTGATCATCTTTGCCGTGCAGGTGGTACAAGTGCTGTTAAACCCTGGCTACCTTCCCCATCCTTGGCTTGTCATGTCACTTTCCAGAACCTTCATTCCCCCATTTAAAATATAGGCGTAGCAGTTCCGGCCTGACCCCCTAAGGGTCATGGAAGGGTTACTCTAGATAACGCAGGGGAAAGGCCTTTGAACACGGTAACGCCGTGGACACACGTTAGGGGTGTTATTAGGCCCCGCTGACCTGGAGCCACAGCCTGGCACTTCCTCGTGACTCACCAGCCTTTTACATGAGCCGCCTGGCGGTGCCGCCCTGAGGGGTGCCGGCTACTGTTTGAATACCACTTTAAAGCGGAGAGGGCTCGGATCATTTCCGGTTGCAGAGTACAAAGAAGAGCAAATGTGGACTTTTCCTTTTAATTTTCTTTCAAAGAGGGAGACAGCTAGCTTCGTCATTAGTGTGCACCTCAGGATTTGAATTAGTCACATGAGTATAGAAGAGTTTTCTGGGGATAGGGTCATTAAAAGTGTTATTATTGATCTTTTTTAAATTAAAAACCATTTTTTTAAATTTCAGCATATTATAGGGATACCTATGTGATGGTGAGTACATGTGGTGCTTGTTTTTCCATTCTTAGGATACTTCACTTAGCAGAATGGGCTCCAGCTCTAGCCAGGATAATACAAGAGGTGCTATGTCACCATTGTTTTTTTGTGGCTGAGTAGTACTCCATGGTATACATATACCACATTTTATTAGTCCACTCATGTATTGATGGGCACTTGGGTTGTTTCCACTTCTTTGCAATTGTGAATTGTGCTGCTATAATATTGATCTTTTTTTAATGGGAAAGAGCAATGTATGCTTGTTAGAAATGCAAATGATTTAACAGTATGGAAAATAAAAGGTAAAGACCCCATTTTTTCCAAATATCACTCTATCCTTTCTCCAGAGGTAGCCACTGTTAAGAGTATGGGGGCATAGCCTTCCAGCTTTTACGTAGAAAGAAAAGTAGATAGAATGGATAGATCTTTCTGTGCATTCTGGCCTGCAATTTTTTTTTTTTTTTTTTTTGAGGCAGAGACTCACTCTCACCCAGGCTAGAATACAGTGGCATCATCATAGCTTACTGCAACCTCCAACTCCTGGGCTCAAGCGATCCTTAGTCGATCCTGCCTCAGTCTCCCAAGTAGCTGGGACTAAAGGTGCCTGCACCACCATGCCCAGCTAATTTTTATATTTTTTGTAGAGACGTGGGTCTCACTGTTGCTCAGGCTAAACCCAAACTCCTGGCCTCAAGAAGTCTTCCTGCCTTGGCCTCCCAGAATGCTAGGATTACAGGTGTGACTCACCACACCTGGCCTGCAATTTTCTTTATTCACTTAACCAGAAGTAGTAGGTCTTTTTTTTTTTTTTTTTTAGCAGAATTTTTAAAAAGAAATTAAGAAGGAAATATAAATGTCTTACCAAGGGGATTGAATGTGTTTTATAAACCAAAGCATGGAACTGAAATGTTACCCTAACATCTGAGAGAAAATCATGCCCTGTGCACACCTTTATCACGTGTTTGTCCACTCAAACTAGAATGTGAGTTTCTTAAAAGTAATCAGTAATCCTGGACCTAGCACAATGCCTGGCATAAATAAATGTTTGCTCAGTGAATAAAACGAATGCACGGATAAGCTATGACCTGGAATTCCTGAGGAAGGAATCATCGAATTAATCTCTACTGGGCCCCTCCTGGGCTTTGTGGCATCTTGTTTTTCACCCATTATGTTATTTTGGTCTCACAACAGTTCTCTAATTTATGTTGCACTTGGTATTTCATCTCATGCTTATTTTGCAGATGGGGAAACTGAGTCCTAGAGAGGGGACAGAGCTGGGCCTAGAACCCAGACATTTTCTGTTGCACCACACTCTATATTCACCAACGCCAGCCTCTGTTGTGTACAATGGTCAAAGGAAAATGGAATCGGGCTTTCGTTTCTACAGAGCTAAGAGCTCTCTTCGAGGCGGTGAGGGCTCCTTCTCATCAGTTTGTGAGGAGGGCAGCTGCTTTAGAAGAGCTGGTGCTGTGCTGGGCAGGAAACCTTATGGAGTCCCCTTGTTTGCAAATCCGTCTCCTGCCATCTGCTGGATGAATCCAACATTTCACTACGGCTCTTCATCAGCCAACATAACAGAGTTTCTACCTATGAAGGACGAACTTGGTGCCATGCGACTTACATGCACAATTTCTGTTACTGCTCAAAGCAGCCCTATGAGGTGGGTCCAACTCTTATGCCCATTTTCAGATGGGGTCTTGGGGGTCTACAGTGACTGGGAAACTCACCCTACATGTATTGGTGTCCCAGCATTGCTGTAACAAGTTGTCACAAACTTAGTGGCTTCAAACCATCCGAATTTATTTTTTCACTGTTCTGAGACCAGATGTTTGTAATCAAGATTCTGCCAGGGCCACACTCCCGCCAAATGCTCTAGGAGAGAATCCTTCCCTGTCACTTCCAGCTTCTGGTGGCTCCAGGCATTCCCTGCCCTGTTGGCTGAGTAACTCCAATCTCCACCCCATCTCCATGTGGCCCTGTCCTCCTTCTCTCTGTGTCTCTCCTCTGTTTCTCTTTATAAGGATATTTGTCATAGATTTAGGGCCCACCAGGGTGATCTCCTCTTGAGATCTTTAACTTAATTACATCCACAAAGACCGTTTTTCCAAATAAGGTCTTTCACAGGTTCCTGGGGTTCGGACATGGACATATTTCGGGGGTGGGCACCATTGAACTCACTGCACTGTGTGGCACTGTGTCTGTCCACTCCAAAGCCTATGCACTTACACACTGTTGAGGGCATCAAGGTCATTGCTAGCCACCCTCATCTCTGTGTCTCCTCCACCCCTCAAGCCTACCATTTTAAAAAGCATCCTCAGCCAGGCACAGTGCTGTAATCCTAGCACTCTGGGAGACCACCAAGGTGGGCGAATTGCTCGAGGTCAGGAGTTCGAAATCAGCAAGAGCAAGACCCTGTCTCTACTATAAATAGAAAGAAATTAATTGGCCAACTAATATATATAGAAAAAATTAGCCGGGCATGGTGGCGCATGCCTGTAGTCCCAGCCACTCAGGAGGCTGAGGCAGGAGGATCGCTGGAGCCCAGGAGTTTGAGGTTGCTGTGAGCTAGGCTGACGCCACGGCACTCACTCTAGCAACTGGGCAACAAAGCGAGACTCTGTCTAAAAACAAAAACAAACAAACAAACAAAAAAAACAAACAAAACTTCGCCAGCCACTGCTGCAGGAAGGAGGGAGCTGGTACCTAAGAAAAGGCTCTTTTCCTGGAAGAAGAAGGGAACTGGCACTGACAGAGGGTGTGGCAGGCATGTTACGTGCCTCATTTCATGCAGTTGTCACAAGACTCTGAGGACGGGATGGGTCCAAGTCTTTATCAAAAATCTTTGGGGCCAGATGTGTTTTGGAATTCAGAAATTCCTGGACTCTAAAGAAATAGTATGTTGCAAGTATCATATACCAGGTACTGGCCCCTGCAGGCTACAACTCATAACTGATACTTTAATAATTCTGGAGTAAAACACGTAGATTGATGTTTAATAGAAGAAACACAGACTATAAAAAGCCTCACAAAAGAGTTTCATGGCCAAATTAATTAAGGTCAGTTAGATTTCACTGCCAAATGAATGAAGAAAAATGATGTCAGTGTGCATAGCTTTTGGATTTGGGGATGGTAGGGATTGTAAGGTTGTATTAACCGCTCCAATTTGTAGATAAAGAAACTGATGCTCAGAAAAGTTGAGAAACTTGCCCGAGTCTCACAGCAGGTGAGTGGTGCAGCTGGACTTGGAACGTGCCTCTGCCTACCTGGCCCCTGCATCTGTCTACAGCATCATTCTGTTTTCAATTTTTGATTCGGATAAGTTACCTGAACCCTATGACGCCTTGAGCAATATTGTGACTTCTGAAATGACACTGGTTGTTCCAGTCCCACTTGTCTTTGTAGAAACACTTGAATCAAAGCTCTCAGCCATATGAACATGCATAATCTTTTTTATCTACCTATGTCTGTGACATGCCATTTTTGAGACATCTGGCAGTGTGAATAATCTAGCGGTTTCAGGCGGGAGGGGTGCGGTTCTTACTCATGAACTTGGAAGGGACTTTTAATTAAAAAGTCATGTAGATGACAATGCAGGCAGAGTTGCTTAGGAAGCAAAACCAGGCAGCCCCTTTTTGTTGACCTACTTCAAACACACATATGATGACTTTATAAAAAGAAAGTCCTCAAGAGAGTATTAATTATTCCTAATAGCACCTTTAAAAGAAAGAAATGACCTAATAGAAATAAAAAAAACCTCAATCCAAGAATAATTTAAAATATTGGCTTCTTCACTGATAATGCAGAATTAGGCTTCTGCCTACTCCCCCTCCCACACACACTGCAACACACACACACACACACACACACACAATATGCATCACGTGGATGAAGCTTCGCTGAAGCTTGTTCTTTTCTTTCCCTGTGCTAAGAGCTGGGGTGCTGAACTCTGCCGTACATTGCTACCTCCAGTTAGAGTCAGCAGGCCTAGGATTCAGTCTTGTCACATTTAACTCATGACTTATCACCACATTTTGTCTCCTTGGGGAGAGAATTCACGCCAAGCCAACAAAAATGGCCATTTCCTATCTGTAGTTAAGCTGTTCAGCCTCTCCTCACTCCTGGGTTTTTATGATTGTTTTGTCTCCTGACACAAAAGATGTCATACTCATAAAATTCCCTTAACAGATAAATTTTGTATTTTCCTTACACCTCAGCAAGTAGCAAAGAAATAACAGCTTACCTAAAATAATCTAGTTTTCCATTCAAATTGCAACACCAACAATTATGATTGCTAACTTTATTGACCGAGAAGTTACTATGTGCCAGGCAACACTCATGCTCCATGATTTATCTTGGGAGAATATAAACGATGAGGATGCAGCTTTCAGGACTAGACTATACTGTACGCAATTAATAACAGTAAATACCTATATAGTATTTTCATGCGCCGGGCACCATTCTAAGTGCATTACAAATGTGATTATCTCATTGTAACCCACACAACCACCTTATGAGGTAGATTCCTGTGTTATGCTATCTTGGATACAGAAAATCTGAGACCCAGAGAGGTTAAGGAACTTATCAAGGTCACACAGCTAGTAAGTAGTGGAGCTGGAATTATCACAACTCAGGCCCTAAAGACCACGTTCTTCCCTGCTGCCGTGGGAATGTTGCCTCTGTAGAGACAGGGCCCAGGTCTTGTTTCTGTATCCCAGCTTCCGGCACTGTACCTGACAAGAGCACTTAATACATATTTGAGGAGGAAGGAAAAGAGAACATGAGAGAGGGAGGGAGGGAAATGGAAGGAAGGAAGGAGAGAGGGAGGAAGGGAGGGAGAAAAGAGGACATCAGCTTCAGAGGCTTACCCGTGGAAAATAAGGCCAGGGCTCATCCTGTAACCGATGGCATGTTTCTGAAAGAGAGGAGCTGAGGGTAGACCTGGGAGGGTCTGCTGTTGGAGCTGTCGCCCTCTCTGCTATATGCCCGAAAGGGGAGAACGCTTGCACCTTCCCCCATGGCCCAAGATCAGAGCCTGTTAGGCTCTGCTCGTGGTCCCAATAGCAGGAGTCAAAGGCCCCTCACTGAGTGGGGGTGCAGTGTGGGGGCAGAGAAGCAGAGCTGGGTGGGGAACAGTTGTTCCATGGGGTCCATTCTCCAATTGCACAGTATTTTCTAAATTTTTTAAAGAAAATATGAAGACAGGAAAATTGTGAAGACTATGATGATGCAGTGCAAAAGACAGATTGTGGGATGTATAAAGAAAGTAAAAAATCAACTGGCCCAGAATACCTATCATACCTAATTAATGTGAATGTCATGTTTTACAGGAGTTATTTGTTCATATTTCTCTCTCCTACTAGTCCAAGTGTTTCTGAGATGCAAGGACCTTATTACTCATCCCTAGCTTAGTGTAAATGGTTAAACAGGAGGCCTGGGGAATCAGACTAGCTAAGATAACACCGAGACTTCATCACTTACTGTGTGGCATTTGGCAGGTTACTTAACCTCTGTTTTCTTATTTGTTAAACAGAAAGCAATAATAATATTTTCCATAAGGGAACTTCTCCCAGTCACTGAACAAAAATCTCTGGCAACTGCCTAAAGGAGGAAGCTGAGAAAAAGGCTTACTAGGGAAAAGGAAATGGCATTGAAGTAGGGTCTGCATGCATTTTTCATGCAATCTGGATGATTGAGAGATTTGTGTAAATTGTTCAGCACGGTGGCTTACGTTGTACATGACAAAAACAGCTATTTCTTAGTACCTGCACTCTCCTTCTGTCTTTAGCAAAAATGTCACCGAAGTTTTAGTGGGGTGTGTGCCTAGTTTCAGAAAGATGACTCTGGAGTACTGTGGAAAAATGGTGGGGTGCACATGGCTAGGAGCAGGTGTTTACTTAGAGAGGTCATTGCCAAGGTCAAGGTGAAAGGAATAGCGAACACTCCGTGGGTGGTGGAGAGAGTGTAGAAAACTAGGGAGCTTCTGGGCTAGAGCCGGCCAGAGTTCATGAATGACACAGGGAAAGAGGGAGGTGGGCAGGGAGGAAGAGAGAGGAGGATGGAGGACACCCAGGTTTTCAGTGTGGTAACTAAGTGGTGGTGACATAATTCCCGGAACTGGAGCACGAAGGAAGAGGAACCGGTTTGGGAGGCGGGGGACGTGTATAGCTGCAGACAGCTGGGTGGAGCCGCCTGGGCTGTGTCCCATCCAGACGTCCAGCCAAGTTCCTTTGCTCACTGCCATTGTGGAGTGACATTTGACCGTCAATATGAGTCCTGAAAAGGGCTTTACAAAGAGCGTCCGAATGTTCTGTGCCTGGAGGATCAAAGCAACCGGCAGAGACAGCAGCTTCCAAACACGTCCTGCCCACGGCAGCCCCTCAGCTGCTCCCCTGCCTTTCGGGCTTGTTTCCAGACTGGCAGCTCAGATGGCCTCACGCCAACCAAGCTCCCTGGGCAGGAGACAAAAGGTGTGTGTGTGTATTCGCCCAGTCAGCAGTGGTCTCTGTGAACGTTTGCTCACAGTGTGCAACTTTCTTTGCTTTTTGGTTTTTTTGGGTTTTTTTTTACCCAAAGAGTAATTTCAGTGAAAATAGCTAATGAATGTGATTGTGCCGAACACACAGCGAATGACGGAGACGTTTCTCTGTGGCAATGCTGCCCCCTGCAGACACTTGCCTGAAATTCTACTTTGCACTGACTCTGGGGGCTCGTCCAAGTCTTGCAAAGCTGCGAAGGACCTGAGGCGAGTCTGCTGCCCAGTCCCCTGAGCTCAGCCAAGGAGATTACACCCAAACTGCAAGATTAGATGATTTTCTTTTTCAGAAGGAAGTTCTAAGAGTGAGCCCACAGCTCTAGAGACCCAGCGAGGCATTTAACCGATGCTTGCTTATGCCTGTCACTACACTCAATCCTTTCTATGTATTATCTCATCTAATCCTTAGAAGTAAAGAACAAGCAGGGAAGATTGAGGTTCAGAGAGGGTAACGAACAGGCCTAACAGCACACAGCTAATAAATGATGAAGATGGGATTCTAAGCAAACCGGCCTTCACTCCCGCTGCCAGCGCCTAACCATTACACTGATCTGCTCCTCCACCCCGAGTCCAGGGCTTCCCCTCCCTGATGACATGGCCACAATCCACATTGCTGTAATTAATTCCAGGTCTTCTAACTCAGTGCGCCCTATTTGACACTTGTTGTTCTTCACATATGGACTCCGTTTGACCAAAAGTGATGATGTATGTGGTTTCCTATCACCCCCCTAGTGCTAAAAAAGCAGAAGTCGTGGCCAGGAAGACACTCAGCCGTGGTGTCTCTGGATCTGTTTGCTCTCCTAGAACCGATTAGTGGGGTAAACAATGGTGACCAGTCTTGCTGGCTCTGCTAAGTGGCTGTTTGTGCAGGTAGCTGCCTCACCGACAAGGGCAGTGCTCCTCCAGCTGGGGCATAATGCTCTTCCAAATATAAAAGTTGCTGAGGCATGGTGGCTCACACCTGTAATCCCAGCACTTTGGGAAGCCAAGGCAGGAGGATCCCTTAAGGTCGGGAGTTTGAGACCAGCCTGAGCAACATAGTGAGACCCTATCTCTACAAAAAAAAAATTTAAAAATTAGACATGGTGGTGTGTACCTGTAGTCCCAGCTACTCTGGAGGCTGAAGCAGGAGGCCCACTTGAGCCCTGGAGTTTGAGGCTGCTGTGAGCTATGATGAGGCCCCTGCACTCTAGCCTGGGTGACAAAGCAAGACTCTATCTCAAAAGAAAAAAGAAAAGAAAAAGAAAAAAAGAAAAGCTATCCACTTGGGTCTACATCAATATACTTGTTACAAAGCAAATCTGGGAGATGAACATTCAGAGTTGCAAGATGAAACAAATGTGAAACGGTAGGAATGAGTGGAAGGGCCTTTTGATAGTTTTGTTTTTCTTGCCTCTGAATTGCTTCTGTTTCCTCTGAGTTGCCTTTTCTCTTTGTTTGTTTGACCTCTGTCTTTCCTGTTAGAAGTTGAGTCTGGCTGGGCTGGACCAGGGCTGCTGTGCTGACGGTTGTAGCAGCAGGGGACGAAGGGAGTGTCCAGGCAGCACACCCACTGTCACATGCCTCAGCCCAGGAGTGTCATGTGGCACTTCTGGTCAAATTTCACTGGCTGGAGCTAGTCCCCGGTACTGGCAAATCTCTCTCTGTGCCTGGGCAGGAGCATGGGATGTGGCAGAGCACTGGCGCTCTCTGTTCCAGAGACATCCCGTCGATGTCTGGTGACCCTTAGCTATTGACATAATTGGGAACAAGGGGAATTTTAGGAAAATGTCAGTGGAAATGGTGAAACGTTTTTCTTTTCTTTCGTAACTTGTTGAGACATAAATTATATATCATAAAAGTTGCCCATATTCAGTATAACATTTAATAAGTTTTAGTAAATTTACCAAGTTGTGCAACCAGGTAGCAGGGCAGTTTTGAAACTCCTTGAATCCCACCATTAAAACATTCACAGCAAGGCCGGGCGAGGTGGCTCACGCCTGTAATCCTAGCACTCTGGAAGACTGAGGCAGGCGGATTGCTCGAGGTCAGGAGTTCAAAACCAGCCTGAGCAAGAGAGAGACCCCGTCTCTACTGTAAATAGAAAGAAATTAATTGGCCAACTAATATATAGAGAAAAAATTAGCCGGGCATGGTGGCGCATGCCTGTAGTCCCAGCTACTCGGGATGCTGAGGCAGCAGGATTGCTTGAGCCCAGGAGTTTGAGGTTGCTGTGAACTAGGCTGACGCCATGGCACTCACTGTAGCCTGGGCAACAAAGCGAGACTCTGGAAAGAAAGAAAGAAAGAAAGAAAGAAAGAAAGAAAGAAAGAAAGAGAGAGAGAGAGAGAGAGAGAGAGAGAGAGAGAGAGAGAGAGAGAGAGAGAGAGAGAGAGAGAGAGAGAGAAAGAAAGAAAGAAAGAAAGAAAGAAAGAAAGAAAGAAAGAAAGAAAGAAAGAAAGAAAGAAAGAAAGAAATACCATTCACAGCAACTAGGTTAGCAAAACCAAAAATCCATGGACAATACCTACAACAAAAACTGGTAACCAGTATCTCCTTGAGCTCCAAAATTGAGTGAGTGAGGACAAGCTACCAATAATTGCTTGGCCCACATGACATCAGAAACTGTGCTGAAGGAAGACAAGGGAAAGTAAAAGGACTTGTGATACTCCCAAGAACTGGGGGCCCCCAAGTGACCAGAGGGACTCACTGGATAGTCCAGTGGGCCACGTAGAGAACAGCAGCAAAGCCAGAGTTCGGGAGGAAGGTTCGAATTCTTGGGTGGCTGTGAAAAGACCTGGCCATGCTGGAGTAGTCCTGGGGTCTGGGCTCTATGAAGTCTCAAAACTGGAGAATCAAAGCATCCTTCCAGGACAAAGCCCCACTCTGAGGAGAAAAGACTAGGCATGAAATCCAAAGTGAGCAATGCAGGAACAAGAAGGGCTGAGAGAAGAGGTCAGAATGAAAGGCCAGGTGGGAAGCCTGGAAGAGGAAAGCAGAACACATGAGGTCATAATTTAACAATTCCTTCATGAAATCAACAGAAGAGGAAGCTCTAGATCTGTGAAACTAGACAAGCTCTCTTTTGTTATTGTTTCCTCCTGAAAGTAGGGGAAACCCATTTCACTAAAAAATGAGCAACAGGAAAGGACTGTGATCAAATATCAACAATGCTACAAGAGAAAAGAGAGTAAGAAGCAGAATAAAATCACTACAACCGGTGAAATAACACCAAGAAATGCACCACAAAACATATGAAAACTGTAATCGAATACTTCAAAAGATAAGAAAATTAAAGAAACTATGGAAAACAGTATAAATCAGAATTAGAAAAACTCAAAAATAGGATGATTCAGGAAAAGATTTGGAAGCAGATGTAAAATAATTCAAAAAGGAATTAGAAATAAAAGAAAAATTTCAGAAATGAAGTCTAAACTAGAAGGAACACAGGAATGTATAAGACAAATGGAAAATGTCTTGAGAGAAATAGAAGAAAGTGGAAAGGAGAAAAAATTTTAAAAAACAGAAAGAAAAGAAGAAAGAGATAAAAAGGACTTGCAGGAGAGTGATAAATACAGAAAATAGGCAAAGATTATCCTGTATCCTATAAATAAGGGTCCTCAAAGAAGTAAACCAAAGCAATGAAAAAAAAAAAAACAATTACTAAAAACTAAAAATCGAGGAAAGCTTTCCTGAAGTTAAAAATTAAAATTAAATTTTAAAAACCTTAAAACTACATATTGAACAGGCATATTGCATATATTGGAAAAAATCAGCCCACAACAGTTCCATTCTGAACATGTTGAATTTTCAAGAGAAAAAAAAATCTTTTATGCAACCAGGCAAAATAACAAGTATTTTATAAGAGAAAGAAAATCTGAATGTCATTAGACTTTCAACATTAGTGCTTTATGCCAGAAATCAATGAAGTGACATATTTCGGATATTCAAAGAAGATGTGAGCCAAGAATTTTAAATCCAGCTAAACTGATCCTCAAGTATAAAGGCTGCAAACACAAGCAAGAATTTGGGAAACAGTATTTCCAGGAGCCTTTTCTGAGGAATCTGTTAGAGAAGGCTTTGGGCAACCAAAATGGCTGAAGAGACAGCAACATACAGACTGCTTAAATTATGCAGCTAATAAAGATGAATGAAAATATCATCATGAAAATTAAAATATCATCATTTTGCAACCCCTAATGAATTAATATGCCTATTCAATGATTATCAGTGGCTGCTAACATCACAAAAGTAAGACAAAGATAATTACATCCTCAGTGATGGAATTACAGTTGACCCGATAACAACATGGGTTTGAACTGTGTGGGTTCATTTATATGCGGATTTTCTGCCTCTGCCACCCCTAAAACAGCAAGACCAACCCCTCCTCTTCCTTTTCCTCCTCAGCCTACTCAACATTAAGATGAAAAGGATGAAGAGCTTTATGATGATTCATTTAATGAATAGTAAATATATTTTCTCTTACTTATGATTTTTGTTTTCTTCTCTTTTTTCTTTTTTTCTGAGACGGAGTCTTTCTCTGTTGCCCCAGGTGGAGTGCAGTGGCGTCATCACAGCTCACTGCAACCTCCAACTCCTGGGCTCAAGTGATCCTCCTGCCTTAGCCTCCTGAGTAGCTGGGACTACAGGTATGCACGGGGTCTCGCTCTTGCTCAGGCTGGTCTCGGATGCCTGACCTCAAGCCATCCTCCCACCTCGGCCTTCCAGAGTGCTAGGACTACAGGCATGAGCTCGGCCTTCTCTTCCTTATGATTTTTTAAATAATATTTTCTTTTCTCTAGCTTACTTTATTGTAAGAACACAGTACCTAATACATATAGCATGCAAAATATGTGCTAAGTGACTGTTCATGTTATCAGTCAGGATTTTGTTCAACAGTAGCTGAGTAATTAAGTTTTTAAAAGAGTCAAAAGTTATACATTTGGAACTGAGAAGGGTGGCCAAAGAAATAAAAAGGTAAAAATTGAATAATTAAAAAAAAGAGTTATACATGGATTTTCAACTACACAGGGATCAGCATCCCTGACCCCCACGTTGTTCAAGGGTCAACTGGACATAACACAGTGTATGAAGTAACCTTGAAAAAGAATGAAATCTAGAGCCAGCCACCATCTAACAGGAAATGCAGAGAAATGTTAAAACCACACCAGGATGCAATCAGCAAAATTCAATTTGAAGGAAATCCAGTGGGGCAAGGAACATAATTTCTTTTCAGTTAAAAAATAAATGAGAGAATTTAGAAATTCAAAAATAATCAGAAGGCCTATTAATCAAGTTAGTTGTAAACCTTTTTTAAATCTCAATTCAATTTAATAAATTCTAGAAAAAAATTTATAGAAAAAGCAAAGAAGCATGAACATTGAATATATATTTTATATATTTGATAATATTAATATAAAGAATTTTTTTCCAGTCTGTCTCCCTGGATAATAATAAATAAATAAGTAAACAAACATGTTTTAAAAAGAAATTTTTAGATTGATACTGGTATTGCGGTTATATTTTAAACGAGTGGTCATTGAAATTTATAGTGAAATATTTACAGATAAAATTATGAGGTTTGGGATTGGGTTTAAAGTAGCCTGGAGAGAGGACTGGAGGGTAGAAGAAGGTATGGAAGCAGCAACTTGGCCAAGAGTTGAGCCTTGTTGAAGTGGGCAAAGGATATATGGGGGTTCATTATATTAGTCTCTCTACTTTTTATGTTTGAAATCTTCTATAATAAAGCATTTTTAAAGAGAGAAAGTGCACACACTTTCTGAGAAAGAGAAAGAGAGAAATTACAAAACTAATTAGAAGTTCTGGGTGTGGCTTTTATTGAGTGGGCTTCACTGTAAAGTGATCTGCCTGGGCCGTTTGATAGGAAATTTCTCTTGTCAGTATCTTTAGTTCTTTTCATCTGAGCTGGTCATATTTCCCAGAATAGATCAATCCCATTGCCAAACATGGACACTGAAGGCCCGGCAGCCAGCTTTCTAGGAACTTCAGAATGTGGGATGAGGATCTCAAGCATCCCATTTGAACAACGCTCCTATGCCCCATGCTCACCTGCGCCTGGAACTGCCCAATCCAGAAACCCTGTGTTTTGCCTTCTCCAGAAAATAAACCTCCAACCTTGTGTTTGGAGAAGGAAGAGGCAGTCATCCAAGTCACCCAGCAATCCCAGACAGTGGTCTGAGACAGCTGTCAGCAGATCCTCTTTCTATTAACACCTGCCTAACGCTATTCCTGATGACTCCAGGTACCACAAAGTCCTGATCCCTTTCAAGATTCTACAGTGAAAATAAAGTTAGCTCTCACCTTTTTGCATTGCTAGCTTAAGATTCTGCTTCACTGAGTCTGTTGAGCCATTCACCACTCATTCATCCGTTTTTTCCCCTCTTTCTCTCCTGGCGTCATGAGTTGATGGAAAATACACACACACACACACACACACACACACACACACACACACAGGATATTTTTAGCCAGGTTCTGGAAGAGAGCAAAAATTAAAATGTGTGTGCTTATATACCATCTTTACTCATAAGTCCCTACTTTATCCCTAACCCCTTTTTTTATTCTTTGATTTTAAAATATAACACAAATATAGAAAAGTATATAAAATATACAGTGGTAGCTTAATGGAAAAACATAAAACAAAGGTTCAAGTGACCACTACCCAGGCCAAGAAACAGAACACTCCAGCACCCCCAGAGCCTCAGTGAGCCCACTCTAATCCCAAGCCCCACTACCAACGGGGTAGCCACCATCCTGACTTTTGCGAAAATCCTTCACTTGCTTTTCATTTCTTCTTCACTTTTTTCTACAGTGGTCATCCCCGTAACATATAGGTTAGCTTTGCCTGCTTGTGATGTTCACTTGACAGGAAGCATACTGCTGTGTACTTACTTGTCTCACCTCTTTCCTTCACCGTTCCGGTTCTGAGATGAATGCATGTTGCATGGTAGTGTTATTGGCTCATTTTCTTTGCTGCCTGGTATCCCATTATGAGGGCACAGCGCTTTCGTTTCTCCATTTTATTTAATTAATTTATTTATTTTTGAGACAGAGTCTCACTTTGTTGCCCAGGCTAGCGTGAGTGCCGTGGCATCAGCCTAGCTCACAGCAACCTCAAACTCCTGGGCTCAAGCAATCCTACTGATTAGCCTCCCAAGTAGCTGGGACTACAGACATGCACCACCATGCCCGGCTAATTTTTTCTATATATATGAGTTGGCCAATTAATTTCTTTCTATGTATAGTGGAGACGGGGTCTTGCTCTTGCTCAGGCTGGTTTCGAACTCCTGACCTCTAGCAATCCTCCCGCCTCGACCTCCCAGAGTGCCAGGATTACAGGCATGAGCCACCGCGCCGGCCTCCATTTTATTTTTGATGTACATGGGATTGCGTGTACACGGTTTGGATCTTGTCTTAGTCTGGGCTGCTATAATGAAATACTACAGACTGGATGGCTTAAACAACAGATATTTATTTCTCACGGTTCTGGAGGCTGGGGAGTCCACGATCAAGGTGCTGGCTGACTCAGTGTCAGCTGCTGGCTGACCCTCTTCCTGGTTTGCCGACGGACATCTTCTTGATGTATCCTCACATAGAGGAGAGCTCTGATGTGTCTTCCTCTCCTTATAAAGACACTAATCTCATTGTGGGGGCTGCACCCTTAATAGTGCATCTAAACCAAATTATTCTCCACAGGCCCCATCTCCTATAACTATCACATTGGGGCTGAAGGCTTCAACACGTAAACTTGGTAAGGACAGAAACATGTAGTCCATAACAGGTCTGTCATGCATAATCGTGATGCACACATTGTGGGACATGTATCCTGTGCACATATACACAGATTTCTCTAGCTATGTTCCCAAGAGTGAAACTAGTGTGTGATAAGTGAATCTTCAACTTAACTCAAAATTCCCAAGCTACTTTCCAGAGCAGGCCATGTCATTGCACATTTGGAGGGGCACTGTGACCCCATGTGTTCTATAAGAATGGAACCTTCTTGAATGTAAGGTGAACTGGCAATTTTTTGGCTCTGCAAATTTGTTATTCCTCCAGCAGGGTCTGAAAATTATACCCATTGCTCCATATTTTGCCAATTCTTCACATTTTCAGACTTCTAAATTTTTGTCCATCTCATGGGTATATAATTATGTGGCATTGTGGTTTTCAGTTGCATTTCTGTGGCTACAAATAGGAACACATCTTCACATGTTTATTGGCATTTTGAATTCCTTGTCTTCCACTTTTTAGAATTATTTTGAGAATATGTATCAGTTTCTGTAACCGTGTAAGTAAACCCTTATAGATTTAATATAGTGTGTTAGCCCAGTAAAGATGAAGAGGGAAAAGTTTACTGTTTCTAGGCCTATGTTAAATTCAGAATAACGCCAGCTCGCCCGGTGTGGTGGCTCACGCCTGCAATCCTAGCACTCTGGGAGGCCAAGGTGGGCAGATTGTTTGAGTTCAGGAGTTTGAGACCACCCTGAGCAAGAGCAAGACCCCATCTCTACTAAAAATAGAAAGAAATTGGCTGGACAACTAAAAAGATATAGAAAAACTTAGCCGGGCATGGTGGCGCATGCCTGTAGTCCCAGCTACTTGGGAGGCTGAGGCAGCAGGATTGCTTGAGCCCAGGAGTTTGAGGTTGCTGTGAGCTAGGCTGACACCATGGCACTCACTCTAGCCCGGGTGACAGAGTGTCTCAAAAAATAAATAAATAAATAAAAGCAGAATAAGGCTAGCTCAAAATAGTATAGGTGGGTTCTTTTTCCAAAGTTGACAGCACAGTTAAAACTAACATTTTTATATTTACCTATAAAAATACAACCAACCCCATAGAAATCTGATTTCCTCACCAACTTGCTCCTTAAAGTATTTTCTAAAAAGTTTTCAGGGGCAGGGCACAGTGGCTCACACCTGTAATCCTAGCACTCTGGGAGGCCGAGGCAAGAGGATTGCTTGGCGTCAGGAGTTCAAAACCAGCCCGAGCAAGAGCAAGACCCCATCTCCACTATACATAGAAAGAAATTAATTGGCCAACTAATATATATAGAAAAAATTAGCCGGGCATGGTGGCACATACCTGTAGTCCCAGCTACTTGGGAGGCTGAGGCAGTAGAATTGCTTGAACCCAGGAGTTTGAGGTTGCTGTAAGCTACGCTGATGCCACGGCACTCACCCTAGCCTGGGCAACAAAGGGAGACTCTGTCTCAAAAAAAAAAAAAGTTTTCAGGGATTTCTGTCATCAAATGGTTTGTGATACTGTTCATTCTTCTTGTCTGTTCCATAATATTTGACCCTTTCATGCCTCCTTCCTTTTTTAAATAAACTCTTTACTTTCTTAACACCCATGATTTCTCTCTCCAGTTTTTCTCCTAAATTCCTGGAGAAACTTTCTCTGTCTCTTTACCTGGTTCTTCTCTGACAGTTAATCAATGTTGGTGTTTTCCAATGCTCTGTCTTCAGACCCTGTAGTAGCTATCATTTGGGATATTTTGCTGGCCCAGAGGCCAACTCTTAATGTCTCTTCCTGGAAACACCCACCCCACATCCCTGAGGATGAGCCATTAACAGGTGTGTTTGTACCATTGCACTGGCCTTCACAGATTGACCCACAGTGGACAATAAATCAAAGATGGGCCCATCAGATCCTCGCTCCCCAAAATTAGGAACTGAGGCTCAATGTCTTGTTGGACTCTGGCTGGAACTATGGCATGAGAACCTGGGAGCCATAGGTAGCCTCATTCTTTGAATAGCAAGGAGGCTGAGAAGTGAAGGAAGCTGTCAGGTGGAGAACAGAAGAAAGCATGTATTAATAAGTGCATGGAAGTAGAGACAAGAGACAGTGCGAGTCCCTGGCATGATGTTTCAGTTCCCAGGTTCCAGGCTCCTTTAAATGTCCACAACATTCCATTCCCAACTTGGCTTCCATGAGACTGTCACAGCTCCGTCCTTACATCAAGTTCCCCTGTTGTGTTCAGGCTCATTCAACATGGTCACTGCTATTTGCAATTTAAGTCCCAACTGTCCTCTTCTCTCCTACTCACTGTCACTGGATGATTTTATTCACACTCGAGCTTATTCCAGAACTCTATCCTACCCAGTTAAAAGACACTACTGCTTTGTACTTCTCGAGGATAGACCTCAACAGAGCTCGGGAAAAATCCTAGGTGATGTGCCTATTTGGGCTTTGCTTATCCCCTCCTGGGACTTGAGGCTCTCTGACCAAGAAACCTTCTGCTCCTTGTCTTTCCTCCAGGCCCTGCCATCCTTCCCAGCTTAACAAGCTCACCTTAGTGCCCTGGGCTGATGCTTCTTTTCCAGAATTCCCTTTTCTCTAAGCCTGGCCGGTTTGCCTTAGCACCTGCCTTCTCTCCCCAAGAACAGCCATGCTCTCAGCCATGACCCCTACTGACCTGCCCATTCATATTGGCACCTGTCAGCACATGTGCTCAGGACCCAGTTCCTTGACCCTGCTTAAGACAAAGCCCACTCCAGAGAGAGCAGACACATGGCACAGCTGTCATTTCCCCCCATTCCCACGACAGAAATGTTTTAATTAATCCTATCACTCTCGCTTGCTAATGATGCTAGACAGCATCACAGAACACAGTCCTTCAGCGCCAACAAATCATCAATCAGAGCCGAGTTCTCTGAGTGTGAAAGAATGATGGTATTATTGGAAAGGAAGAGACATTTAGAGAACTATTTGGAGAAATGTGTTGAATTCTACTTTTAGCATGTAGATTTGAGGAGAAGGCATAATTTTCTTTTTTCATTTTTTTTTTTTTTTGAGAAGGCATAATTTTCAAGTGTAAGCAGCTGGAACGCTAGGACTAAAGAGGAACAGGGCCCAGGGGTGACACCTCCCTTCCTGCCTGGGGATCTTTCTGCAGGCCAGGCTTTGTCCCCTCAGCAGTCTTCAACCCTGGCCAGTGGTCCCCATATCTTTGTAGGAACTATTTGTTCTTTGGATAATACAGTTGTTAAAAACATGGGCACCAGAGCCAAGCTTCCTGGGTTTGAATCTCAAATCTACCACTTATCAAATGTGGAACTTTAAGCATTTATTTATCCTGCCCACTCCCCAGTACCTTGATTTCTTCATCTGCGAAATGGGATAATAACCAGATCTATCTCATTGGGTCCTTGTGAGGATGAAATGAGTTCATATGAGTAAAGGCTTAGAGCAGTTTTCAGTAAATGCCTGTCCCCATTATTATCCCACAAAGAGACTATAATATAAGCCCCCTTTGAAGACTCAGTTGGTCATCTTCATCTTTTCCTGGCCCATAGATGGTTCTGAATAATAATGAAGAGCACAGGCTTTTGAAGTCCCAGAGATCAAATCTCAACTCTGCCACTCAGTAGCTGGGTGAGAATAAATGTCCTCCTTTTAAAACTGAAATAACACCTACTTTGTGGAATCACTGTATTAAATGAGATTAATGTATGTAAAGCACTAAAGACACAGCAAACCCTCAAAACATGCAAATTCTTATTATCAGGGCTAGGCATAGTATTGTAGCTGTGGAGCCAAACTGTTTGGTTTTGAGTCCTGGTTCTGCCACATGAGTTGCTCTGTGACATAGGCAAGTAACTTAAGCTCCCCGGGCCTCAGTTTTCTGTAAAGTGGGAATGAGGATAACACCTGCAATATGGGTGTGCATCAAATGAGAAAACACGTGTAGTGTCCTTGACCCAGTGCCTGCCACATACCTCATCTAATGCCAGCTAATTATTGTTTGCTTAATAAATGGATAAATTGTAGGGAAGATCTTCAAAAATGCACTTGCTAAAGGACAGAATCAGTGAGCTCCATAACTGCGAAGACCCATCCTGAAGTCAGATTCAGGTTGAACCGAAACCATGAAAGCAAGGACAGTCCTGAAAGACAGCAGCCCGGGGAACCTAAAGAGGTCAAGTGATCCCACCCTAGTTGTGGACGAAGCCTGGACCAACATTCAGGTCAGTTTAGTGGTTTCGTCACTGCAACACGCTGCTTCCCTATTACGTCGCTTCTTCCTGTGAAAACAAAGCTTGTATTTGCTGCCCGTTGCCTGCTCCAAGGAATCAGGGAACCATGAACTTCAAACTCCTCCTGCACTAAAAATTCAGCTTGAGCTGCAGGAAGATGAAGCAAGAATAGTGTGGCATCCACGCTCGGCCTGTAGAGGGCGCGCTGAGACGGGCCGGGAAGCGCCAGCCTGGAGCGCGCGCAGGCTCCCGGCTCCAGGGCTTGCC